>NC_053390.1:251584179-251896177 GCF_905171765.1 Bufo bufo | reverse complement strand
TCATCCTCTTTATGCATGTTGTCTTACTCCAAGCTGTATAGGCTCGAAAGCCTACTACCAATTAAGCATATTAGGTGATGTGCATCTCTGTAATGAGAAGGGGTGTGGTCTAATGACATCAACACCCTATATTAGGTGTGCATAATTAGTAGGCAACTTCCTTTCCTTTGGCAAAATGGGTCAAAAGAAGGACTTGACAGGCTCAGAAAAGTCAAAAATAGTGAGATATCTTGCAGAGGGATGCAGCACTCTTAAAATTGCAAAGCTTCTGAAGCGTGATCATCGAACAATCAAGCGTTTTATTCAAAATAGTCAACAGGGTCGCAAGAAGCGTGTGGAAAAACCAAGGCGCAAAATAACTGCCCATGAACTGAGAAAAGTCAAGCGTGCAGCTGCCAAGATGCCACTTGCCACCAGTTTGGCCATATTTCAGAGCTGCAACATCACTGGAGTGCCCAAAAGCACAAGGTGTGCAATACTCACAGACATGGCCAAGGTAAGAAAGGCTGAAAGACGACCACCACTGAACAAGACACACAAGCTGAAACGTCAAGACTGGGCCAAGAAATATCTCAAGACTGATTTTTCTAAGGTTTTATGGACTGATGAAATGAGAGTGAGTCTTGATGGGCCAGATGGATGGGCCCGTGGCTGGATTGGTAAACGGCAGAGAGCTCCAGTCCGACTCAGACGCCAGCAAGGTGGAGGTGGAGTACTGGTTTGGGCTGGTATCATCAAATAGGAGCTCGTGGGGCCTTTTCGGGTTGAGGATGGAGTCAAGCTCAACTCCCAGTCCTACTGCCAGTTTCTGGAAGACACCTTCTTCAAGCAGTGGTTCAGGAAGAAGTCTGCATCCTTCAAGAAAAACATGATTTTCATGCAGGACAATGCTCCATCACACGCGTCCAAGTACTCCACAGCATGGCTGGCAAGAAAGGGTATAAAAGAAGAAAATCTAATGACATGGCCTCCTTGTTCACCTTATCTGAACCCCATTGAGAACCTGTGGTCCATCATCAAATGTGAGATTTACAAGGAGGGAAAACAGTACACCTCTCTGAACAGTGTCTGGGAGGCTGTGGTTGCTGCTGCACGCAATGTTGATGGTGAACAGATCAAAACACTGACAGAATCCATGGATGGCAGGCTTTTGAGTGTCCTTGCAAAGAAATGTGGCTATATTGGTCACTGATTTGTTTTTGTTTTGTTTTTGAATGTCAGAAATGTATATTTGTGAATGTTGAGATGTTATATTGGTTTCACTGGTAAAAATAAATAATTGAAATGGGTATATATTTGTTTTTTGTTAAGTTGCCTAATAATTATGCACAGTAATAGTCACCTGCACACACAGATATCCCCCTAAAATAGCTAAAACTAAAAACAAACTAAAAACTACTTCCAAAAATATTCAGCTTTGATATTAATGAGTTTTTTGGGTTCATTGAGAACATGGTTGTTGTTCAATAATAAAATTAATCCTCAAAAATACAACTTGCCTAATAATTCTGCACTCCCTGTAGAGCAACAGTGGTATGTGTAAGCAGTAACAGCAAAATGAAGCACAAAAACATAGATTACAATTACAGAATGCACAAGTTACCCATGATATGCGGAAGCACCGAGTGTCTGACCAGAGCTGCACCTCGACGCGCGTTTCGCCAAGAAAGACTTCGTCAGGAGGTAGATAATAAACACAGGTGTCCGTCTTAAATAGTGAGGTCCACATCCGGCATTATCATCGCGCATGCGCCCAGTGATTGAGGATATAACATCATAGGAGCGCGCCTCCAGTCGCCTGGAAACCAAGCGAGACGCGCCCAGCAAGCCGCCCGACCCGGCCAGGAGGAGGGAGCCACGCTAAGAATGCGTTGCCACACCCCCTCCAGCCCGATCACGCGGCAAGACAGCGCGCGTAGGTCGGCTCCCATGGAGACCAGATAAAGGAGCGCCCCCACAATGTCGCACCACAGCGCACCGGTGCGATACGCAAATGCCAGGTGGAGACAGTTTTTGGAGAACAAGATGGGGCAAGTGTCATGACATTATCATCTGGGCAAAAGGGCACATAGAAGTGAATAGATAACACTGCTCCGTACAAGTGGCATAGCTTGTCATTAGTGCAGTTAACCAATCCAATACATTAGATTTGATTACATATCCCTGCAGATCCAATACATACATATCAAAACGGCTTGCAGAATACAATAATTACCAAAACTAATAAAATAACAAAAAAAACAAAAAAAAAACACAGTATTGGCAAACAGGAGAGGATTTTTTCCTCCCCTCCCAAAGGGATACCTCTGATGTATTGAGGAAACTCAATGGGGTGTCGCTGGAGGGGGACATGTGGTTTGTCACCTGTGACGTCGAGGCCCTATACACGTCGATATGCCACGACCACGGGACCAGAGCCTGCCAATACTTTATGCAAATGGGAAAATCTAGATCCAGAGATTATTGATTTTGTGATTGAGATTCTGGACTTTATTTTAAGACACAATTATTTTAAATTTAAGGATCGCCTCTTTCTACAGCTCCGGGGAACAGCGATGGGGGCGACTTGTGCGCCCTCCTACGCTAATCTGTTCCTCGGACTGTGGAAGAGGGAGATAGTCCAGAACCTCCCTGATTATGGCTGTGTGGTCTCGTGTTCGCGGTATATCGACGATGTACTGTTCATCTGGCAGGGCACAGAGGGGCAGCTTCTGGCCTTCCTCCAGCGACTCAATGACAACACTCTCAACATCAGGCTGACATGGCATTATAGCCAGGCTAGGATTGAGTTCCTTGATATTTTGATTAGCAAGGAAGGGGACGGCCGGGTCTTCACGGATCTCTATAGGAAGCCGACCTCTACCAATACCCTTCTTTATGCCAAGTCCTCTCATTACCCACAAACGGTTAGGGCGATCCCGGTGGGACAATTTTTGCGCCTTCGTCGGGTCTGCTCAAGTGATCAGCGATTTGAGGCCCAATCCAGGGAGCTGTCCAGGGGATTTCAAAATAGAGCATATAATCAACGGGATATTATGAGAGGCTATGCACGAGCCAAGTCTACAAACAGGGATTCCCTTTTGGTAAGCAATAGAAAAAAGACCGACAACACAAGCTGTCGGTTCATTACGCCTTTTAACACACAATGTCGCAAAATACGTGAAATACTTACCAACTACTGTCCATACTGCTCTCAGATAATGATCTGCGGGCAACACTGCGGGACTATCCGCAGGTTACATGGCGACGCTCAAAAAATTTGGGTGATATGCTTACTAATAGCCATTATGTATCCCCATCTCCATCTTACATTTTTGGGAGCAAAGGTCCTAAATGGGGCTCTTTTCCATGTAATAACTGCCAGGCGTGCAGATACATGGTCCGGACCTCCACATTTATGGACTCTGAGGGTCTACGTGATTACCAAATTGACCATCATATCACATGTAGAACTACATCTGTGATATATCTGATTACATGTCCCTGCAATCTCCTGTATGTTGGGATGACCACCAGGGAGCTGCGTGTAAGGATATTTGAACATGCAAGCACGATCCACCAAGCAGCCACCACGGAGATTGAGGAGCTGACCCAATTCCAACCTATAGCCCTACATTTTAGGGATAAACATAATTGTGATCCCCGACATCTACAGGTTAGAGGCATAGATAGGGTCTCCATGGGCTGCAGAGGAGGTGATATTAAGAAGCGCCTCCTGCAGTTGGAAACAAAATGGATAGTACTACTCAAAAGTGAGATCCCTAGAGGTTTAAATGAGACAGTTAGCTTGTTTTTTATTTCTTGGTTGTCCTTTTGTTATATATTTATTGTTTGTTATTTGTCTTTTTATAGTACATCTAATTATGCTGCGATATTGTGTGGTCCAATTGGAGACATAGGAGATCCGGGCCTAGGGAACAATAACTGTTATTGGAGCAATGGAAACCTACCAACATCATAATACCCACACATATGTGTGTGTGGGGCTTGCTGTTTTGGTTTTACATATATATAATTTTTTTGACAGAATTTGGCGATTTCATGATGCACGTGTAGTGTTTTACACTCACAATTAATTATGTATTTAGCACATTTGTAGGCTGTATATATTTTATGTGATGATTTGCTTTAGGGTATAATTGCACATGGCACTTTTTTCCATATTGTTTATACATATATTTTTAAACACAGGATCATGTATATTTTACACTGGATTAATATGTTTTGACTATATCACTATATCAGTTTATTAACATGTGTTACACGTGTCTGCACTATATTATTATAGGAATTGCATATTTACTACATATATTTATTGTATTATTTAACATGTCATTATTATTCACTGTTATATTTTTATGTATTTCACTATATCACTATAATATATGAATTCTATAATTAGTATATATATTATACTTATCATGATTATTTATTGTTATAATTTTATGAAATATTACTTTTAGCACTGGTCACGTCTAGCAATGCATCATGAGGAATGATTGGGAGGGGGGGGGGAATCCTTTCCTGTTTGCCAATACTGTGTGTTTTTTTTCTTTTTTTGTTTTGTTATTTTTTTACTTTTGGTAAATATTCTGTAAGCCGTTTCAATATGTATGTATTGGATCTGCAGGGATATGTAATCAATTCTAATGTATTGGATTGGTTAACTGCACTAATGACAAACTATGCCACTTGTTAATGATAATGTCATGACACTTGCCCCATCTTGTTCTCCAAAAACTGTCTCCACCTGGCATTTGCGCATCGCACCGGTGCGCTGTGGTGCGAAATCGTGGGGGCGCTCCTTTATCTGGTCTCCATGGGAGCCGAGCGACGCGCGCTCTCTTGCCGTGTGATCGGGCTGGAGGGGGTGTGGCATTCTTAGCGTGGCTCCCTCCTTAGGGCGGCTTGCTGGGCGCGTCTCGCTTGGTTTCCAGGCGACCGGAGGCACGCTCCTATGATGTCATATCCTCAATCACTGGGCGCATGCGTGATGATAATGCCGGATGTGGACCTCACTATTTAAGACGGACACCTGTGTTTATTATCTACCTCCTGACGAAGCCTTTCTTGGCGAAACGCGCGTCGAGGTGCAGCTCTGGTCAGACACACAGTGCTTCCGCATATCATGGGTAACTTGTGCATTCTGTAATTGTAATCTATGTTTTTGTGCTTCATTTTGCTGTTACTGCTTACACATACCACTGTTGCTCTATTATGTTTCACATTACCATGTGACCTGGCTATTTGTTTCCACATCCAGGCAGGCCACGATCGCCATTGTGGCGGGCAACCTTGATATGTGTGACTAGGTGATTTTTTTGTACATTTGCGGAATGCGTCTATTTATATGTTATTTTGGGTGAATATTCATCTCACCCACTATAGTGCGGTTCTGTACCCAGTGCTCCTGGCATGTTCCCCTGTTAGTATGGTATATGTGAGGGTGGGGGTTCACGGCTCCGATACACGGGGCGTCCCATCCAACATTACCTTGTGCCTTCGTGTCATTGTATATTTATTTTTTGTCTTAATAAACTACATATATTTTATATGAGTGTTTTCCTCATTTCTTGGGGTTATTGGTTTTGGCTCTTGTTGGTTATAGTACATTATACTAGACCCCAGTGCATTGTTTGTACTTTATCATAGTTTTCTTATTGGTTGGTCTAACAATTAGCCATGTTTTCTACTGGCATTACAGTGATTGGCTGGCCAGAACACGTCATCGAGTGCTATATCGCATTGTATTTCTATACCATCTGAGTGCTTCAATCCCAAATATTGGGAAAAAGTGAAAATCAATATATATACAGATTTCACTGAATCAGCACCTGGTTTTTCTGTCTGCGGCAGAAACAGTTTATCGCAGCGCATTGCATTTCTATACCATCTGAGTGCTTCAAACCCATATATTGGGAAAAAGTGAAAATCAATATATATACAAATTTCACTGAATCAGCACCCAGTCTTTTTGTCTGCGGCAGAAACCGTTTATCACAGCGCATTGCATTTCTGTACCCTCTGAGTGCTCCAATCCCATATGTTGGGAAAAAAGTGAAAATCAATATATATACAAATTTCACTGAATCATCGCACAGTTATCTTGTCTTCGGCAGAAACTGTTTATTGCAGCGCATTGCATTTCTATACCGTCTGAGTGCTTCAATCCCATATATTGGGAAAAAGTGAAAATCAATATATATACAAATTTCACTGAATCTGCACACAGTTTTCTTGTCTGCCCTAGAAACCGTTTATCGCAGCGCATTGCATTTCTATACCGTCTGAGTGCTCCAATCCCATATATTGGGAAAAAGTGAAAATCATTTTCCATCTTCAAATCTTCATCCAGAGCTGTACTTCCCATCATAATAATGGACACCTCAATGGAACTCCAACATATGCCATTATTAGTCAATGGGTGAGGTCCATTGGAAGGCACTGGTGTGTTATGTCATAGATCCAGCACTACATCATGAAAACCGTGATGGTAGTCGAACATAGTTTAACAGTGCTATATTGTGCTGCCAGCACCATTCACTGCAAAAACAACATAGAGCACAGTGCCAAGTGGTCATGGGACAGAAAACCTATGCAACAATTACCATTCAATGCTCAAATAATATCAATATCTAATGACTAAATAACAGACTTATTACAGACTTGGCTTCCTTGCAATGACATTGCAGTAGCCATTTGGTTGCTATTCTGAAGGCTCCCAGGCCTGCTATTGTTAAGTTCCTATTAAGCCCTGCCATTGCAGTGTATAGTCAAAGTGATCTAACAATCACATTTTCAAGTGTTCAAGTGTAACTAAGTAATAAAAAGTTTTAGAAAACAGCCAAAAAGAAATGAAAATTCAAATCACACTATTTTGGAAATAAAAATAAGCGATAAAAAATAAACATACCCGTATATACTCGAGTATAAGCCGACCCGAATATAAGCCGAGGCCCCTAATTTTACCCCCAAAAAATGGGAAAAATGATTGACTCGAGTATAAGACTAGGGTGGGAACTGCAGCTATAATGCAGAGTGTATGTGTATATAATGCACACACTCTACATTATATACACACATCTGCAAGAGGGTGACTCAGATTGATGGGAGTCTGACTCTGAGTCCCTGTATTTAATGCAGAGTGTGTGCATTATATACACACACACTCTGCATTAAATACAGGGAGTCAGACCGGAGCAGCTGTAAAGGTAAGTAACAGCATCTCCGGCCCCCAACATGTCATGGTCTGTATTATGGCAATGTAAGTTGCCATAATACAGACCTAGACTCGAGTATAAGACGAGGGGGCTTTTTGAGCACAAAAATATGTGCCAAAAAACTCGTCTTATACTCGAGTATATACGGTAATTGGTATAATCTCTATTAAAATATAGAAGTCTCTTTCCCATATGCAAGCAGCGTAACAGAAAAAAAATCAAAATGGCTGAAACGTTATTTTTTTGTTTGCTTGTTTTTTTTGGGGATGATTCTCCTCCCCCAAACATTTAGTAAACAGTGATCAAAAAGTAATACATACTTCAATAAAAACTACAGATCACCCAGTAAATCAGTATTAGATTATGTATATATGGATATAAAATAATATCTTTTTTTAAAAAGTTTTTTTTATGTTTTAGAAGTATTAGAACATAACAAAAGTTGCTTTCAGTAAAGTTGGTGAAATTGTACTGACCCGCAGCATAAAGTTAACATGTCATTTTTCCTACATAGTGAACAATGTGAAAACACATCCCATAAAATAATGGCACAATTGTATTTTTTTCCAATTGCACCCTATATATAGAATTTCTTTAGAGCTTCCCATTAAATTATTATTACTATTCTTATTATTTATTATTAAAGAACCATTCATTCCATAATGCTGTACATATGAAAAGGGGTATACATGCATAATACAGACAATTGCACTAAGCATGAACATTACAAACTGGTACAGAAGGAGAGAGGCACCTGCCCACGAGGCCTTACAATCAACGAGGTATGGAGAAAGGACACAGTAAGTTAGGGTAAAGCTGGTCATGGTGGTGTCTGAAGATGTGGGTTTTCAGGTTTCTTTTGAAGGATACCACTGTAGGTGAGAGTCTGTTGGGGTAGAGAGTTCCAGAGTATGGGGATGCATGGGAGAAATCTTGGAGGCCCAGTCTTAGTTGGAATTATCTCCTCTTCTACTGGAGGTGAACACTTGGTCAGGACTCTACCCTCTAAAGGAGCAACTTTTAGCAAATGAGGCAGTGTGAAAATGGCCGAAGAGTAATTGAAATGGGTTTAGGCAGAAACCCTTCTGTCCTGTGTGAGGGGGCCTGGTTTGAGGGCCTATGTACACTGAATTCGCTGGGCAATGAGGATCCAGTGAAGGGATTGGCAAAGAGGAGAGGCAAAGGAGTAACGGAGTGAGAGGTGGATAAGTCAGGCAGCAGAGTTGAGGATAGACTGGAGGTGTGCAAAAGTGCTAAATGAAAATCCACAGAGGAGGATATTACAGTAGTCTATGTGGGAGATGATGAGGGCATCTACAATCATTTTTTCAGACTTCTAGTTGAGGAATGTGCGGATGTGGGAGATATTTTTGAGTTGGAGGTGGCAGGTGGTGGTTGACCGGGGAGAGTGTGCAGCCATTGATCGTGATAGATAGGTCTGTTGGAAGGGTTGAGCAAGATGGGGGAAAGATGATAAATTCTGTTTTATCCTTGTTGAGTTTTAGAAAGCGAGAGGAGAAGAAGGAGGCTATGGAAGATAGGCATTGTGGGATTCTGGGTAGTAAGGTGGTGATGTCTGGACCAGAGAGGTAAATTTGTGTGTAGTCAGCATAAAAGTGATACTGAAAGCCATGGGACTCTATGAGCTGTCCCAGGCCGAAGGTGTAGATAGAGAAGAGCAGGGGACCTAAGAAAGAGCCTTGTGGGAGCCTTGGAGAGGGCCAGGTCCATGGTGCCAAGAGATGAAAGAGTTTGTGACAGAAGGGAGTGATCGATAGTGTCAAAGGCAGAGGACATGTCGAGGAGGAGGAGGACAAAGTAATGATTTTTTTGTTTTGGCCTTTAGCAGGTCATTGGTGAGTTTGGTAAGGCCAGTTTCAGTCGAGTAGTGGGGTCGGAAGCCAGATTGCAGCCAAAGAGGGAGCAGGAAGAGAGGTGAGAAGACAGTTCAGAATGGACATGTTATACAAGTCCAGACCTTGATAAACTTTAACAGCATCTTTACTTGGGTATACTTTATTTCAGACAATATTCAGACTTTCTCTTGGTCCGAGCAGGCTTTGGAATTAACTGGCAGGCAAACTTCGTAACTCTGCTTTCTCTCTTTCTCTGCTGGGCTGACAGGCACACTTAATAACTCTGCTTTCTTTCTCTATGCTGCTCTAAACTCTGCTTGGGTCTGGTTACTGGACCTATGGTCGGTTTGGTATCCTTGGATTAGGGTCCCTGGGCGTTATCCCCCTCCTGAAACTCAGTAAAATAAATTAGCATGAAGTCTGGGTACTCTACAAGCTACTTCCCTATGGTGGCTCCTGCTCCAGCCCAAGAACACATTCTTCTGGCTTCTATATATTTCATGTCTTCTCAGCTCCAATATGGAGTCCAAACTGGAATAATCTAGAACTGCCACCCCTCCCTTCTGGTAGGAAGCAGGACTGGCCCACCTCTGCCCAAAGGGTTGGGGGAGAATGGAATGGTTCCATTCTGTCTAAAGATAGTGATATAGTCACCCCTAAACAGGGTAATTAGGGTTTGCTCATTTCCGGTATATGTGCACGCAGAGAAAGAAATCACATTGACCCGAGTAGGGTCAAAGTAACTTCTCTACTTTATTGCGGAACAGCTGACATTATATAGGGCAGCAAATATAGTAGAGGAAGAAGCGGGGGATGTAGGGTGGCGTATATCTTCGCTATTGGCTAAAAACTGTGCCTAGATACATATATCTATTTTCTGCCACATCTGTGTGCAAGAGGAAGTCTCCCCCCCCCTTCCAGATGGGTGAAGCCGTTCGCCTTTGTTTCTTTGCTTGAAGCTGCTTGCTTGAGATGAACAGAAGCTGTAGCCGGATATGGGAGCCACCATTTTGTCTGTGGAAGCCATCTTGTTCTGTTCTTTTTAAGCAGAAGCTGAGTAAGGGAAACTGAATGATATTCATTTCTCTATCGGACCACCCTTGAATCTCATTCTTTCCCTAAAGTCCTATCCATCTATCCCATATCCCCTGTGTCCTCTTCATCAGCTTCCATGACAACCTATCCCTTGCGAATAGCCTCCCATGACACTGGATTTGGTATAGGGAAGTTAGATGATCTATCCCTGGCCTTGTGTGTATTGGTATGAAGGGAGGGGGGACTGTGGACAGTAAAGTCTCTTATTTTTCTTGCTCAATATCATCGTACAAGTTTCCCATTATCATTTCAGGAACAGTTTAGTCCAAGGCTTTACTTAAAAGCTTCCTAATGCAGGGGATGACACAATTAGAGCAAGCAAGATCAACATTATGATTATGACAATAGCTATCTGTAACATTTGTTTCCAATTTTTGAACCAGCTCTCTAACCATTCTGTCCAAGTGTTTCCCACCCCAGAGTTCATTTTGAGTTCTTCAGATAGTGAGGTGAGACCTTTTAGTGCATTCATCACCTGACCATTTGGTCCTAAGTTGTCAGGAATGACTGTACAGCAGGATTCCCATATCATTCTACAAACCCCTCCTTTCTCAGCTAGGAGCATATCGAGATCCATTCTATTTGGAAACGCCATGCTACTGGTGGGGCCCAATTGTTATATTATCCCTTTAAGAGCATCTCTTGTATAATTAACAAACCGTTGTTGATATTAGTAGAGGTAATTTATCAAGTCGGTGTTAGGGTTGAGCGAACCCAAACTGTAAAGTTCGGGTTGGTACCAAACTTTAGGATTTTTGGACCCCGGACCTGAACATTTAAGTAAAAGTTTGGGTTCAGGTTCGGTGTTGGGCTATTTTATGGCGCTTTTTGAAAGGCCAATCAACAAGCGTTTAACTCTGTGCCATTAGAAGCCATCACAGCCATGCCTACTAATGGCATGGCGGTGATTGGCCAGTGCAGCATGTGACCCAGCTTCTATATAACCTGGAGTCACGTAGTGCTGCACGTCACTCTGCTGTTACTAGTGTAGGGAGAGGATGCTGCTTTTGTGAGGGAGAGAATAGGACAGAATCTTTAATCAGAAGTGCTTGTTAACTCAGCGATCTACCTAGATTTAGTTTTGTGTCTTTTTACCCTGCCCTGAGCCCGTGACACAGAAAAATAACTTATATCCGTCTGTTAGTTAGGTGGGTGGCGGCGGCCATTTTATGCAAGCTCAGTGCACCGGCACAGCATATGTGCTTTTGTGACATATATGTTATATACTGCTGTCATATTCTGTTATTCAAAAAACACCCATTTTGGGCAAAATACTTAATTTGCGGCCTTGTCTGCATCTGTACATGTGAGATACACGCTTTAGATACTGCTGTGCTATTCTGGTATTAAAAAGGCACCCATTTTGGGCAAAATACTTCATTTGCGGCCTTGTCTGTATCTGTACGTGTGAAATTCAAGCGTTATATACTGCTGTCATATTCTGTTATTAACCCTTTAAAGGGGTTGTACGGGTTCAGAGCTGAACCCGGACATACCCTTATGTTCACCCAGGCAGCCCCCCTGGTCCTAGCATCAGAGCATCTCATGCTCCAATGCGCTCCCTTGCCCTGCGCTAGATTGCGCAGGGCACTGGTTCTTTTGTTTTCAATAACACACTGCCGGACGGAAAACTTCCGCCCGGCAGTGTGTTCAGTAATGTCACCGGCTCTGATGGGCGGGCTTTAGCTCTGCCCTAGCCGTTTTACTGGCTAGGGCAGCGCTAAATCCCGCCCATCAGTGCCGGTGACGTCACTGGAGTTCCTGGCAGCAATTTAGCGCTGGGCAAAGAAGAGCATCGGAGCATGAACTGCTCCGATGCTCCTGTCAGGGGGGCTGTCGGGGTGAAAAACACGGCCATATTTCACCTTAAGGATCAGGCCATTTTTTGCAAATCTGACCAGTGTCACTTTATGTGTGAATAACTTTAAAACGCTTTTACTTATCCAGGCCATTCTGCGATTTTTTTTTTTCATCACATATTGTACTTCATGACACTGGTAAAATGGAGTCAAAAATTTTTATTTTTATTTATAAAAAAATACCAAATTTACCCAAAAATTTGTCACAGGACATTCAAGCATTATATACTGCTGTCATATTCTGTTATTAAAAAAACACCCTTTTTGGGCAAAATACTTAATTTGCAGCCTTGTGTGCATCTGTACATTTGAGATACACGCTTTAGATACTGCTGTGCTATTCTGGTATGAAAAAATACCCATTTTGGGCAAGATCCTAAATTTTAGAAATATGAGGAGAGCGTCAAATAAGGGAAAAGTTCCGGTCATGGTGCTGCTGGTG
This sequence comes from Bufo bufo, assembly GCF_905171765.1. Lineage (NCBI taxonomy): Eukaryota > Metazoa > Chordata > Amphibia > Anura > Bufonidae > Bufo > Bufo bufo. The sequence continues at coordinate 251,883,705 of NC_053390.1, read as the reverse complement.
GAGCTCCTGTTGCAGGGAGAGGACATGGTCGATCTGTGGCAGCTACACGCACAATTAAAACACCTTCCTCAGGTGCGAGTAGGCGACAGAACCTTCAGCGGTATTTGGTCGTGCCTAATGCGGCTCTACGAATGGTGAGGCCAGAACAAGTACAGGCGATAGTAGATTGGGTTGCTGACAGTGCCTCCAGTTCCTTTACATTGTCTCCCACCCAGTCTCTGGCTTAAAGATCAGAGTTGGCACCTGCAGCCGATGTCCATCAGTCTTTCACCTCACCCCCTTGCAAATCAGCCAAGCAGTCTGAGCCCCAAGTCATGCAGCAGTCTCTTCTGCTTTTTTAAGACTCTGCTAGCAGGGTTTCCCAGGGCCATCCACCTAGCCCTGCCCCAGAAGTGGAAGATATTGCGTGCACTGATACCCAACCACTTATGTTTCAAGATCAGTACATGGGAGGACCACCGCAGCACGTCTCGGATGATGACGAAACACAGGTGCCAACTGCTGGGGCTTTCAAAAGTGTGCAGACCAACAGAGGGGGCAGAGGTGAAGATTGGGTGGAAGATGATGTGGAGGACGATGAGGTCTTCGACCCCACATGGAATCAAGGTCATGCCAGTGACCTGTGTAGTTCGGAGGAAGAGGTGGTGGTTGCACAGAGCCACCAGCACAGCAGAAGAGGGAACAGGGTGCAAAAGCGGAGTTGCAAGGGACCGAGTGTAAGAGGCAGCCCTGAATCAAACAGCAGCATTTCCAGCACTTATATCTATGCAGACTGTCATGTTTCCCTCTGGCCACCAGAGGCCACTGAGACCAAACAGGAACCTGAGTTGTGCTGGCCAGAGGCTAAGAAAGGGTTAAGAAGTTTTTCCCGGGCTGTTCCAGAAGTTGCTGAGATAACAGAGAGAGATGGACTGCTGAGAGATAACAGCAAAAGACTGTAGCAGCAGGAGGCTATATTAGCAGAGATTTTCCTGACAGCTGTGGAGCTGCACACAGAGGACTTCACTGTGTGTTCCAGAAGAAGTGGGACCGTGTAGAGACACGCCGGATCCTTCCTGCCAGAGGTGGAGAGCTGCATCTGTTATGACCAGAGAGAGAAAGACAGACAAGCAAGCGACCGGACCTGGATCCAGACTGCATCTTATTGGATCCAAGAGAATCTGCCGAACTGTGAGTGGCACCGGTGCTTTCCTGTGATAGGTTATAGAGTCAGGGACTTGATTTATGTTCACCTGTTCATACCATTCCTGTCATTGACCCATTGCGCCTCTGGTGCGGTGGTACTGTATTGTTACTCAGCTTTTCCGGCAGTTTAATTTTGCTCCTTAATAAAGCCGGCTTTTGCTTCAGTCACCTTGTCCGCTGTACTGTACTTGAATCCTACTTTGCGGTCTCTCCCTCCTCTGACCGCTACAAGTGGCGCTGCGAGTAGGGTACAGTCACAGAGATGGAGGCGGCTGAAGGCAATGTGCATAATGCTAATGTAAGCACCTCAGGCAATGGTGGAACCCCTGCAAGGGCCCTCCCTATTGGCACATTGTTTAACTTGCTACCTAAATTTTATGGCGAGAACATGTCACTGTCGGACTGGGTGTCAAGATTACAGAGTGCTGCTAGGATTTACAATGTCAGCCCAGAACTACAAGTAGAAATCGCTTTGGCCGCTCTAGAGGGTGAAGCCCGACAAAATGTCCTACTACAATCGGAAGCCACGCGCAATACATTGAAATAGATTCCTGGAAGAAATATACGGGGAAACAGCCAGCGCAGGGCACCTCAGGGCACAGGGCACCTCAGGGCGAAATTCTTTTACTGAATTCAGCGGGAAGACGAAGGAGTATGCAATGGCGCTAAAGGAAGTGTTGGCCGAGGTGCAGAAAAAAGAGGCGGACAGAGTAACCGCCATGGGAACTGCAGATCGGATCCTGCGGGAACAATTCATTCTGGGACTCTACAGCACTCCCCTGAAACGGGCCCTGCAGGAACGAGTTAGGGTGGACTCTACACTAACCTTTAGACAAATATTAACAGAGGCCGTGGCACGGAGCAAAGAAGAAAGTTATGTGTCCGGAGTGATACGGACCCAGACGGTCACCTCCCCCGGGGTTTCAAAGAGCAAAGAGGTGCTAGTCAGAGTAGTACAAGACTTACAGAGCTCTCTTAGTGCTATGCACGAAAAGTTGACACACCTGGAAAAACGGATGGAGTCACACTATACCCCTGAAACTGCCTACCCGGCCCGACAACAAAGTTATCAGGCGCCCCCATGGGTTCCTATATCAGAATATCCTCACCCTAATTTACCTCCTCACCAAGCTCCTCAATATCCTCCAAGGAGGTGTCACGAGGGTGTCGAGGACCACGCCTGACTCCGTTATACCCGGGGTCAGGAAGTCGCAGCGGTTGGCTGCACGCTCTATTTAAGATAGGGCTGTTTTCCTTATGGTAGCTTTCTGGGTTTGCTTAGCAAACCCTTTTGGCTCACTCAGGGATCCGTAGCTCCTTCTCCTCAGCTGTTCCTTGTCCAGCACTCCCAGACCTCCTTATATTTCTCTCTCACACTTCTCTGGTTGCCAGAGATAGAGCTTCCTGCCTGGACATCTACTCTGACCTTCTGGAGCTGTGTTGCTGCGTTCGCTGGTAGTTGGTCCAGTACGCTACCCTCCAGATCCCTGTTGGACCTTTTTGGTTTATTGTGGTCGCCCACCTGGGTGTATGTGTTTGTATGTTTTGTCTGTCCTCTCCCTGGTGTTTCCCTCTTAGTGATAGTGGTGTGGACTAGCGATCCCACCGGCCTGTTCACTATCCAGGGCTCATATTAGGGAAAGCCAGGGTTTAGGCACGCGATCGCCGCACGGGTGAGGAACCCGTCTAGGGACGTCAGGGCAGTCAGGTGCCAGCCGCAAGGTGAGTTAGGGGTCACCACCTTTCCCTCTCCCTTGGGCAGGGCTTTCCCTGTTTTCCTCTCTGTGCGTGTCGTCGGTCATTACATTATCTCTGGCCCTTATTTTGTGTAGGTTAAAAAAAAAAAAAAATTTACCTACTTAGATCAAATTGCTGCTCTGTCCAAACTATTTCATGGCCTGTCTTTGGAGGTGGTAGGATTGAAGGCGTCGGTCCTCCAGCAACAGCAGCAATTACAACTGACTGCAAGCCCAGCGGTTGCTACTGGTAACCAGGTTGTTGCGGAACCCAAGGTCCCTCTCCCTGACAGATTTTCTGGGGGAAGGGACAAGTTTTTGACATTCCGTGAGGCCTGTAAGTTATATTTTAAACTGCGCCCTTACTCCTCTGGTAATGAAGATCAGCGGGTGGGGGTTGTTATTTCCCTGCTGCAGGGGGATCCGCAGTCCTGGGCGTTCTCTTTACCTACTGATTCCCAGGCTCTTCGGTCAGTGGATGAGTTTTTTGGGGCCTTGGGTCTCATATATGATGACCCTGACCGAGTCGCCCTGGCTGAATCAAGATTACGGAGACTCTTACAAGGAGAGCGGCCGGTAGAGGAGTATTGCTCTGAATTCCGTAGGTGGGCTACGGATACCCAATGGAACGACCCGGCTCTCAGGAGTCCGTTCTGCTCTGGGTTATCCGAAAGGGTTAAGGATGCGCTTGCATTATATGAGACCCCCTTTTCCCTTGATGCGGTTATGTCCCTTTCTATCCGAATAGATAGACGCCTTAGGGTCAGGTTGAAAAAACCGGAGCAATTGGTAACCCCTCCCAAGCAGCAGTTAGTCTGTACGGACTTAGACGAGCCTATGCAGCTAGGAGGAACTACTCGTCAGGTCCGTCCTCCTGAGGCTCGCCGTAGGCGTGGGGTTTGTTTTTTTTGTGGGGAGAGGGGTCATTTCATTAATGTCTGTCCTTCTTTCCTCAGAAACAAAAGACCGTCGGAAAAACTACTAACCCCAGGCTGTGTGGAGGATGTCAGCCGGGGGGTATACGTTTCCTCCATACGTACATCGCAATTTGTGTTGCCAGCGGTTATTATTTTTGGTGATAAGACGGAGACTATTTCTTTCTTTCTAGACAGTGGAGCAGGGGTAAATTTGATAGATGCCCATTTTGCCCGCACTTTGGGTTTGTCTCTCTGTACTTTACAGAGACCCATTCCCATATTCGCTATTGATTCTGCTCCCCTGTCTCAGAGAAACCTCACGCACATGGTTCATAATTTACACCTTCGGGTAGGGGACCACCATAACGAGATGCTTTCAGGTTATGTTCTGGAGGGGCTTCCCACTCCGGTAGTGCTGGGTCTTCCCTGGTTGGTAGCGCACAATCCAGTGGTGGATTGGCAGGCCAGGGAGATATTGGAGTGGAGTGAGCAGTGCAGAGAAAATTGCTTAAATAGCAATTGCTTAGTCGCCTCCATAACTACCCTACCTACATTTATTTCGGACTTTGAGGATGTTTTTTCTGAAAAGGGTTGTCAGAAGTTACCACCTCATCGTCCTTATGATTGCCCGGTAAACCTTATTCCCGGCGCAAAATTACCCAAGACCAGGTTATATAATCTTTCGGGTCCAGAGAGACAAGCCATGAAAGATTATATCTCCGAGAGCTTGGCTAAGGGACACATCAGACCCTCTTCTTCACCCGTGGCTGCAGGGTTTTTCTTCGTTAAAAAGAAAGATGGGGGCCTGCGTCCTTGCTTAGATTTTCGCGAATTAAATCAGATAACCATCCGAGACCCATACCCTCTTCCTCTCATTCCTGACCTGTTTAATCAGATTGCGGGTGCTAGGTGGTTCTCCAAACTTGATCTTAGGGGGGCCTACAATCTGATTCGTATTAAGGAGGGGGATGAGTGGAAGACAGCATTTAACACCCCTGAGGGGCATTATGAAAATCTAGTTATGCCTTTCGGTCTGACCAATGCTCCTGCCGTCTTTCAACATTTCGTTAATGACATTTTTAGTCATCTAATCGGCAGGTTTGTGGTAATATACCTAGATGATATTTTAATTTATTCGTCCGATCTGAAAACACATGAGGTGCATGTCAGACAAGTACTGCAGGTCCTACGGACGAATGAATTATATGCTAAGATTGAAAAATGTGTCTTCGCCGTTCAGGAGATACAATTCCTGGGTTATTTTTTATCTGCGTCAGGTTTCCGTATGGATCCTGGGAAGGTCCAGGCAATTTTAGATTGGGATCTTCCTGAGAACCTCAAAGCTCTACAACGGTTCTTGGGCTTCGCGAATTTCTATAGGAAATTCATAAAAAATTATTCACTTATTGTAAAACCGCTTACTGACATGACTAGGAAGGGGACTGATTTTTCTAAATGGTCTGACGCCGCTAAAGTTGCTTTTTCCTCTCTAAAAGAGAGGTTTACCTCAGCACCTGTACTGGTCCAACCTGATGTCTCTCAGCCTTTTATTGTTGAAGTCGATGCGTCAGAGGTGGGAGTGGGGGCGGTGCTGTCTCAGGGTCCGTCTCCTGGCAAATGGCGTCCTTGTGCTTTCTTTTCTAAAAAACTATCTGCAGCAGAAAAGAACTACGATATTGGCAATAGGGAACTATTAGCTATTAAACTTGCGTTTGAGGAGTGGCGTCATTTCTTAGAGGGGGCAGTCCACCCCGTCACTGTAATTACGGACCACAAAAATCTTCTGTACCTCGAATCGGCTAAGCGTCTCACCCCTAGACAGGCTAGGTGGTCGCTATTTTTTACCAGGTTTAACTTTGTGATTACCTATCGTCCTGGGGCAAAGAACACCAAGGCTGATGCACTATCTCGTTGTTTCCCTGGAGGGGGTAATGTGAGTGATCCAGTACCCATTCTTCAAAGAGGAGTGGTTGTTTCTGCGGTACACTCTGTTTTGGAGGGGAAGGTGTTAGAGGCCCAGGGGGACGCCCCGGTCTCTTGCCCCTCAGAGAAATTGTTTGTACCGTTGAACTTACGTTTCGAATTATTAAAGGAACATCATAATTCGGCACTTGCTGGGCACCCGGGTAGTAAAGCAACCTTGGAACTATTGTCTCGTCGTTTTTGGTGGCCAAGGTTGCGTCAGGATGTATTGGATTTTGTGTCTTCTTGTTCTACCTGTGCGCGCGCAAAAGTTTCACATACACGTCCTGCAGGGTCTCTATTACCACTCGTCATTCCCAATAGACCGTGGACACATCTGTCAATGGATTTTATCACTGACTTACCTTTGTCTGCGGGTAAAACAGTTATTTTGGTAGTAGTGGACAGGTTTAGCAAAATGGTACACTTCATTGCGTTACCCGCACTACCTAATGCTAAGACTCTTGCTCAGGTATTCGTCAGTGAAATCGTGAAGCTTCACGGGGTCCCCTCCGATGTTGTTTCGGATCGGGGTACCCAGTTTATTTCTAAATTTTGGAAAGCTTTTTGTTCTCGTTTGGGGGTACACTTGTCCTTTTCCTCTGCTTTCCATCCTCAGTCGAATGGACAGACTGAGCGTACCAACCAAAACCTTGAGACATATCTAAGATGTTTTGTGTCTGAAAACCAAGTGTTGTGGTCATCATATTTACCATTAGCTGAGTTTGCCATAAATAATCGTCGTCAGGAATCCACTGGCAAGTCACCATTTCTTGGTGCATATGGTTTTCATCCCCAATTCTGTACTTTCAAAGAGGGGGGGTCTTCTGGGGTTCCCGAAGAGGAACGGTTTTCGTCATCTCTTTCATCGGTATGGCAGAAGGTGCAAGCTAACTTGAAAAATATGGGAGGTAAATACAAATGCATGGCTGATAAGAGACGGTCGCCAGGTCCGGACCTAGGAGTGAATGACTATGTGTGGTTGTCTACTAGGAATATTAAATTGAAGGTTCCCTCTTGGAAACTGGGTCCTAGGTTTATTGGCCCTTACAAAATTGTAGCCATCATCAACCCCGTGGCTTTTCGCCTGGAGTTACCTCAGACTTTTAAAATTCATAATGTTTTTCATAAGTCGTTACTCAAAAAATATGTTCCACCTCTAGAACCATCACCGCTGCCACCCCCTCCTGTTGTCGTGGATGGTAACCTAGAATTTCAGATATCCAAAATTGTTAATTCTCGTCGGGTCCGCCGCTCTCTTCAATATCTGGTGCATTGGAGAGGTTACGGTCCCGAGGAAAGAATGTGGGTTCCTGCGTCTGAGGTAAACGCCGACAGGTTAGTTCGGGTTTTTCATGCCTCTCATCCTGGGAGACCTGGTCCTGAGTGTCCGGAGGCCCCTCGTAGAGAGGGGGGGTACTGTCACGAGGGTGTCGAGGACCACGCCTGACTCCGTTATACCCGGGGTCAGGAAGTCGCAGCGGTTGGCTGCACGCTCTATTTAAGATAGGGCTGTTTTCCTTATGGTAGCTTTCTGGGTTTGCTTAGCAAACCCTTTTGGCTCACTCAGGGATCCGTAGCTCCTTCTCCTCAGCTGTTCCTTGTCCAGCACTCCCAGACCTCCTTATATTTCTCTCTCACACTTCTCTGGTTGCCAGAGATAGAGCTTCCTGCCTGGACATCTATTCTGACCTTCTGGAGCTGTGTTGCTGCGTTCGCTGGTAGTTGGTCCAGTACGCTACCCTCCAGATCCCTGTTGGACCTTTTTGGTTTATTGTGGTCGCCCACCTGGGTGTATGTGTTTGTATGTTTTGTCTGTCCTCTCCCTGGTGTTTCCCTCTTAGTGATAGTGGTGTGGACTAGCGATCCCACAGGCCTGTTCACTATCCAGGGCTCATATTAGGGAAAGCCAGGGTTTAGGCACGCGATCGCCGCACGGGTGAGGAACCCGTCTAGGGACGTCAGGGCAGTCAGGTGCCAGCCGCAAGGTGAGTTAGGGGTCACCACCTTTCCCTCTCCCTTGGGCAGGGCTTTCCCTGTTTTCCTCCCTGTGCGTGTCGTCGGTCATTACAGGAGGCCCGTCAATCAAGTCCTAAGGGCACCCCCCATACGCAGACAAGGAGAAGGCTGTCAAGGGGCACAGTGTTGGCGGTGTGGAAATTATGGACATTATACCAGAGAGTGTCGGAGTGATGTGGCCAGATGCCCAGAGCCACCGTTAAACTTCCTGCCCCCGCAGTAGTGGGGCGTACTGCGGGGGAGGTGGAGAGCCAAGATACCCAGTATGGCTCCGAACACCTGGTCGCAGGGTGTCCCACCATTCGAGCTGAATTTGAAGGCATTCCGGTCGACTGCTTAGTGGATACCGGGTCACAAGTAATGACTATGCCTGAGTCACTTTTCTACCGTTACTTCCAAGCGCTGGCCAAGCCAGAGCGAGAGACGCTGGTCCGGGTTACAGCGACCAATCAACAACAGATCCCTGTCACAGGAGTCGTGTGGATGAATGTACGGCTATGTGGGCAAGAAGTGGGACGGAAAGGTATCCTGCTGGTCCCTGAGACGTTCAAAGAAGATGTGCCTGTGATAATGGGCATGAACATTCTGCGAGAATTAGATCAGATAATGTTCACGAAACGGGGGCCAGGCTATTGGAAGCAAGCCACTCCACACAAACCTACTCAGAAAGCGTTTCAACGGCTGATCCGATTCTATGGGACACAGAAAAGTGTCCCAGCACTCCAGTCTGTGGGAACGATCCGAGCACCAGGAAAGGCTACCCTCACCATCCCCCCTGGACGGGAGACTGTGTTGACGTTACCCGTGGGAACCTTCCGCAATCTTGACGGTATGGAGGTGTTCATCGAACCGACGGCCCTAGGAGAGTTGGGTCAGAATGTCCTGGTGGCCCGAACACTGGGCGTGGTCCAGAATGGACGAGTACCCATAAGAGCTGTGAATATGGGAAATCTAGAAGTCTCCTTGACGCCAGGAGTGGAACTGGCTCGTGTGTACCTACACTGGGGAGAAGTATTGAGCCGGAGAGAAGTGACTCTAGCTCCAGTAGGTGATGCTGTGTGGACCCTGGCAGTTACTGCCAGTGTAGAAGAGATGCCGACCCCAGAATGGAATGGGAGAACCATCTTGGATCAAATGGAAATAGATGTGAAGGCTCTCAGTTCAGACCAATGGCAAGCAGTTGAAAACATGCTGTGGGAGAATCAGGCTGCATTTGCCCGTCACGCCGATGACTTTGGCTGCACGGATGCTATCACACATGAGATACCGACGGGGGACACTCCTCCAATTCGGGAAAGATATCGGCAGATTCCGCCCAAGTTGTACCAGGAAGTGAAAACGTTGTTGAAACAGATGATAGATACCGGAGTGGTGCGGGGTAGCCAGAGCCCTTGGGCGGCCCCAGTAGTCCTTGTTAAGAAGAAGGATGGTACTATTCGGTTTTGTGTGGATTACCGGCGGTTGAACGCATGCACCGCGCGAGACTCATATCCTCTGCCACGTATCGAGGAGTCTCTGACTGCTCTAGGACGAGCCAAATACTTCTCTACCTTGGACCTGGCGAGCGGGTACTGGCAAGTACCAGTGGCCGAGCAAGACAAGGCAAAGATGGCATTCATACTCCCCATGGGACTATTCAAATTCAACAGGATGCCATTTGGGCTGACAAATGCCACGGGGACCTTCCAGCGGCTGATGGAGAGATGACTGGGAGACCTGAATTTTGAAGCCACTCTGATATACCTGGACGATATCATCATATACTCTGCTACTTTTCAAGAACACCTGAATCGGCTAGGGCAAGTGCAATGAGCAGGACACTGGGTCATTAGGGCTGCTATGCAGTGGGTCAGATTTAGGTGTAACTAAGTTTGTGACGCCAGTTGCAGCTTGCGCAGGTACTGTGGAAGGGCCCTTTAAGATGGTATAGCTCATGTACTAGGTGAGGAATGCCAGAGGGGGATATTGTCTCTGTATTGTGTCAACGGTGTCTCCTACCTTAGTACGGCCGGACTCCTGTATCCTGGCTCACATGCAACAAATTGAGTGTTGTAAATAGGAGTAATGGAGGAATGATGGAATTCCACACAGAGAATAGGGTCCAACTTGTCTTTACTTGAGGTTATGTTATGCAGCTTTAGATCCATACAATATTACAGCAATGAGTCTTGGGTCCCAGCAGGTATTGGCAATATGTGGCAGGAATTATATATATATTCTGCATCTAGTACATACGCCTTTAAGAATCTGGCAGGTATCTGTCTTCTGCTCTGTCTATGATCTGCTTTGTTTGGGCCTGACTAGCTATGGAGGTACTTATCTTCTCCTTGTATTTGGAATCTGTACTTACAGGACTGCTCGCAGGGAATGGTGGTTTCTTGCTGGAGATCTAGTAGTTCTGAAGATGGCTGCTTTCTTTGTCATCCAGCTGAGGTAAGGAACTCAGGCTGGGAATGTGGCTTTGGGCCTCAGCAAAGGCCTGAATCCTTGGTTGGGATCCCTGTTTTCTGGGAGCTCCTATTCACACAGCCTACCCCAACAGGGGGTGGCTGGTACACTGCCTAGAACTTTCTGTCTTCCCTCTGAAGTAGGGTGTGGGAACATTCCACTCCTCCTCAGATGGGGGAAGCTAGCCTGGAATGGTATATTCCAGTCTAGGCATACTAACTGGCCTTATTCTTTCTACATATTGCTGCCACCTGCTGGTGTACATGGATATCACAGCATAATATATTCAATACAGACATAGAAATGGCATACAATATCAATACAATGTCAGGATACACAAGATGACAACACATCTACACTTTAACATCATGAAGCTGGGTGACAGAGTTTAGTGACATACTCTGGGATGTTACACAAGTACTCGAGCAACTGCGATCCCATGGCCTGAAGGTAAAGCCAAAGAAGTGTCATCTCTTCAAGAGGGAGATCGAGTACTTGGGCCATAGGGTGTCCCAAGACGGAGTGTTGCCGTCCCAAGACAAAGTGGCTGCAATACGACAATGGCTAGTGCCCAGAATGCTACGGGAGTTGAAGGCCTTCCTTGGACTGACCGGGTACTACCGGCGGTTCATCAAAGACTATGCCAAGATAGAGGGCCCTCTGAATGAGTTGTTGAGAGGAACGGCTGGGCAACCCAAGGGCCAAAATATTACTTGGGGGCAGAAGCAGGAAGAGGCCTTCCAGGCCCTGAAAGAAGCTCTGACATCGGCCCCAATATTGGCTTATGCCGACTTTGATAAACCATTTCTCTTATCTACTGATGGCAGTCTCTACGGACTCGGGGCAGTCCTGTCGCAGGTACAAGATGGACATGAGAGGGTGATCGCCTATGCCAGTAGATCCTTGCGAGAGACAGAGCAAAACCCCCACAACTACAGTTCCTTCCGGCTAGAACTCCTTGCCCTGGTGTGGGCCATGACGGAGAAGTTTGCGGGATATTTGACAGGAGCTAAGATCTTTGTACGGACTGATAACAATCCCCTGGCCCATCTGGACACTGCCAAGTTGGGAGCCCTGGAGCAACGCTGGGCAGCTCGCCTTGCAAAGTAAGACTTTACTCCGCTACGGAGAACACTAATGCCGATGGCCTGTCGAGGGTTACTTTTGAGACCCCAGTAGGGGATGTCGATGAACAAAAAGAAGAAGATGAAACTCCGGATTTCCGCAAGTTCGTTTTGCCCACAGTTGCGGCCCAGACAAGTGGGGAGGCCCGTAAGCTACCCAAGGCATTGAGGAGGACTAATGAGGACTGGGGCCGATTACAGGATGAAGATGTTGGACTGCGGCAGATGAAAAACTGGGTAACCTAGCGAAGGAAGCCCAACAGAGAAGTAAGGGCTGACCTGGATGCCGAGATAAAGTCCGTTCTACATCAATGGGACAGACTGGAAATGGACGGAGCTGTTCTGTACCGCAAGTGGCAACAGCCTAATGACCTAGAGGCGAGGTGGCAAGTAGTCATACCCGGAAGCGTGGCATGTGAGATAGCCAGAGAAGCCCATGAATTTGGAGCTCACTTCGGGCCCGCCAAGACTTACCAGTGGCTGCAGCGTTATGTGTATTGTCCGCGACTGGAGGCAGTGGTGGAGGAAGTTTGCCGACAGTGTCGAGTGTGTGAACTCACTAAAAGCACGGAACAGAGGGCACCCCTCCAGTCTATACAGACCAAAGAACCGCTGGAATTATTGATGATAGACTACCTCCTTGTGGGACAATCATCGAGAGGTCCACAGTACTGCCTGGTCATGGTTGACCACTTCTCCAAGTTTGCAGTAGTCTCCCAACTCGGGATCAGACGGCTGAGTCCACAGCACGCGCTATCTGTCAGGATTTCATCCGGGTCTACGGGTGTTCAAAGCAGATCCACTCAGATCAAGGGGCGTGCTTTCAAGGGAAAGTAATGGAGGAGCTACACAGATTGTACGGTATTGAAAAATCCAGAATGATCCCCTATCATCCCCAAGGGAATGGGGCCTGTGAGCGCTTCAACTGGACGCTGCTACAAATGCTGAGAACGCTAGAGGAAGACAAGAGGGCACACTGGCCTGATTACCTGCTGGAACTAGTCTGGGCCTACAATAATCGGGTCCATACCACCACCGGTTACACCCCGTATATGTTACTGTTTGGGAGAGCTGGTAGAGAAATCGTTGAATTGAACCTGGAGCAGCCAGAAGACCTAATGGAGCGATCAACCACCTCATGGGTGAAAGAACACCGTCAGCGACTCCAGACCATCCGCCGTTTGGCAGGCCAGCGGTTACAGGCGAGAACTCATACGGACCGTCCTCCAATCCAGGAGGTGCCACTAAAGCCTGGAGACCGGGTCCTGGTACGAGAGAAACGCCCCAGAGGCAAATTGAGTGAGCGTTGGGAAGTACAGCCATACAAAGTGATCAAGAGAGTGTACCCTAATGGTCCGGTTTACGAAGTGCAAGTTGAAAATGAGGAGTTTGCTTCACGGACTTTACATAGGAATATGCTACGGCCATGCCGGTCCGCAGATCCTGCACCTATTCAGAGGACACCTTCTCCTCCTGCCCCATACCCAGAATGTGTTATCTCAGATGGAAACGAATGTGAAGACTGGTGGACCGTTCCTGACACTGCGGAAGGTCCCCAGGCCGTAAGTGAGGAGGAACCCGCGACCACATCCAGATCTCCTGCTGTAATGGAAGAGCCCAGGTTAACAACTCCCAGTGGAGAAAGTCAGGTCCTAGCAGATAGTCAAGACCTCCGGAGATCCAGTAGGTCTACTGCAGGGGTTCCACCAAACATGTACGCTGCTGACGAGTTCATTTGGTCTGCCTGTAGGTATTGTGGACAATGTTGTACTGCCGTTTAAATGTTTCATTAACCCCTTTGTTTTCGATGGACTATATAGCGAGGCCGAGGACGGACACCTTTAAGTGGGGAGGCATGTAAGAGGCAGCCCTGAATCAAACAGCAGCATTTCCAGCACTTATATCTATGCAGACTGTCATGTTTCCCTCCGGCCACCAGAGGCCACTGTGACTAAACAGGAACCTGAGTTGTGCTGGCCAGAGGCTAAGAAAGGGTTAAGAAGTTTTTCCCGGGCTGTTCCAGAAGTTGCTGAGATAACAGAGAGAGATGGACTGCTGAGAGATAACAGCAAAAGACTGTAGCAGCAGGAGGCTATATTAGCAGAGATTTTCCTGACAGCTGTGGAGCTGCACACAGAGGACTTCACTGTGTGTTCCAGAAGAAGTGGGACCGTGTAGAGACATGCCGGATCCTTCCTGCCAGAGGTGGAGAGTAGGGATGAGCGAACCCGAACTGTATAGTTCGGGTTCGTACCGAATTTTGGGGTGTCCGTGACACGGACCCGAACCCGAACATTTTCGTAAAAGTCTGGGTTCGGGTTCGGTGTTCGGCGCTTTCTTGCAAAGCAACCAATCAACAAGCGTCATACTACTTCACAGTAGCGCCTTGCCTACTATTGTCATGGCTGTGATTGGCCAGTGCAGCATGTGACCCAGCCTCTATATAAGCTTGGGTCACGTAGCGCTGCACGTCACTCTGCTGATTCAAGCATAGGGAGAGGTTGCTGCTGCGACGTTAGGGCGAGATTAGGCAGATTAACTCCTCCAAAAGACTTCATTCTGTGATCGATCTCCAGCTGTGGATCATTGAAGTGCTAATATCGAATTGCTCACTTTTTTTAGGCTGCCCAGAGCGTTTTTATATCACTTTTTTCTGGGGTGATCGGCGGCCATTTTGTGGCTTGTGGTGCGCCAGCACAAGCTACCACCAAGTGCTTTTAACCATCAATAGTGTGGTTATTTTTTGCTATATCCTACATCAGGTGCAGGCTGAGCCTGTGTCACCCAAGTGCATTTAACCATCAACAGTGTGGTTATTTTTTGGCCATATACTACATCAGGTGCAGGCTGAGCCTGTGTCACCCAAGTGCATTTAACCATCAACAGTGTGGTTAATTTTTGGCCATATACTACATCAGGTGCAGGCTGAGCCTGTGTCACCCAAGTGCATTTAACCATCAACAGTGTGGTTAATTTTTGGCCATATACTACATCAGGTGCAGGCTGAGCCTGTGTCACCCAAGTGCATTTAACCATCAATAGTGTGGTTATTTTTTGGCCATAACTACAGGGGCAAGTTGAGCCTGTCACCCAGCGCCTAAAAAATAGACCTGACATTTATATTCCTCCAAATCAGTACTGTTTTAGCTGGTCAAATTATTTGTAGTGACCGTAAAAGCACAGTTTTTGTTCTGGGTTGAAAAACTATTCCCAAATTTGCCATTCTCAAAATAAGTAGTTTATGCTATATCAGGCCTACTTGAAAAACTATTCCCAAATTTGCCATTCTCAAAATAAGTAGTTTATGCTATATCAGGCCTACTTGAAATCTATGCCAAAAAGGATATCTTAGATTCAAGGTGCTGATAATGTCATTCAGAAAAACTTAACACACACGCTACCGTGCAGATACAAGTCTAATTCTGTGATTAAACGTATACCTGTCACACAGCGCAAAAAAAAATAGGCCTCACATTTCTATTCAACCAAATCTGTACTGTTTTAGCTGGTCAAATTATTTGTAGTGACCGTAAAAGCACAGTTTTTGTTCTGGGTTGAAAAACTATTCCCAAATTTGCCATTCTCAAAATAAGTAGTTTATGCTATATCAGGCCTACTTGAAATCTATCCCAAAAAGGATATCTTAGATTCAAGGTGCTGATAGTGTCATTCAGAAAAACTTAACACACACGCTACCGTGCAGATACAAGTCTAATTCTGTGATTAAACGTATACCTGTCACACAGAGCAAAAAAAAAATAGGCCTCACATTTCTATTCAACCAAATCTGTACTGTTTTAGCTGGTCAAATTATTTGTAGTGACCGTAAAAGCACAGTTTTTGTTCTGGGTTGAAAAACTATTCCCAAATTTGCCATTTTCAAAATTGTGGTGAACGGGAACAATGAGGAAAACATCTAATAAGGGACGCGGACGTGGACATGGTCGTGGTGGTGTTAGTGGACCCTCTGGTGCTGGGAGAGGACGTGGCCGTTCTGCCACAGCCTAGTGAACCAACTACCTCAGGTCCCAGTAGCCAGCAGAATTTACAGCGATATTTGGTGGGGCCCAATGCCGTTCTAAGGATGGTAAGGCCTGAGCAGGTACAGGCATTAGTCAATTGGGTGGCCGACAGTGGATCCAGCACGTTCACATTATCTCCCACCCAGTCTTCTGCAGAAAGCGCACAGATGGCGCATGAAAACCAAGCCCATCAGTCTGTCACATCTCCCCCATGCATATCAGGGAAACTGTCTGAGCCTCAAGTTATGCAGCAGTCTCTTATGCTGTTTGAAGACTCTGCTGCCAGGGTTTCCCAAGGGCATCCACCTAGCCCTTCCCCAGGGGTGGAAGAGATAGAATGCACTAACGCACAACCACTTATGTTTCTTGATGATGAGGACATGGGAATACCACCTCAGCACGTCTCTGATGATGACGAAACACAGGTGCCAACTGCTGCGTCTTTCTGCAGTGTGCAGACTGAACAGGAGGTCAGGGATCAAGACTGGGTGGAAGACGATGCAGGGGACGATGAGGTCCTAGACCCCACATGGAATGAAGGTCGTGCCACTGACTTTCACAGTTCGGAGGAAGAGGCAGTGGTGAGACCGAGCCAACAGCGTAGCAAAAGAGGGAGCAGTGGGCAAAATCAGAACACCCGCCGCCAAGAGACTCCGCCTGCTACTGACCGCCGCCATCTGGGACCGAGCACCCCAAAGGCAGCTTCAAGGAGTTCCCTGGCATGACACTTCTTTAAACAATGTGCTGACGACAAGACCCGAGTGGTTTGCACGCTGTGCCATTAGAGCCTGAAGCGAGGCATTAACGTTCTGAACCTTAGCACAACCTGCATGACCAGGCACCTGCATGCATAGCATGAACTGCAGTGGAGTAAACACCTTAAAAACAAAGAAGTCACTCAGGCTCCCCCTGCTACCTCTTCTGCTGCTGCCGCCTCAGCCTCTTCTGCTGCTGCCGCCGCCTCGGCCTCTTCCTCCGCCTCTGGAGGAACGTTGGCACCTGCCGCCCAGCAAACATGGGATGTACCACCAACACCACCACCTGCGTCACCAAGCATCTCAACCATGTCACACGGCAGCGTTCAGCTCTCTATCTCACAAACATTTGAGAGAAAGCGTAAATTCCCACCTAGCCACCCTCGATCCCTGGCCCTGAATGCCAGCATTTCTAAACTACTGGCCTATGAAATGCTGTCATTTAGGCTGGTGGACACAGACAGCTTCAAACAGCTCATGTCGCTTGCTGTCCCACAGTATGTTGTTCCCAGCCGCCACTACTTCTCCAAGAGAGCCGTGCCTTCCCTGCACAACCAAGTGTCCGATAAAATCAAGTGTGCACTGCGCAACGCCATCTGTGGCAAGGTCCACCTAACCACAGATACGTGGACCAGTAAGCACGGCCAGGGACGCTATATCTCCCTAACTGCACACTGGCTAAATGTAGTGGCGCCTGGGCCCCAGGCGGAGAGCTGTTTGGCGCACGTCCTTCCGCCGCCAAGGATCGCAGGGCAACATTCTTTGCCTCCTGTCTCCTCCTCCTCCTACTCAGCTTCCTCCTCCTCTTCTTCCACCTGCTCATCCAGTCAGCCACACACCTTCACCACCAACTTCAGCACAGCCCGGGGTAAACGTCAGCAGGCCGTTCTGAAACTCATATGTTTGGGGGACAGGCCCCACACCGCACAGGAGTTGTGGCGGGGTATAGAACAACAGACCGACGAGTGGTTGCTGCCGGTGAGCCTCAAGCCCGGCATGGTGGTGTGCGATAATGGGCGAAATCTCGTTGCTGCTAGCCGGTTTGACGCACATCCCTTGCCTGGCGCATGTGCTGAATTTGGTGGTGCAGAAGTTCATTCGCAACTACCCCGACATGTCAGAGCTGCTGCATAAAGTGCGGGCCGTCTGTTCGCGCTTCCGGTGTTCACACCCTGCTGCTGCACTCCTGTCTGCGCTACAGCGTAACTTCGGCCTTCTCGCTCACCGCCTCATATGCGATGTGCCCACCAGGTGGAACTCCACCTTGCACATGCTGGACAGACTGTGCGAGCAGCAGCAGGCCATAGTGGAGTTTCAGCTGCTGCACGCACGGGTCAGTCGCACTGCGGAACAGCACCACTTCACCACCAATGACTGGGCCTCCATGCGAGACCTGTGTGCCCTGTTGCGCTGTTTCGAGTACTCCACCAACATGGCCAGTGGCGATGACGCCGTTATCAGCGTTACAATACCACTTCTATGTCTCCTTGAGAAAACACTTAGGGCGATGATGGAAGAGGAGGTGGCCCAGGAGGAAGAGGAGGAAGAGGGGTCATTTTTAGCACTTTCAGGCCAGTCTCTTCGAAGTGACTCAGAGGGAGGTTTTTTGCAACACCAGAGGCCAGGTACAAATGTGGCCAGACAGGGCCCACTACTGGAGGACGAGGAGGACGAGGATGAGGAGGAGGTGGAGGAGGATGAGGATGAAGCATGTTCACAGCGTGGTGGCACCCAAAGCAGCTCGGGCCCATCACTGGTGTGTGGCTGGGGGGAAACACAGGACGATGACGATACGCCTCCCACAGAGGACAGCTTGTCCTTACCTCTGGGCAGCCTGGCACACATGAGCGACTACATGCTGCAGTGCCTGCGCAACGACAGCAGAGTTGCCCACATTTTAACGTGTGCGGACTACTGGGTTGCCACCCTGCTGGATCCCCGGTACAAAGACAATGTGCCCACCTTACTTCCTACACTGGAGCGTGATAGGAAGATGCGCGAGTACAAGCGCACGTTGGTAGACGCGCTACTGAGAGCATTCCCAAATGTCACAGGGGAACCAGTGGAAGCCCAAGGCGAAGGCAGAGGAGGAACAAGAGGTCGCCAAAGCAGCTGTGTCACGGGCAGCTCCTCTGAGGGCAGGGTTAGCATGGCAGAGATGTGGAAAAGTTTTGTCACCACGCCACAGCTAACTGCACCACCACCTGATACGGAACGTGTTAGCAGGAGGCAACATTTCACTAACATGGTGGAACAGTACCTGTGCACACCGCTCCACGTACTGACTGATGGTTCGGCCCCATTCAACTTCTGGGTCTCCAAATTGTCCACGTGGCTAGAGTGTCACGGAACCATGAACCAGACGTACAACAAGAGATAAGAGAAAATAAGAAGGCTTTATTGAAAATAAAGCTGTAAAGCAAAAGTCCAAACGGATGGTGAAACCGAGCAGAGTCTTTGCGAAGCCAGAGGTCAGGAACCAGAGGGGTAGTCAGATGAAGCCAGGATCAGGAACCAGCAGGGTAGTCAGACGAAGCCAGGATCAGGAACCAGCAGGGTAGTCAGACGAAGCCAGGATCAGGAACCAGAAGGGTAGTCAGACGAAGCCAGGATCAGGAACCAGAAGCAGCAGCAGTCTTAGAAGCATGTGAACACAAGAGGACCAAGCAAGGAACTGAAGCCACAGACCTCCTATATATATGAGCTAGGCATCCAGCTCCTCCCAGTGGGAAGGAGGAGCCGCAGGGTGGAAGGCTACAAGAAACCCAGAAACCAAGATGGCCGCCAGCACATGTCAAACGAAGGAGAACAGCAAGAAGGTAAGACCATGACAGTACCTCCCCCTCAAGGGCCCCTCCTCCGCGGAGCACAAAACGGTTTCTGAGGGAAGCGTGCGTGGAAGGCTCGGAGCAAGGCAGGAGCATGGACATCTGCGGAGGGAACCCAGGAACGCTCCTCTGGACCATAACCACGCCAATGGACCAAAAACTGCAACCGACCGCGGACCAGGCGTGAGTCCAGGATATTGCTCACCTCATATTCCTCACAATTGCCCACTTGGACCGGACGAGGCCGAGGAACCGAGGAAGTGAAACGATTACACACCAGTGGCTTCAACAGGGAGACATGAAACACGTTGGAGATCCGCATGCCAGGAGGAAGCGCAAGGGCATAGGCTACCGGGTTTACCCTGCGAAGCACTCGGAAGGGACCAACAAAGCGAGGCGCCAGCTTGGGAGTGGGCACTCGAAGGTTGAGGTTGCGGGTGGACAACCATACACGGTCTCCGACCTGGTAGGAAGGAGCAGGCGCTCGTCTGCGATCAGCCTGGAGTCTCTGGCGCTGCGCAGAGACCTCAAGGGACTTCTGGATCTGTACCCAAGAAGCACGTAGGACGGAAAGGTGATCCTCCACAGCCAGAATATCCTGGGGAGAGAATACCTCCGGTAACACGGCAGGTTGGAACCCATAATTTGTCATGAAGGGAGACGTCCCAGAGGAAGAGTTCACCGCCGTGTTCCTGGCAAACTCAGCCCAAGGCAGGAGGTCAACCCAATTGTCTTGGTGATCGGAGACATAGCAACGAAGGAATTGCTCCAAGGCCTGATTGGATCGTTCTGCGGCCCCATTGGACTGAGGGTGGTAGGCCGAGGAGAAGGAGAGATGAATCCCCAACTGGGAGCAAAAGGCGCGCCAGAACCTGGACACAAACTGACTCCCCCGATCCGACACAATCTCCTTGGGCAAACCGTGCAACCGGAAGACCTCCCTGGCAAAAATCGTGGCCAACTCTTGTGCAGAGGGTAACTTCTTGAGAGGAACACAGTGGCACATTTTGGAAAACCGATCCACAATCATGAGAATGACCGTATGGCCTCGGGATGCAGGGAGGTCCACAATGAAATCCATCCCCAGGTGTGACCATGGGCGCTCCCCGGTGGCTATGGGTTGCAGAAGGCCCAACGGAAGGTGCCGAGGGGACTTACTCTGGGCACAAACGGAGCATGCCGCTACATATGCGGCGATGTCGGAACGTAGGGAAGGCCACCAGAACAGACGTGAAACAGCCCAGGACAGCTGATTCTTTCCAGGATGCCCCGCGGTCTTGGAGTTATGGTAGGTTCGCAACAACCGAGTGCGCAACTCCTCAGGCACAAAACATCTGCTGTTGGGTCTCCCAGAGGGAGCACCAGATTGAGCCGCCAAAATCTGCTCACCCAGGGGAGAGGTCAGGCTGGTGCGAATGGCGGCCAGGATCTGATTCGGAGGTATGACCGAAGTCGGAATCGACTCCTCCCTGGACAGCTCGGAGTACTGCCGTGATAAGGCATCCGCCCTGATGTTCTTGGAACCGGGTAGGTAGGAGACCACGTAATTAAAACGTGACAAGAACAGAGCCCATCTGGCCTGACGTGGTGTCAATCTCTTGGCCTCAGAAAGGTAGGTCAGATTCTTATGGTCCGTCAGGATGAGAACCGGAACCACCGAACCCTCGAGCAAGTGCCTCCATTCTTTAAGGGCCTGCACGATGGCCAATAACTCCCTGTCACCAATCTGATAGTTGCACTCCGCGGAAGACAGTTTCCGGGAGTAAAACCCACAAGGAAGCAGAGGACCCTCTGGTGTTCTACGCTGAGACAGAAGGGCGCCTACTCCCGTCTCAGACGCGTCCACCTCGAGGACAAAGGGCAACCCAGGGTTGGGATGCGACAGAATCGGAGCCGACACAAAGGCGGACTTTAGGGCCTCAAAAGCTCGGATGGCCTCGAGCGGCCAGACCTGGGAATTACTGCCCTTCCTGGTCAGATCCGTGAGAGGCTTGGCCAGCATGGAAAAGTCCCTGATGAACTTCCGATAATAATTGGCGAAGCCCAAAAAGCGCTGCAGGGAACGAAGACCACTGGGCTGGGGCCACTGTAAGACAGCCGAAACCTTCTCAGGATCCATGGAGAACCCCTCAGCGGAAATGATGTAACCTAAGAAGGTTACCTGTGATCGGTGAAATTCGCATTTCTCAAGCTTACCGAACAGCTTGTTCTCTCGTAACCGTTGCAACACTCGTCTGACATCCAGAATGTGGGCCTCCATGGATTCAGAATATACCAAGATGTCATCCAAATAGACCACCACACACTGCTGCAACAGGTCACGGAAAACATCGTTGATGAATTCCTGAAAGACTGCGGGCGCATTGCACAACCCAAAGGGCATAACCAAGGATTCATAATGACCGGTCCTGGTGTTAAACGCGGTCTTCCACTCATCGCCCGCCTTGATCCTTACCAGGTTATATGCCGCCCTCAGGTCGAGTTTGGTAAAGACCGTGGCCCCTTTAAGGCGATCGAACAGCTCGGAAATCAAGGGTATCGGGTAAGCGTTCTTGATCGTGATGCGATTGAGACCCCTGTAATCGATGCAAGGCCTCAACTCACCGCCCTTCTTTTTCACAAAGAAAAATCCAGCCCCTGCCGGGGACGAAGATTTGCGAATGTGTCCGCGTGAAAGCGCCTCCCTCACGTACTCCTCCATGGCCTCATTCTCTGCTACCGACAGTGGATAGACTTTGCCACGAGGAGGAACGGCACCAGATTGTAACTCTATGGCACAATCGTATGGGCGGTGCGGAGGTAGGGCAACCGCGCGCACCTTATCGAATACATCCCGGTACTCCTCGTATTCAGGAGGCAACAGAGAGTCCGAGGAAGTACACAGCAACTTGACAGACCCATGGATGCAACTAGCCCCACACTGCGGTGACCACGAGAGGATCTCGACCGATCTCCAATCGAAAGTCGGATTATGCTTCTGGAGCCAGGGGTACACCAAGACCACCGAGTAGTGTGGAGACGAAATAACCTGGAGGCAGACCGACTCTCTGTGAACGGCACCAATGGCTATCCCCACTGGAAGGGTCTCATGAGTCACGTGTGGCGGCAGAAGGGGTCTGCCGTCTATCGCCTCAAGAGCCAGTGGGGAACCTCGAGCCTGCAGAGGAATGGAATTGGCGGCAGCGAACACACTATCAATGAACAAACCACCAGCACCAGAGTCCACCAACGCCTGGGTCGTCACCGAGCCCCCGACCCAGGAGAGGACAACAGTGATCAGTGGTTTGTCAACACGGGAAACCGGGGACGAGGAGACTCCACCCAAGATCTGCCCCCGACAGGATCTCAGGTACGAGCGTTTTCCCGGACGGTTCGGACATGCCAACCGAAAATGCCCACCGAGACCACAGTACATGCATCGGCCCTCGCGTCTCCGGAGTGCCCTCTCCCCCTCGGACAGGCGAGCAAACCCCAGCTGCATGGGTTCACCCCCAGACAAGTCATCCCCAGGAGGCGTGGGAGGAGAGGGAGGCACGGGTGGGACAGCAAACGTAGGCACCAATCTGTTTAGAAGACCTCCGCAGGTTCTCCTTAAAGGAAGGTCTCTCCCTGAGTCTGGTGTCAATCAAAATCAGGAAAGAAATAAGAGACTCGAGCTCAACTGGTAGGTCCTTAGCTGCAACCTCATCCTTCAAGGCATCCGAGAGACCATGAGAGAAAGCAGCGACCAGAGCCTCATTATTCCAGCCCACCTCTGCTGCCAGGGTACGAAACTCAATGGCGTATTCAGCTACGGATCGTGAACCCTGTCTGATGGACATAAGGAGCTTCGCAGCAGAGGCAGCACGAGCCGGCACATCGAATACCTTCCGAAGAGAAGCAACAAAACCGGAAAACTCGGCAACCACCGGATTGTTGTTCTCCCATAAAGGGCTAGCCCAGGCCAAGGCCTTGTCCGAGAGCAGCGAGATCAAGAAGCCCACCTTTGATCTCTCAGTAGGAAAGGCATGTGGCAGCAACTCGAAATAAATGCCCACCTGGTTAAGGAAACCTCGGCACTGAGTTGGCTCTCCCCCAAAGCGCTGTGGAAGAGGGGCAGAACCGGTCATACCCCGAAACACCGCAGGCGCAACAACAGGTGTCGGGGTAGACTCTGGCGCAACAACCGGAGCGGCAGTAGGAGCGAGCCCAGGAGCGACAACCGACCCATCGGCAACGGGAGCGAAATGAGCCGTGCGTTCAAGCAGGGTTTGCAACGCCACAGCGAACCGACCCAACAGGTGATCCTGCTGATCAAGTCTGGCAACCAGCGTGGGTAGCGAGGATGGCCCTGTACCGTCAGAAGTCATGGCTTGGTCCTAATGTCACGGAACCATGAACCAGACGTACAACAAGAGATAAGAGAAAATAAGAAGGCTTTATTGAAAATAAAGCTGTAAAGCAAAAGTCCAAACGGATGGTGAAACCGAGCAGAGTCTTTGCGAAGCCAGAGGTCAGGAACCAGAGGGGTAGTCAGACGAAGCCAGGATCAGGAACCAGCAGGGTAGTCAGACGAAGCCAGGATCAGGAACCAGCAGGGTAGTCAGACGAAGCCAGGATCAGGAACCAGAAGGGTAGTCAGACGAAGCCAGGATCAGGAACCAGAAGCAGCAGCAGTCTTAGAAGCATGTGAACACAAGAGGACCAAGCAAGGAACTGAAGCCACAGACCTCCTATATATATGAGCTAGGCATCCAGCTCCTCCCAGTGGGAAGGAGGAGCCGCAGGGTGGAAGGCTACAAGAAACCCAGAAACCAAGATGGCCGCCAGCACATGTCAAACGAAGGAGAACAGCAAGAAGGTAAGACCATGACATAGAGCTAGCCTTTTATGCCTTGGAGGTGCTGGCCTGCCTGGCAGCCAGCGTTTTGTCTGAACGTGTATTCAGCACGGCAGGGGACGTCATTACAGACAAACGCAGCCGCCTGTCTACAGCCAATTTGGACAAGCTGACGTTCATAAAAATGAACCAGGCATGGATCCCACAGGACCTGTCCATCCCTTGTGCAGATTAGACATTATCTACCTCCCCTTAACAATATATTATTGTACTCCAGGGCACTTCCTCATTCAATCCTATGTTTATTTTCATTTTACCATTATATTGCAGGGCAACCCAAAGTTGAATGAACCTCTCCTCTGTCTGGGTGCCGGGGCCTAAATGTGTGACAGTGGCCTGTTCCAGTGGTGGGTGACGTGAAGCTTGATTCTCTGCTATGACATGAAGACTGATTCTCTGCTGACATGAAGCCTGAATCTCTGTTACGGGACCTCTCTCCTCTGTCTGGGTGCCGGGGCCTAAATGTGTGACAGTGGCCTGTTCCTGTGGTGGGTGACGTGAAGCCTGATTCTCTGCTATGACATGAAGACTGATTCTGTGCTGACATGAAGCCTGAATCTCTGTTACGGGACCTCTCTCCTCTGTCTGGGTGCCGGGGCCTTAATATGTGACAGTGGCCTGTTCCTGTGGTGGGTGACGTGAAGCCTGATTCTCTGCTATGACATGAAGACTGATTCTGTGCTGACATGAAGCCTGAATCTCTGTTATGGGACCTCTCTCCTCTGCCTGGGTGCCTGGGCCTAAATATGTGACAGTGGCCTGTTCCAGTGGTGGGTGACGTGAAGCCTGATTCTCTGCTATGACATGAAGACTTATTCTGTGCTGACAGGAAGCCAGATTCTCTTTTACGGGACCTCTTTCCTCTGCCTGGGTGCCTGGGCCTAAATGTGTGACAGTGGCCTGTTCCAGTGGTGGGTGACATGAAGCCTGATTCTCTGCTATGACATGAAGACAGATTCTGTGCTGACATCAAGCCAGATTCTCTGTTACGGGACCTCTCTCCTCTGACTGGGTGCCTGGGCCTAAATGTGTGACAGTGGCCTGTTCCAGTGGTGGGTGACGTGAAGCTTGATTCTCTGCTATGACATGAAGACAGATTCTGCGCTGACATAAGGCCAGATTCTCTGTTACGGGACCGCTCTCCTCTGTCTGGGTGCCGGGGCCTAAATGTGTGACAGTGGCCTGTTCCAGTGGTGGGTGACGTGAAGCCTGATTCTCTGCTATGACATGAAGACTGATTCTGTGCTGACATGAAGCCTGAATCTCTGTTACGGGACCTCTCTCTTCTGTCTGGGTGCCGGGGTCTAAATATGTGACAGTGGCCTGTTCCTGTGGTGGGTGACGTGAAGCCTGATTCTCTGCTATGACATGAAGACTTATTCTGTGCTGACATGAAGCCTTAATCTCTGTTACGGGACCTCTCTCCTCTGTCTGGGTGCCGGAGCCTAAATATGTGACAGTGGCCTGTTCCAGTGGTGGGTGACGTAAAGCCTGATTCTCTGCAATGACATGAAGACTGATTCTGTGCTGACATGAAGCCTGAATCTCTGTTATGGGACCTCTCTCCTCTGCCTGGGTGCCTGGGCCTAAATATGTGACAGTGGCCTGTTCCAGTGGTGGGTGACGTGAAGCCTGATTCTCTGCTATGACATGAAGACTGATTCTCTGCTGACATGAAGCCAGATTCTCTGCTATGGCATGAAGAGACTGATTCTCTGCTGACGTGAAGCCCGATTCTCTGCTATGGGACCTCTGTCCAATTGATATTGGTTAATTATTTTTTTTTATTTATTTTTTTTATTCATTTCCCTATCCACATTTGTTTGCAGGGGATTTACCTACATGTTGCTGCCTTTTGCAGCCCTCTAGCTCTTTCCTGGGCTGTTTTACAGCCTTTTTAGTGCCGAAAAGTTCGGGTCCCCTTTGACTTCAATAGGGTTCGGGTTCGGGACGAAGTTCGGGTCGGGTTCGGATCCCGAACCCGAACATTTCCGGGAAGTTCGGCCGAACTTCTCGAACCCGAACATCCAGGTGTTCGCTCAACTCTAGTGGAGAGCTGCATCTGTTGTGACCAGAGAGAGAAAGACAGACAAGCAAGCGACCGGACCTGGATCCAGACTGCATCTTATTGGATCCAAGAGAATCTGCAGAAC
Source organism: Bufo bufo (assembly GCF_905171765.1). Classification (NCBI taxonomy): domain Eukaryota; kingdom Metazoa; phylum Chordata; class Amphibia; order Anura; family Bufonidae; genus Bufo; species Bufo bufo. Next base: position 251,857,677 of record NC_053390.1, on the reverse strand, counting down.
TGTGAGTGGCAGCGGTGCTTTCCTGTGATAGGTTATAGAGTCAGGGACTTAGTCAGTGAGCTGTAGACGCGTCCCCTGGGTAGCAGGGCTAGATAGAGAATAAGTGTTTAAAGTAGCCTGCAAGCGGACTGTTTGCTGTTTAGCTTATTCTGTGTCTATGCAAAATCTCATTACCACTGTTGTTGATTTATGTTCACCTGTTCATACCATTCCTGTCATTGACCCATTGCGCCTCTGGTGCGGTGGTACTGTATTGTTACTCAGCTTTTCCGGCAGTTTCATTTTGCTCCTTAATAAAGCCGGCTTTTGCTTCAGTCACCTTGTCCGCTGTACTGTACTTGAATCCTGCTTTGCGGTCTCTCCCTCCTCTGACCGCTACACGAGCACACCAAAGCCAGCTCCAAGGAGTTCCCTGGTGTGGCAGTTCTTCAGACAATGTGCTGACGACAAGACACGAGTGGTTTGCACTCTGTGCAATCAGAGCCTGAAGTGAGGCATAAACGTTCTCAACCTCAGCACAACCTGCATGACCAGGCATCTAAGTGCAAAGCACGAGCTGCAGTGGAGTAGACGCCTCAAAAACCAAGAAAGGTCTCTGGCTCCTCCTGCTTCCTCTTCTGCTGCAGTCTCGGCCTCTTCATCCACCTCTGGAGAGAGAGAGGCAACTGCCACCCCGCAAACAGAGGATCTGCCAGCAACACCACCACCTGGGTCACCAAGCATCTTCACAATTTCCCACAAAAGCGTTCAGCTCTCCATCTCCCAAACACTAGAGCGGAAGAGGAAGTACCCCCCCTACCCACCCTCAATCCCTGGCCCTGAATGCCAGCATTTCAAAATTACTGTCCTTTTAAATGCTGTCATTCCGTCTGGAGAGTTTTAAAAGCCTTATGGCGGTGGCTGTCCCACAGTACGTCATGCCCAGCAGCCACTACTTTTCCAGGCGTGCCATCCCTTCCCTGCACAACCAAGTGGAGGACAAAATTAGGTGTGCACTGCACAACTCCATCTGTGGTAAGGTCCACCTAACTATGGATACGTGGACCAGTAAGCATGGTCAGGGACGTTATATCTCCATAACAGCACACTGGGTAAATGCAGTGGCGGCTGGGCCTGAGGCGGATAGCAGTTTGGCGCATGTCCTTCCACCACCGAGGATTGCAGGGCGCTTCAGTTTGCCTCCTGTTGCTTCCTCCTCCTACTCCGCTTCCTCATCCTCTACCGGCTCCTCATCTGGTCAGCGTAACTGTCACGGTGAGGAGTGGGGGAAACTCCCCACCGTACAATGGCACCAGGTAATAGGCCGTCTGCAGGGAAAAGGGAGCTGGTCACCTCCTAAAGCTTCCCTAAAATTGCCCTAGACTCCTGGCTGTATGAGCCGCCTTCAAAGGTAAGGGGGCTCATACCCACGAACCTAAAGGTCTAGGAATCCCTGCATCGCCCTCAACATCGAGACAGGGCCGAGACCTCCTGTTCATCCATCACCACGGATGAAAGGCGTCTCCAGCGGCCCAGTACCTGACAGGGAGAAAGACAATGCAGCATCTGCACGGCAGGTAAGAACACAGTGTAACAACAGAACATCAAACACTTACCTGCCACAGCAAAGATGGAAAAACCACACCAAAACAACCTGGACCCCCATGCGGACACTGAAGTAGGGTGGCTCCAGGTTGTTTTGGTGTGGTTTTTCCATCTTTGCTGTGGCAGGTACGGTAAGTGTTTGATGTTCTGTTACACTGTGTTCTTACCTGCCATGCAGTTGCTGCATTTTCTTTCTCCCTGTCAGGTACTGGGCCGCTGCAGACGCCTTTTATCCGTGATGATGGATTAACAGGAGGTCTCTGCCCTGTCACGATGTTGAGGGCGATGCAGGGATTCCTAGACCTTTAGGTTCGTGGGTATGAGCCCCCTTACCTTTAAAGGCGCCTCATACAGCCAGGAGTCTAGGGCAATTTTAGGGAAGCTTTAGGAGGTGACCAGCTCCCTTTTCCCTGCCTACGGCCTAGTACCTGGTGACATTGTACGGTGGGGAGTTTCCTCCACTCCTCATCGTGACAGTATGTCCAACAAGGTGGGCCTCAATGACTGGGCAGATGGAATAGCAACAGAAAGAAGCATAGCTTCCAGCCCAAATCAAGGCTAGAGCACAACTAACCTCCATGCAACAAGCCTAGGCTAAATAGCTCCAAGAGACCACACCCTGATCCACACCTAGTCAGGAAATTAACCCCACACTCACTAAACAGCAGGAAGAATCACCTAAGGGGAAGTGCACATGCAAACCAAAAACTGCTCGTTGCCCCCGGCAACCAGTCTGCACGGCAACCGCGTCATGGTCAAACAATACGACCGTGACAGTAACACCTTCACCACCAACTTCAGCAAAGCCAGCGGTAAACGACAGCAGGCAGTTTTAAAACGTATCTGTTTGGGGGACAAACCCCACACCGCGCAGGAGCTGTGGATGGGCCTTGAACAACAGACCGATAAGTGGTTGGTGCCAGTGAGCCTCAAGCCCGGCCTGGTGGTGTGCGATAATGGGCGAAATCTCGTAGCAGCTCTGGTACTAGCCGGTTTGACGCACATCCCTTGCCTGGCGCATGAGCTGAATTTAGTGGTGCAGAGGTTCCTTATATATGACCTCGATATGTCAGAGCTGCTGCAAAAAGTGCGGGCCGTCTGTGCGCGCTTTTGGCGTTCTCACCCTGCTGCTGCTCACCTGTCAGCGCTGCAGCATAACTTCGGCCTTCCCGCTCACCGCCTCATATGCGACATGCCCACCAGGTGGAACTCCACCTTGCACATGCTGGCCAGACTGTGCAAGCAGCAGCAGGCGATAGTGTCGTTTCAGCTGCAGCACGCAAGGGTGAGTCGCTCTGCGGAACAGCACCACTTCACCACCAATGAATGGGACTCCTTGCGAGACCTGTGTTCCTTGTTGCGCTGTTTCGAGTACTCCACCAACATGGCTTGTGCCGATAACACCGTTCTCAGCGTTACTATACCACTTCTATGCCTCCTTGAAAAAAAGCTTCTGACGATGATGGAAGAGGATGTGGCACAGGAGGAGCAGGAGGAAGAGGGATCATTTCATAGGGCTTCAGGCCAGTCATTCACAAGTGGCTCCGAGGGTGGGTTCCTGCTCCCACAAACACCAGGAACTCAATTGTCCAGCCAGTGCACAGTTCTGGAGGATGAGGAGGTGGAGGATGAGGAGGAGGAGATGGAGGAGGAGGAACCGTGTTCACAGCAGGGTGGCATCCAAATCAGCTCATGGCCATCACTGGTGCGTGGCTATGGGGATACAGAGGACACAGACAATACACCTCCCACAGAGGACAGCTTTTCGTTGCCTCTGGGCAGCCTAGCATACATGAGTGATTGCATGCTGCAGTGTCTCCGCAATGACCGCCGATTTGCCCACATTCTAACTTGTGCTGATTACTGGGTGGCCACGCTGCTGGATCCCCATTACAAGGACAACGTACCGTCCTTAATTCCGTCACTGGAGCGTGATTGTAAGATGCGCGAGTACAAGGCATGCTGGTAGACGCTCTGCTGGTGGCATTCCCACCTGACAGCGGGGGCACAGTGGAAGCACAAGGCGAAGGTAGAGGAGGAGGAAGAGCTCGCCAATGCAGCTGGGGCACCACCAGCACTTCAGAAGGCAGGGTTAGCATGGCCGAAATGTGGAAAAGCTTGTCAGCACGCCACAACAACCAGCACCACCAGCTGATATGGAATATCTTAGCAGGAGGTAGCATTTCACCAACATGGTGGAGCAGTATGTGTGCACACGCCTACACGTACTGATTGACGGGTCTGCCCCCTTCAACTTCTGGGTCTCCAAATTGGGCACATGCCCTGAGCTTGCCCTTTATGCCTTGGAGGTGCTGGCCCGCCCTGCAGCCAATGTATTGTCTGAACGTGTGTTTAGCACGGCAGGGGGCGTTATCACAGACAAGCGCAGCCGCCTGTCCACAGCCAATGTGGACAAGCTCACGTTCATTAAAATGAACCAGGCATGGATCCCACAGGACTTGTCCGTACCTTGTGCAGAATAGACATGTATACCAGCCTTAACCACTCATTGTTATACTATAGCGCAATTGTTAATTGTTGTATTTTGGATATTTCACACTCTTTTGGAGTGTACCCTAATTTAAAAAAATAAATAAAAAATTATTAAAACCAAAAATCAGTGTTGGTTATCTCGTCCTCCTCCACCGCCACTTCCACCTACACCACTACATCCACCGTCTCCTCAAACTCCTACTCCATATGGACCTCCACCTCGTACATCAAGTTTATTTTTTTTAATTTGTACGTATTTTATTTTATGTCATTTCACTAATTTGTCTGTTACATTTTCTGGTGAAATTCACCAATTTTTGGGTGTGATATACCCCTGCTCTACCTAGTAGACAGGTAACATTTCATTAATTTGTCTGTTACATATTCGGGTGAAATTCACCAATTTTTGGGTGTGATATACCCCGGCTGTAACTAGTAGACAGGTAAAAACATTTCATAAATTTGTCTGTTACATTTTCTGGTGAAATTTACCAATTTGTGGGTGTGATATACCCCGGCTGTATCTAGTAGACAGGCAACATTTCACTAATTTGTCTGTTACATATTTGGGTGTAATTCACCCATTTCTGGAGATTAAAAAACCCTGCTCTGCATAGGTGACAGGGAATTAAATTTGTAAAATTCGTCTTTAATTGGCCCTTTCATTCGATCCTTCTGCTTTAATAACTTGTCCCACATTTCAGCTCAATCACATTGCAGCCATTGACCTCCCTTGGATGTGGTATCCCTTTCTCACGCTCCCTCTTTGGCGTGGAACCCTGATTCGCCGATAACCATGATCAACATGGTAGGCTCAGAAAAGAACATCAAAAGTTGATAGAGAAGATATCCAAATGGATCGTGGACGTCACGGGGACGTACGATCATGCAGAAGTTATCTAGAGTCAACAAAGCGGCAGCAGGGCCTCTCCTGTCTAACGTTTCCAAATCCAAAATACCCCAGTGACATTCCCTATAATTTTTTATTAATCATTCCAATAACAGGGCATCTTAAGAGTCCTGTATTGTTATTTATCAAGAAAGAAAGGTGTGCAGGAGCAGCACAGCAAGCGGCTAATGTAGAGCGATAATGGAAGTCATGCAGCAGCTGGGCAGGAGATCACAGATCCAAAGCAATCCAAGGTATGTAGAAAAAGTGGAGGGCCACAGCAGCATATCCAAAATCATTCTTTATTTCAATCGATCACCGCATAACACAGCATAAAAACAGCAGCAACGTTTCGGCTAAGAGTAGCCTTTGTCAAGCATATTTTACAATTAAAACACGAAGTATATATCAAACATATCAATGCCGCCCACAATGATAACAATCCAATCAACTGTTGTTTCTCTATGTTACACCCACCTAGTTAATATGCACCAAGCTGCTATACAACATTCATTAGCTGTTTCAAACAAACATGGGCTGAATTCACATATTCACATATTCACCTGTGTGGTATAGTGACGTGCAGGCATCCTCATAGTAGCTGGCGTCTCAAGCTAGAAAGTGCGCATGCACGTGAGCGTCATCAGAAGGCGACACAAACCGAGCCGCGCCACAACCACTATTGACAAAAAAAAAAAAAAAAAACAACGTGGTGGCTAGCGTCCCAATGTTCACACTGCGCATGTCCGTAAACGTCATCAGAGGGCGGCTGGCTAGCGTCACGATGCCGCGCCTATTAGTGACGTGGCAGGCAGCGTGACAGGGGAGGCAACATGACTGCAAATGAGGAATATCCGCGTTGCTAAGATACAAAGCAACGTGCAAACTGGTAGATACAATGACACATGGTAAAGATACAATGTGTAGCGTACCTCAGTTAAAACGGAGATCGCCATGTAGATGAATGGACGCAATACCCACACAGGTGTATACATATGATAATATACAGAAATACAGAAGTATAAAGCATGTGTAGCCAGCATATAGCATTATAATGAAAAAGATCATCCTGACTGATGACGTGTCAATAGAAACTAAAGATCGGGTTGTTATCAATTAGTAATCGCAGGGCTATGCATTGTGATATATTACAACGGTTTTCAAATACATAAAACATAACATAAAGAGATACATATAACAGAAAAGAGTCTAGCTGATTCCTGCCACATTGAACTCAAGATTGAGTCCAAACGGCTGTAAGGACCTCAGCGTATAGATCTATTTGAGTTCCTTTTTTCTCAATATCGCATCCTTGTCACCACCTCTCCGTAAAAAACCCACACTATCAATAACTCTAAAGCGAAGCTGGTTGACAGAATGTCCCGCCTCAACAAAATGTTTAGCGACAGGTTTATCCATGTTCTTCTTGCGTATAGTGCTTTTGTGCTTATTAATGCGTTCCCTAACTTCCATGGTAGTCTCTCCCACATAAGAGATTGTATTGTTATTTATCGTCACTACCTCCCCGAGTCAGGAGTGGGTAAAAGCCCTGAGAACCCGTTTAATTTCTAATACCTGTATTTTTAAAAAGTTGGGAATATATGCTTGCATTTTTATCCTACAGCGCATGTTGGAGCAGGGATACGACAATACCCGGTCCCAAGCTGACAAGCGATGTATAGTGAGGAGGATCGGGTATGAGCTGTGGAGGGATGGCCAGCACAAGCAGATGGCCATCTTGAAGAAATGGTCCGATCTGAAGTGTTGGATCTCAGATAGGATCAGAGAGATCCGTGACAAAATTTTCCCAGGTACAATGCTTACATAACTTTTGTATCTTTCACCAACACTCTGTAATGTATATGTACAGTTATGCTTTAAGAGTTGCTTTTATAAATTATGAAAATTGTGTCATTATAGATGTTCCTGTTACCTCCGTCCACCGCAGGCCTTCCAGAAAGGCGGTGGTGGAGGTCTCTGCGTCGGAGGAGAAGCATGCCGGACACTCTGGGCAGCAGAATGCCCCTACCCCACCTGATATGCGTGAAGTTATGGAGGCTGTAGAGGCCGCAGCCTCACACCACCCCGCTTCACCCCTCCCAGCTTCCCAGGAGGATGACGAGGACGAGGAAGAGATTATGACAACACCCCGCCAGGAGGGTAAATATGTGCTGTGGGTGTTTTAACTCAGTCACTGTTCATACACACACACACACACACACAGGTGTTAGTTTAGTCTTCACCACAGGCACAGTTTATTGTAGCAAACAATAATAAACATGTTCAAGCTTTACCTTTAATCTTTCTTCAGCCCACATATATTGGATAATATAAAGTCCCACACTTTGAGTTCAGTCCAAGCAGGGTACCAAAACAGTAGTATCTCATCACTCTTTACAGTCTTTCAGAGATCACGTTCCCCTCTCAGCTTGTTCAGCATTCAGATCGCCTGTCCACACTTTATCTCCCCAACCTTTTTAACCACATCTTTATAAAAAGCCTGGATGGAGTACGGGGGTGACCTGTCCCACTAATTGTCTCTGGTCATGCCTAAAACCCAAACCCAATATCACTTTAATGATAACCTCCCAGGAACCTAGTGTTACTGGCCTACTGATTCCCGGGAATTATCTCAATGAGGCATACATTTTCAGTGAGACATACCGACCATCCTTGATTCTCCCATTTTGGCTACTACAGTGCACACAGTAATATTAATCTTTATCTATAACATGGTAGAAATGTTATAAAAAAAAAAAAAAAAAAAATAAAGGGCAACGATGAAGGTATAAAAAAACACCACAGTAATATAAAACAGCAACACTATACACTTAATTAATTAATATACATTATAACCATTAACTTAATTACTAAATAACACTAGACGCTAATGAACTATTCCTAACTAAACAACTATATGATGAATTGAGATACAAATTGTCAGCTGCTTTATACACTAATCACTAATTGGCTTTTAATCTGATCAGAAATTATTATTATTATTTTTTTTTTTACACAGTACTAATACATCTGAAAATAAAAATCTTACAGCTGCAGCGGGAGCACTACAAAGATTTAAAGGAGCTACGGGAGCACCAGCTGCAAAAGTTGTGGGAGCTGAAACTGCAGTTTTCCCACAAAATTATGATGCTGGAGGAGAAGCTCAATAAGGCCGTGGAGGTGCTGTTAAACCTCCATGACCAACTTAAAGCTTTTCCATAGTTTTACATGTAAATATAAAGCTTTTTGATAATTTTAAATGTTAATATAAAGGTTTTCTAGTTAACTTATAACGTCAGTTTTTTTCTTGAAAATAATTTCATGGTTTCTGTTATATTTTAACCAATAGGGTTACAGTAATGACCCTTTAGTCCAGCACAAACTCATCATTAACATGAAATACAGCAGCTGCAGGTACATAGAAATGGTGGAGTATAAGGCCTACACATAACTCTGAAGGATCAGGATATCAGCAGCAGTCATTGGTAACGGTGGAGTATACAGCCTACACATAACTCTGAAGGATCAGGATAATAGCACCAGTTATTGTTAACGGTGGAGTATAAGGCCTACACATAACTCTGAAGGATCAGGATAATAGCACCAGTCATTGATAACAGTGGAGTATAAGGCCTACACATAACTCTGAAGGATCAGGATAATAGCAGCAGTTATTGTTAACAGTGGAGTATAAGGCCTACACATAACTCTGAAGGATCAGGATAACAGCAGCAGACATTGGTAATGGTGGAGTTTAAGGCCTACACATAACTCTGAAGGATCAGGATAATAGCAGCAGTTATTGTTAATGGTTAGGTATAAGGCCTACACATATAACTCTGAAGGATCAGGGTAATAGCAGCAGTCATTGGTAACGGTGGAGTATAAGGCCTACACATAACTCTGAAGGTTCAGGATAATAGCATCAGTCATTGGTAACGGTGGAGAATAAGGCCTAAACATAACTCTGAAGGTTCAGGATAATAGCATCAGTCATTGGTAACAATGGAGTATAAGGCCTACACATAACTCTGAAGGATCAGGATAATAGCAGCAGTTATTGTTAACGGTGGAGTATAAGGCCTACACACAATTCTGAAGGATCAGGATAATAGCAGCAGTTATTGTTAACGGTGGAGTATAAGGCCTACACATAACTCTGAAGGTTCAGGATAATAGCAGCAGTTATTGTTAACGGTGGAGTATAAGGCCTACACATAACTCTGAAGGATCAGGATAATAGTAGCAGTCAATGGTAACGGTGGAGTATAAGGCCAACACATAACTCTGAAGGATCAAGACAAGAGCAGCAGGCAGATGATAAGTTAACGTTATATTATAAGGCCTGCATAAAGCTCGGCCTATCTCAGCAGGAACAGACATGTTCTTAGTTTGCAGCAGGAAAGTGTTTCCAGAAATGGGGCCCCGGCAGACGGGGTAATTAACTATCAAAAAATTATACAACCCCAACTGCAGCATGTTTGTTCTTTGCTTATATCAAGAGTGTTCTCCCACTCATAAAAACTTCAATTTTTTCCACATAAAATTTATAATTTTATTAATTTTTTTAAATATTGTAAAGGCCAATATAAAATAGTACAATATACCAGATAAGAAAAAACAAATGCCCCGTAAGTTCTGTACGAAACTGTGTGTTTATGGGACCTTTCTCAAGTAGTAGTGACCAAACCAAATAGTGCCAAGTACAAGGCTAAATACCAAATGTGTTGATTTTTAACAATAACATATTATTACGTGCACCACCAAAAATTAACCTGATTATTAAATTTTTAATTAATTAAATATACTTAAAAAAAATAAGTACTTTTGATTCAAGTATCCATACAGTGAACAGATTATTAACCTCAATAACACTATGTTTAATAATAACATTAGCTTAATTCACATTACTGACAATTATAACAAAAATATGAAAAACCAAATGTGCCATAAAAAAAAAGCATTTCCGTTAAGAAAAAAATGTAAGGAGTGGGCTAAGAACTAGCCAGCATGAATCCGATATAGTGTCCCATTTTGTTAACTGTGCATGTCGGAGCATAGCTTCCGCCTTACAGACAGAAACATGTGATGCAATGAGTAGAATCACTCGAAAAATGGTGACATGGGTTCAAGAATATTATATAGTCCACAGTTTATACTGCAAAGTTTAAACCTGTGTTTATATAAAATTAGCATGTGCAAATTATCATTAAATAATTGTCAAGAAGTAACATTAAACATAAATGTATATATCGATATATACATGTGGCAATAACGCTCCATTCCTAAAACCGGATTACCACACGGATGAGTATAAAGCCAATCACACCCAACCATGTAGAGAGGTCAACACGGAAGTCAGGCATCCTTTCCAGGACAACAGACAACACATGTTTGAACCTAAGTCCGTATTCTAAACAAAAAAGAAAATAAGAAAATAATAAACTTTTATTACGTTCATCAATCAGTCCTGTACAATGTTATGTGCACAAAACCTTTTGACAAGGGAAGCCCACATACGGTCCCCACCTTGCTACAGTAAGAACCACAACAGGGCCACCCAAAACCCAAGTAAAGCAAAGTTATAACTTATAAACTGAAATAAATAAATAAAAAAATCTTTGGTGAATGAAGCGTAACACTGCATGATTGTATGTTATTTTAAAGTTTTTGAATATACATATAAATATATAATTTTTGACAATATACGATGAATAGTGCACATGCGCAAATATTAAACATGCACACCAGTTCACGAGAATTATAATACTCAATACTTGTCATAGTACGAGGGCGAATAAGTGGTCCATGCTGGTTGTCCTCAGCATGATCTTGACAGAAAACATCAACAGTTAATTATTAACACTTTACTATAATGCAGACACATAACTTGGCAGGATTAGGCCAGACAGTAGCAGGTAAATAGTAACGAAACAGTAGAAGGCATACAAATCGAAGGCTCAAACTATGCAGGATCCTGACAGACAGCAGCATGTAAATGGAAACTCTGTAGTATAAGGGCCACACATTCCTCGCCTCAAATCTGCAGGATCAGGACAGACCAAAGCAGGTAAATGGTAACACCATAGTTTAAGGTCTACACCTAGCTCGCCTAACTCAGCAGGAAAGGCAGCAGCAGCATGTAAAGGTAATCGTGTAGTATAAGGACTAAACATAAGTCAGCATGTTCAGGACAGACAGCTGCAGCATCAACAGGATGGAAGATGGAAATGGTCGAGGATAAGGCCTACACATAGCTCAGCATAACTCTGCAGGACAGGCAGCATCAGCATATAAAGGTAATGTTGTAGTATAAGGAATAAACATAACTCAGCATGTTCAGGACAGACAGCTGCAGCATCAACAGGATGGAAGATGGAAACGGTTGAGTATAAGGCCTACACATAGCTCGGCATAACTCTGCAGGGTAGGCAGCATCGGCATGTAAAGGTAATGTAGTATAAGGACTAAACATATCTCAGCATGATCAGAACAGACAGCAGCAGCATCAACAGGATGGAAGATGGAAATGGTCAAGTATAAGGCCTACACATAGCTCGGAATAACTCTGCAGGGTAGGCAGCATCAGCATGTAAAGGTAATTTTGTAGTATAAGGACCAAACATAACTCAGCATGATCAGGACAGACAACAGCAGCATCAACAGGATGGAAGATGGAAATGGTCGAGTATAAGGCCTACACATAGCTCAGCATAACTCTGCAGGACAGGCAGCATCAGCATGTAAAGGTAATTTTGTAGTATAAGGACTAAACATAACTCAGCACGATCAGGACAGACAGTAGCAGCATCAACAGGATGGAAGATGGAAATGGTCGAAGTATAAGGCCTAAACATAGCTCGGAATAACTCAGCAGGACAGGCAGCAGCAGGTTCAAGTGTGCAGCAGCAATGTGTTCCCAGGAATGGGCCCCCACCAGACCAAGGCAACACCATAACTAAAATAAGATACCTCTGACAGAAGCAGGTTCTAAGTGTGCAGCAGGAATGTGTTCCCAGGAATGGGCTCCCACCAGACCTGGGCAACACCATAACTAAAATAAGACACCTCTGACAGCAGCAGATTCTAACTGTGCAGCAGGAATATGTTCCCAGGAATGGGCCCCCACCAGACTAGGGCAACACCATAACCAAAATAAGACACCTCTGACATCAGCAGGTTCTAAGTGTGCAGCAGGAATGTGGTAACATGCATACTAATTGCAATATTTTACATTGTTAAACTTACATTATTTTTACGTTTAGATACCACACTAAAAATTTGTACTAAATTAACAAGACACGCTATACGCACTGGTCTGCTATCATTTTTCATATCAGGCACATCGAGTCAGTAGCAGAACACTGCGCTTGCACAGCCAGTCTAACCGTGTGATGATTCCTCCAAGCCAGAGGGCAGTAGGAGTGGTGGTGTTTCATCCTCCTTTAGTCTGTAAGGAGTAATGGGTACCACCGCTCTCCCCACCCATACATAATTATCACCGCACACACGCTGGGCTCCGGCCAACGGCAGGACTCATCCGTCCTGTGCCCGTCTGAGCACAGAAGGCAGTGATGAGCCAGCTTGCCTCGGCCAGGTTCTGGAAGTGTCCCCTGCTCAGGCGCCGGGATTAGTTCACCTTCCCATCGATGATGACTGGGCTGCATTCCCCGGCTGTCCTAGGAGGTTGCCTCCAATGCGCAGCCCGGATCATCGATCGTATGTCATGGTGTAGAATAAGCCTTTAGATGCGAGGCTTGTCTACACCCGGAGGGGTAGTGTCACACAGCCCGTGGCAGACTTCACCAGGAAGGGGCTGACAGACAAAGTGGAGCACCTTCACTGTCATTCAGCAGAGCGCAGTTTGGAGTCTGATCCGAAGGCACCATGTGTTCAGGAGTTACATAGAACTTGCAGTAAACTGTCCCCGCATAACGAATGCAGCTGTGCTTCATTTTGGTTGACTTGAAATATAAATTTATATTCCTTGAAGTTCTATAAAAATGTACACTAATACGGCCCTCTACAATGATGATGTCTCAAGGGAGAGAAAATTTGAGGGCTTCCATGGAGAGATGGGGTAGATAGATATATTATAGCAGGATAGACCACATGTATATATCTATCTACCCCATCTCTCCCGGGAAGCGCTGCATCAGCATTGTAGAGGACCTGATTAATGTATGTTTTTCTTGAACTTAAAGGAATAATAATTTATATTTCAAGTTAAAAAAAATGATGCACAGCTGCATTCGTTATACGGGGAAAGTTTACCGCAAGTTCTATGTAACTCCTAAAAAAATAGTGCCTTCACAACAGACTCCAAACTGCGCTCTGTTGAATGACAGAGAAGTTGCTCCACTTTGCCTGTCAGCCCCTTCCCGGTAAAGTCTGCAAGTGCTGTGTGACACTATCCCTCCGGATGTGGATAAGCCTCGCATCTAAAGGCTTATTCTGCACCATGACGTGCGATCGATGATCCGGGCTGCGCACTGGAGGCAACCGCCAAGGACCCCGCCAGCAGCCAGGGAATGCAGCCAAGTCGTCATCGATGGAAAGATGAACTAATCCCGGCACCTGAGCAGGGGACACTTCCAGACACTGGCCGAGGCAAGCTGACTCATCACTGCCTTCTGTGCTCAGACGGGCACAGGACGGATGGGTCCTGCCGTTGGCCGAAGCCCAGCGTGTGTGCGGTGATGATCGTGTAAGGGTGGGGAGAGCGGCGGTACCCATTACTCCTCACAGACTAAAGGAGGATGAGAGAGCCGCTGCTAAACACCACCACTCCTACTGCCCTCTGGCTTGGAGGAATCATCACACGGTTAGGCTGGCTGTGCAACCGCAGTGTTCTGCTACTGACTCGATGTGCCTGATATGAAAAATAATAGCAGACTGGTGCAAGCAGCGTTTTTAGCGCTGTGTGCCAATTACATTAATTAAATAAATTAACTAAAAACCTGATATTTAGAAAATAATCTATATAGAAAATAATTTATACATAGTTAAATATAATAAAAAAACAACCATTCAAAAAATTATAAAATGTATCTACATATACATGATTCCTCAAATTCATCAGTACAAATATGAAAATAAAGATAAAATCTAATATATTAAAAATTTCAAATTTCATTAACTTAATATATTATTAACAAAATACCTGATTATAATAATTTACTATATTATAAATATATAAATAAATAAATAAATACATATATTAAAATATTCAAACCTCAATCAATTAATCTAGAAATACATGATTTAAATAAATAAATAATAATAAAAATATATAAAAACATTATAACATAAATATATTTAACATTTCATCATTAAATAAAAACAAAAAATTATTATATACATCAATAAATACATTTAATAATTCATAATTAATTAAATAAATCATTAATCATATACATAAATAAATTAAGAAATTCATAATTAAAATTTTTTAATAAATAAATAATTTAAAAGATCAATAAATAATAAAAAAATAAAAAAAACAGAGTTTAGGAGGGAGAGACAAGGAGAGGGATGGACAAGGGACCTTCAACGGCCTGAAGCGACAGCAGGGCCCAAGAAGTCACTGCCGATCCAGGACTCGTTAATTTTGATGAATCCCATCCCACCTCATCCCTAACCTCACCACAGTGTTTATCCCAGCCCTAACTCATCTCTTCAACCTATCACTAACCTCTGGTGTCTTCGCCTCTGCTTTTAAACACGCTACCATTACACCCATCCTCAAAAAGCCTTCACTTGACCCATCTTCTTTGTCCAGTTATCGCCCCATATCACTTCTTCCGTATGCCTCAAAGCTACTTGAACAACATGTCCATTCTGAACTGCCCTCTCACCTTTCCTCCTGCTCCCTTTTTGACCGCCAACAATCTGGCTTCCGACCCCACCACTCGACTGAGACTGCCCTCACAAAAGTCACCAATGACCTACTGACAACCAAAACCAAGAAACAATACTCTGTCCTCCTTCTCCTTGACCTGTCCTCTGCCTACGACACTGTTGACCACTCCTTTCTGTTGCAAACTCTCTCATCTCTTGGCATCACTGACCTGGCCCTCTCCTGGATCACATCATACCTCACAGACCGGACGTTTAGCGTCTCCCACTCCCGCACCACCTCCTCGTTTCATTCCCTCTCTGTTGGTGTCCCGCAAGGCTCTGTCCTAGGACCCCTGCTCTTCTCTATCTACACTTTTGGCCTGGGACAGCTCATAGAGTCCCATGGCTTTCAGTATCACTCCTACGCTGACGACACACAAATCTACCTCTCTGGTCCAGACATCACCACCTTACTATCCAGAATCCCACAATGTCTATCTTCTCTATCATCCTTCTTCTCCTCTCGCTTTCTAAAACTTAACATGGATAAAACAGAAATAATCCTCTTTCCCACAATCTTGCTCTACCCCCCCAACAGACCTATCTATCACGATCAATGGCTGCACACTCTCCCCGTTCAACCAAGTCTGCTGCCTTGGAGTGACCTTGGATTCTGCCCTCTCCTTCAGACCGCACATCCAAACCCTTTCCACCACCTGCCGCCTCCAACTCAAAAACATCTCCCGCATCCGTGCTTTCCTTAACTTTGAATCTGCGAAAATGCTTGTACATGCCCTCTCCCGCCTAGACTACTGCAACACTCTCCTCTTTGGCCTTCCATCTAGCACTCTCGCACCCCTCCAATCTATCCTCAACTCTGCTGCCCGACTAATCCACCTTCCACCCTATTACTCCTCTGCCTCTCCCCTCTGCCAATCCCTTCACTGGCTCCCCATTGCCCAGCGAATTCACTTCAAAGTACTAACAAATACATACAAGGCTGTCCATAACCTGTCCCCTCCCTACATCTCTGAGCTACTTTCCCGATACACCCCCACACGCCCTCTCCGATCCTCACAAGACCTCCTTCTCTCCTCTCCTCTTATCGCCTCTTCCCACAATCGACTCCAAGATTTCTCCCGTGCATCCCCCATACTCTGGAACTCGCTACCCCAACATATCAGACTCTCACCTACAGTGGAATCCTTCAAAAGAAACCTGAAATCCCACCTCTTCAGACAAGCCTACAACCAGTGACCCTGCTGCCTCTATACCACCATGACCAACATCACCCGCACCTACTGTGTCCTTCTCCCATACCATGTAGATTGTAAGCCCTCACGGGCAGGGCCCTCTCTCCTTCTGTACCAGTTTGTAACTCGTCTTGTTTATGATTAGTGCAATTGTCTGTATTATGTATGTATACCTCTTCTCATATGTACAGCGCTATGGAATGAATGGCGCTTTAATAATGAATAATAATAATGAATGTCAGTCTGTCCACGGAGTCAGTGGACAGACGTGTCCGCTTGTCGGTGACGACCCCACCTGCCACGCTGAATGTCCGCTCAGAGAGTACGCTGGAGGAGGGGCAAAATAGTAACTCCAGGGCATACTGAGCGAGCTCACGGCAGGTGTCCAGCCTGGCAACCCAGTACTCCATGGGGTCGTCGGTGCTCATGCTGTCCAAAGCACCAACAGACCCCATGTAGTCTGCCAGCATGTGGGCCAGCCACTAGTGGTGACTGCTGCTGCTGCTACTGGGTCACGCAGACTGGTAGAACAACCTCATCTCACCTATAAGGTCACCTGCTCGGCTTGTGCTGCTGGGTCCAGCCGCCTGCTGGGTGAGATGGGCGGGAAGAACTGGAGTGAGAGGCCGAGGGTTTGCCTGCTCCAGCTGGTTGATCAGACAGGCCCGCAGTTGATCCATCTGGGCCTCTCTCCGGCTGGCTGGGATGAACTGTTCCAGTTTCCCCTTCCAGCGAGGGTCTAAAAGGGTGGCTAACCAATAATCATCCCTCTCATTCATTTTCCTGATCCAGGGGTCCCTCCTGAGGCATCGTAGCATGTGGGCAGCCACGGGGAAGAGGACAGCCCGCTGTGACTGTTCATGGCTGCCTGGGACCATGACCCCTTGGTCCTCCTGCTGCTGTTGCTGCTGCTCCTGGTGGGAGCTGCCCCACCCCCGGACTAACAGTGCCCCCAGCAGCGGCTCTCCCTCCTGACCAGGCCCAGACTCCTGGACATCGAAAAATTCTTCCTCCTCCTCATCCTGGGCCTGGTGGAGCATTGTTGCCTCTTCTTGCTCCACCAAGGCACTCTCCCCAGCCTTAAGCAGGTGATCTAGTGTCCTGTCCAGCACTTCATTGAGGCCATCATGTTCCCCGCTGACCATCTTGGGCGCCTGATAAAATAAGGCAAACACGTGGTAGACCTGCTGTATCTGCCCCCACTCCGCATTAGTGATGTAGGGGAGTGGGTGTGATGGCCCTGGAGTGCCTAGATCTAGCAGGTATTCCCTCACCGCCCGTCGCTGCTCCCATAACCTGTCCAGCATGTGGAGGGTAGAGTTCAACCGTGTCACGCTGTTCACAATCAGCCTGTGAGGGGGCAGGCTGTTGTCCCGCTGCAGTTTGGACAGGGATGTGGTGGCGGTTGGGGAGCGTCGGAAGTGGCTGGCAATCCTCCGTACCCTTGACACAATGTCACTCAACCTTTGGTATGTGCGGAGGAACTTCTGTACCACAAGGTTCAGGACATGTGCCATGCAGGGTACGTGTGTGAAACTGCCAGCATGGAGGGCGCTGAGTAGGTTGCTGCCGTTGTCACAGACAACCATGCCTGCCTCTAGCCTGCCGGGTGTCAGCCACTTCTGGACCTGAGCCTGTAGTGCGGCCAGAACATCAGGTCCATTGTGTCTCCGTTCCCCTAAGCTCACAAGCTGGAGCACGGCCTGGCAGCGGATGTGCCCCACACTTGCGTAGCTATAGGTGATGCTTGCTGTGGGGCTCAGCAGCCGTGGAGACAGTAGCTTGTGGGGGGAAAGCAGCAGTTCTCCCATGGACACCCCAGGGCAGCACCACAAAGTCAGATGCCGCTGATCCCTCCCTGGCGCCTCAGAGGGACACCCAATGGGCAGTAAAACTTATGTATCATCCCTGCCCATGTCTGCTGGTCCAAGCATCCGTTGTCAGATGCACCCTGTCGCTGACAGCGTGATCCAGCGACAGGGATACATTCTGAACAATGTGCTGGTGTAGGGCAGGGACGCCGGTCGTAGCAAAGAAATGGCGGCTGGGGACACGCCTTCTGGGTTGGGCCTGCTCCAACCTCTGCCTGAATGGATTGCTGTCCACAAGATTGAAGGGCAGCAGATGTTGGGCGATAACCCTTGCCAGGAGCCCATTGAGTAAACGCATGCGTCGGTCCCTGGGGGCGTAGGGCACGGTGCGTTTAAAGGCATCAGCAACTGATGGCTGGCGCTGGATGGCAGAGATGGAGGAGATAGAGGAGGGTGCAGTTGAGGCAGAGGTATGGCTGCCGGTACCAGTGCCTCTAGTAGAGGGAGCGGGGGAGTGGGAATGAATTGGTGGAAGGGGTTGGGATGGCTGCAGTACAGTGGCAGGAGCTACTGTCCCTTGCACACTGCTGGTGGCGCTGCTACCACCACCCGTTCCCACTCCCGCCAGTGGTTGACTCGCATGTGCTGGGTCAGGGCAGTGGTACCCAGCCGAAACACAGACCTCCCTCTCCTCACCCTGGCATGGTACAGCTGACAGATGCCAATTGAGACATCATCTGCTGCCAAGGGGAAGTAAGCCCAAACAGGCGACTTCCACACCGACCTCCTGTCAGATGAGTTGGTGCTCACTTGTGCCTTTTCGGGCTCAGTGTGCACAAGTAGAGCTGGCTGCTGCTGCCTACTCCTGCTGCCATTACAAGTGAAGCCCCTGACACTGGGCTCCCTGGTGACCTAGCGCACCATTTGCCTTGGGTGCCTACCTTCATCGGTGCGGCAGTTACCTGACAAAGGAGGTGGCACCCATTCTGGATCACCCTCCTCTTCATCCCCTATAATGTCAGACCCAGGGCCAACCAGTGGTGGACTGAGGGGAACAGCAGACGTGGAGCCCCTGACTGGGCTCCGCTGTCCCCTTGGTGACTTCTGGGTCTGACTAGGTGCAGGGGTTGTGTGGCTGACACCACCCACACCAGTTGGAAGGAATGTGACTGGTGTATTGACAGGCATTACCCCCTCCTCCTCCATCCCTTCCCAAAGGTCCTGCCCATCAGGAGGACTAAACTCCAATTCAGCCTCCTGCATTGCCTCCAACAAATCGTCCCTCTCAGTGTCTCTGTCATCATGTAGGAGCAGGGAAGATTCTTGGGGGCTGGGGTTTGGTCCTGCAGGAGGCGTATTGATGCTGCTGCTCGGAGCTGGGGCAGAGGACTCTGTGGCACTGGAATGTGCCACGAGAGCCACCACTGCCTCTGCGTTTTCGGAACTAATGGGGCGGCTGCCACACCCAAAGAAATCCTGTATCAGGCGAACGCCCCTGACACCTGCGCCCGCCTGTCCGTGGCTAGAGGAGTGGCCCCATGCTGGCAGCGGTCCAGCACCGGAACCAACTCCCCTAGTACCCCTACCACGACCACGGCTGCCTGCAAGGCCACTCATGCTGCTTATAAATATATCCCCCCCTTCCAAAAAAAAATATAATAATAATAATTTTATTAAAAAGTGAATTTGGCCAAACATTATTGGTGTAGGGACGATGGGGAAAAGATGAAATGAAATATAACAAAAAAAACTGTTAAACTTAATTAAAATTTTATACACACACTAAAGAGATGCAGACACCAACTAAAAGATTTAAAAAAATGAAATAAATAATTTTTTTTTTTTAACTAACTGAAGGAGAAAAAGCTACACTAAACACAGAAAAACTAAGGCTATAAGATTTTTTATTTTTTTTTAAACACAAAAGACTGACATTTACTAAATACTAAAATACAGAGACTAAAAGACTGTTTTGTTTTTGTTTTTTTTGTTTTTTTTCACTAACAGAAGATGAAAAAGCTACATTAAACACAGAAAAACTAAGATTATCAAACTTTTTTTTTTAAACACAAAAGATGCAGACACTAACTAAATACTAAAACACAGTTACTAAAAGACTGTTTTTTGTTTTCTTTTTTTCACTAACAAGATGAAAAAGCTAGACGAAACACAGAAAAACTGAGACTATAAAAGGTTGTTTTTCTTTTTTTTTTAACACAAAAGATGCAGACACTAACTAAATACTAAAATACAGAGACTAAAAGACTGCTTTTTTAGGGTTTTTTTCACTAACAGAAGACAAAAAAGCTACACTAAACAGAAAAACTAAAACTATAAAAGTTTTTTCTTTTTTTTTTTTTAACACAAAGACACAGAAGCTAACTAAATACTAAAACACAGAGACGAAAACACTACACTAAACGCAGAAAAACTAAGCTGTGTCAAAGCCTTCTCATTGGCTATTCAAGCTAGGCGAAGGGAGGGATAATGAGTCACCTCATGTACAGAAGAAGAAAAAAACAGCGAATATTCGTTATTACGAATATAGCGCTATATTCTACATATTCGGAAATTCTTTAAATAATGAAGAATATTCTAAATCACTACAGACTAAGATATTGCAGCCTTCTCACATTGGCCCACAAGCAAGAAGCAGGCAGGTAATGGGTTCAGATGAAAAAACAAAGACGAATATTTGTTTTTTCAAATATATATCACTATATATATATCACTATATTATAAATATTCGCGAATTCTCGAAGTGCCGATATTCACGCAAAATATTTGTTATTTGAATATTCGTGTTAAACACTAGTCGTCTTCCCTTCTAACTTGACAGACGTGGCTGTGGTAAGCAGGACTTGGTAAGGCCCCTCAAATCTTGGTTCCAGCATTTTTCTAACGTGTTTTTTCACGAGGACCCAATCTCCTGACTGGAGTGAGTGACTTCCAGGAATCTGGTTGAGATCTGGAAGGGAAGAAAACACGTGAAAATGTAGATCAGTCAACTGTTTACATAAAGCAGTCACATAATCTGTCATGCAGTCATGTTGCAGTGCAAGTTCCTGGGGGAAATATTGTCCTAACTTGGGTGCACTGCCAAACAATATCTCAAAGGGAGACAGTATATCTGATACTAGAAAGGGCAATGGGAAGAGTCTCAGGCCAGGGTCTTCCAGTTTCCTGTGGCATCTTTAACATCTTCAGCTTGAGGGTGCTATTCATTCTTTCAACTTTTCCGCTGCTTTGTGGTCTGTAGGGGTTGTTAAAAGCCAAGTGGGTCCCTAGTGCCTTCCATATTTCTTGTGCTATATCAGCTGTGAACGCAGCTCCTTGATCACTTTCTATCACCTCAGGTACCCCAAATCTGCAGACAAATTCGTTCAATAACTTTTTTACTGTTGTTTTTGCGGTCTGATTCTTCACGGGGTAGCCTTCAGGCCATCCAGAGAACATGTCTATGACCACTAATGCGTACTGCAATCCCTGGGCAGGGGGCATTTGTATGTGGTCAATTTGAACCCTTTGAAAAGGGTACAAGGGTTTTGGTAGGCACTTCATGGGGACCTTTTCTAGTTTTCCTGGGTTACACTTTGCACACACCATGCAGCTGTTGACATACCGGGTGGTGAACGTGGAGATGGCTGGGGCCAAGAAGATGGAGGATATGAGGTTATTCATGGCTTCTTTCCCGAGATGAGTAGGGCCGTGTGCCCAAGTCACAGTCATAGGGTAAAGACTTTGGGTTAGGCATATTAGATGCCCAAGCTTCCATATGTAATCATCATCTGAGTCTGGGCTCACTCCCTTTCTACCCCATTCAGCCACTTCTTCATCAGATGCTTCATTTTGTCTTTCTATCAAGAACCATTTGTCCCCATAGAGTCCTTTTGGAATTCTTTCAGAAGTTTTCTCCACCTTTCTTGGGACATGGACAGTTTCTTTGGTAGGGTGGGATCCACGTGGCATACCTGTCTTGTCTTTTTCCACTCTTGGGGGTGCTGATGTCATAATCGCCGTCTTTCTTGGCTGCCTTATCCGCTTTAGCATTCCCTTGGGTCTCTGGAGTATCCATTTTGGAATGAGCCGTAACTTTAAGTATTGAAACCCTAGTTGGAAGGGCAAGAGCTTCTATTAGTCTTTGTATGGCTTCGGCATTTTTTATTGGAGTTCCATTTGCTGTAATGAAGTTTCTACTTTTCCATATGGGTCCAAAATCATGGGCAACTCCCAAAGCATACTGGGAATCTGTGTAGATGTTGGCCGTCTTCCCCTCTGCAATCTTACATGCCTCAGTTAGTGCAATGAGTTCAGCTTCTTGTGCTGATTTGTCAGGTAGGAGTGGTTGGGCCTGTAGCACGTCACTAGGAGAGGTTACAGCATAGCCAGTGTGGTATGTGCCTCGTTCATCAGCATACCTGGACCCATTCACAAAGAGAGTAACATCTGGGGAGGCTAGTGGCATTTCTTCAATGTTTGGTAGGGGCTCAGTTTCCTGCTTGATGAGTTCCAAACAGTCGTGCGTGTCCCCAGAGTAAAATTCATAATCGGAGTAGACTTTGTCGGTGAACCTTTTGTGTATCTGTGTCTATCCCCCCTTGAGGGAAAGGAAGGAGGGAGGCGCGTTCAACACATGACATCTAGAGATTGTGACAGAATCAGGTAGGAGTAATGAACACTGCATTCTAAGGTGCAGGGCAGCCGAGAGGTGTTTTGGCTGTATTTGTTGTAGAATGGCTGAAATATCATGCGGGGCTAGGATTTGTAGGGGGTGTCCTAGCACCACATCAGAGGTTTTGTCCAGCAGGAGATGACAAGCATTGATGGCCCATATGCCTCTTCTGAGAGGTAAAACGTAAGTGTGAGATGCAGACATACAGGGGTTGCATTAATATTGAGGCATTCAATATCTATGGTCTACAGTAGGAGATAAGACCCAGGAAGGCCTGAAGTTGTTTAGCGGTTGTAGGCTGAGGAATGTCTAAGATAGCCTTTTTACTTTCTTCAGTCAGGTGTTTTTCCCCCTGGCTGAGGCAATGTCCGAGGAAACCAACTTTGTTTCTGCACCACTGGACTTTGTCCAGGCTAACTTTGCACCCTTGTTGTGCTAGGAAGAGAAGTAGAGACAATGAAGCTTCAGAGCAAAGGTGAGGGGTGTCAGCGCATACTAGGAGGTCATCCACATATTGTAGGAGGACTACAGATTCATGGCCTTGCCGCCACTCATCCAGAATGGAAGACATGGCTTTGCTAAACTGGGAGGGGCTATTCTGGGCTCCCTGGGGCATCACAGTCCAAGTGTACTGGGATCCTGCATGTGTAAAGGCAAATAGATACTGACATTCAGGATGTAGTGGGACAGAGAAGAAGGCATTTGCAAGATTTATGACTATAAAACTGGTAGCCTCAGGAGGTACAGCTGACAGAAGGGTGTGGGGGTTTGGGACTATTGGGATTTCCAAGACAGTGAGCTCATTAACAGCCCATAAATCATGAACCATCCTGCAGGTGTCAGGCTGACCTTTCTTGCCCTTCTTCTTTACTGGGAAAAGGGGTGTGTTTTGCACAGGCTGGTGGTAGGAAGTATGGCTCCCACCTTTAGGAAGACTTGGATCTGTTTAGTTACTGCATCCATTTGAGCCACGGACAGAGGGAATTGTGGTTTTCGTGGGAGAACTGCCCCAGGCTTAAGGACTACCATCACAGGCTGGACCCTTAGTCTCCATATATCTTGTGGACCAGAGGACCAAAGGGTATCCGGGATTGCCTTCATTATTTCAGGAGGGATGGGATGACTGATGGTGTCGGTGGTATCTGTATTGTGTACCATCTGCAGGGCTGCTAGCATTATAGTCTCTTCAGGCTGAAAGGGAGAGGTTAGGATTACTGTGCCATTAGGTTGGAATTGAATGTTATCTTGCATTTTCTGCTATAGATCTGCCCCAAGTAAGTTGAGTGGCCACGTGTTGGACATGACAAACTGAGACAAAACCACTGCATGATCATCATAGCAGAATTAAACATCCAATGGCTTTGTTATGACAGAGAACTGGGGTTTGCCATCAATACCGACACATTGTACTGTTATAAGATCATGGAACGAAGGATCAGTAATCTCATCACGTCAGAGCACACCTCTGGCTGCACCAGTATCCACAAGAAACGTATGGGTGTTGCCTTCTACTTGGAGCTGCACAGTAGGTGCAGGTCCACATTGAGGTGGTAACAGGGCCATGGTGTTATCTGCCCTACCGACGTGTGGATCTCGCTTGCCCATGTCCTATGCTGACTGCACCCCTTCCCCCTGTGCAGTGGTGGGGGGTGGAGACCATGGAAAGGTACGAGTCGGTCTTCGACGCCCCCTTTCCTCCTGAGGGCGGCGTGGGCATTCTCTTTTAAACTGTCCATTTTGACCACACCCATAACAAACAAGTGGGGGTCTGGTGTCCTGGGGTCCCTTCCCAGTTATTGGTTCTTCTCTGCCTGCGTACATTATGTGGGATCTGGGGGCTTCTTTGATTCCCTTTGCAACTAACACTGCTCTAAATTCTGGTCTGGAAATTTTTAGAGCTTTCTGAATATGCGGTTTTAGACCGTCAGCAAAAGCACTTGAAAACTTTTTTTTCTGTATTGCATCTGTTTTACTGAACCCCAGGTCTCTGAACATTTGTTCCATTCTGTTTGCAAATTTCTTTACTGACTCTCCCTTGTCTTGTTTCATGTCTTGAATTTGAATTGCCTGATCGGTTAGGCTAGTCCTAGCCCAATTCTGTAATAATTCACAGAACTGTTCTCCAGATTGGTATGTTTTCTGGTATTCGTCATCCCTGTGGTCATGGTTGGCCAAAAGGAATCCCCTGCCTTAATTTGAGTAAGCCCAGATAGGTCCCTTCATGTGGCAGAGTGCGTTTTTCTGATTTGTTCTAATGCCCTATAGAAGGGCATGGGATGTTGTTCAGGGTCAGGGAGAGAGTTCACCAGATTAGTGGCTTGCGTAGGGTTAAAAGTCACATATCTCCCTTGCTGGTTTATTTTAGGGGGAGATCTGGGAGTCAGGATTTGTCTAGCCAGGGGATCTATTTGTCCCGCTAACCTGTTCATCACTCTATCTCTCTCTCCCACTCTGCATTTCATACTATCTCAGTTTATTCCCCCTCCCCTCCTTCTGCTGCTCCATGCTGTGTGTCAGGAGGGGGGTTGTCTTCGGAGTCTGAATTTGTAGAAAGTTTTGATTCCTCCTCCCCCTGCTTGTTCTGTTTTATCCTGGCCATCATAATGGGCACAGAAGATAGAGCAAAACGTTTTTTACCCCTATACACGGCGCCAGCATCCCTTAGATCAGCAATATATACGGAAGATGAAAGCAGTTTGTTTTTTCAGATAAATTCAGAGTTTTTTGTGTATTTAAAATTCAAATTTCAATTTACTGGCATGTATATTCCCACCAGTTAAGGTAGTGGCTGTGATGTCATATAAGAAAATATATTGGATATACTATATATATAAAAATATTAAAAACAATTTTCACTCACTTCACCCAGGAGGCACCGGATGGGATAATCACAAAACACCCACCGGATCACCTCCTGCGCCTGGGTCGCCTATAAGATCCCACGGAATGACAGCAGTCCAGTCGAGCTTCTTGTCAATCGACTTTTATTCAAACCACAGGGTAGGGTGAAGGAATCTTGCTCTACGCGTTTCGGGGTATAGAGGACCCCTTCATCAGGAGCATATGACATCATACATCTTTTGGGGGGTATAAATACACAAGCTGTTTGTGGAAAATGCGCCAAAAAGCGCTGGAAAACGTCACTTCCGGTTTGCGTTCCAGCATGGAACGCACCGGGAGTGGCGTTCCCTCATATATGCATATATAATTCTATACAGATCGCAATATGTAGGTAATAAAATACAATTTCAGTAGTAGTAGAATGCAATTTTTCGTTATTTTAACATGGAATTTGTCTTGCCGTCTGTACAGGGTCCTTTGTGTTATTTCCGGTTTGTGTTCCACTAGGAACAAGCCGTATCTGATATCGAAACGTCACTTCCGGTATGCGTTCCACCATGGAACGCACCGGAAGTGACGATCCACTAATGCAAAGGACTCGACTCGGGCGATGTAAAGAGACTATTTCTTCATATATGTATATATATAAATCTCTATTTTTGTTTTGTTTAGATTGCTAGGATCCTGCGACCAGGCCTCTTATTGTTTTTTATTTATTATCGACTTGGAACATTTTCTCCTTATATATTTACGTTCTTAAGTAACTTCCGGTCTGCGGTTCACCCTGGAACGCATCGGCAATTTCTATTTTCCTGTAATAGGAGACATGATTCTTTGTGTCTATCTTCCTCTATATATATATATATATGTAAGGGGTATGGTCGGAGGGAAGTGATTGTGTGCTCCGGATGACCATGTATATGTCTGTGTGTACATGAGGCCACAAGGGTGTCAACAAACATATACACATGTACACATACATATACGGAAGTAAGCGATATATTACAAAAAATTGAATTTCATCAGAATAAAACTTCCTAACGGTATAAAAAATGTTGTTACATCGTTGTTTTTAAAATTATTAATAAAATTATTAGTATTGATTAATAGATATCTTAGATTGCAAAATGACCGTATAAAAAATATAAATAATATATGATGTAAAATACACACATAAAATATATATATATAATATACATATAAATATGATTAATCTGGATCCTTTTATAAGAAATGGTGTGTTGATATGTATAGCATTATATTGTATTGATTGAGATATTCGAAGAAGCATAATTGTTGATGCGCTAGTTTTGTTTATTTTTTATATATATAAATAGATATATAAATAAATAAATAAGATGTAGCAGAAATTTAATAGTTCGAATATTCAAGGGTCTCATTCAGTCCAAAAGGGGCAAGGGTATTAAGTTTGTAAATCCAGTGCATCTCTTTGCGACAAAGTTGCTGGTAGGTGTGTGTCTGTTCTAACGGTGACACCCTCAGGCTTGATGGGTCACTGTTATGAGTCTCTGCATAGTGTCGCGAGACGCTGTGGGTAAGAATACTCCGTCTGATGTTTGAGCGGTGCTCGTTCATCCGCTCTCTAACTGTCTGTGTGGTCCTTCCAATGTATTTTAGACCACACGGACAGTAGAGGAGATAGATTATGTTTCTCGACCCACAGTTTAATTCCTGTTTGATGGTCCAAACGGACTCATCTTTAATTTTTTTGGTGGTTTCTTTAGGATTAGGGATGCTGACTGTTTTGACCCCGTGGGTAATCATAGGGCAACAGAGACATTTTCTTGAGGTACATTTTTGTATTCCTGTCTTATCTATAGGGTCGATTGGGCTAGCTTCAGAATTCGAGGTTATTTTTGGACATGAGGGTGCAATCAAATTTTTTAAGGTTTTGGCTCTTCTAAACGTTATTGAAGGTTGTTTTGGTAAAAGTTTTTTAAGGATGGGGTCTTTGAGGAGAATGCCCCAATGTTTATTCAGAGTTTGTCTGATGTTGGTGTGATGAATGTTATACCGGGTGATGAGATTATACTGATATCTATCGTCTTTTATGGTTTTGACTGGGGCAGGTTGTAGCGCAGTGTCTTGACTGATGGAAGAGCCACTTCCATCAGTCAAGACACTGCGCTACAACCTGCCCCAGTCAAAACCATAAAAGACGATAGATATCAGTATAATCTCATCACCCGGTATAACATTCATCACACCAACATCAGACAAACTCTGAATAAACATTGGGGCATTCTCCTCAAAGACCCCATCCTTAAAAAACTTTTACCAAAACAACCTTCAATAACGTTTAGAAGAGCCAAAACCTTAAAAAATTTGATTGCACCCTCATGTCCAAAAATAACCTCGAATTCTGAAGCTAGCCCAATCGACCCTATAGATAAGACAGGAATCCAAAAATGTACCTCAAGAAAATGTCTCTGTTGCCCTATGATTACCCACGGGGTCAAAACAGTCAGCATCCCTAATCCTAAAGAAACCACCAAAAAAATTAAAGATGAGTCCGTTTGGACCATCAAACAGGAATTAAACTGTGGGTCGAGAAACATAATCTATCTCCTCTACTGTCCGTGTGGTCTAAAATACATTGGAAGGACCACACAGACAGTTAGAGAGCGGATGAACGAGCACCGCTCAAACATCAGACGGAGTATTCTTACCCACAGCGTCTCGCGACACTATGCAGAGACTCATAACAGTGACCCATCAAGCCTGAGGGTGTCACCGTTAGAACAGACACACACCTACCAGCAACTTTGTCGCAAAGAGATGCACTGGATTTACAAACTTAATACCCTTGCCCCTTTTGGACTGAATGAGACCCTTGAATATTCGAACTATTAAATTTCTGCTACATCTTATTTATTTATTTATATATCTATTTATATATATAAAAAATAAACAAAACTAGCGCATCAACAATTATGCTTCTTCGAATATCTCAATCAATACAATATAATGCTATACATATCAACACACCATTTCTTATAAAAGGATCCAGATTAATCATATTTATATGTATATTATATATATATATTTTATGTGTGTATTTTACATCATATATTATTTATATTTTTTATACGGTCATTTTGCAATCTAAGATATCTATTAATCAATACTAATAATTTTATTAATAATTTTAAAAACAACGATGTAACAACATTTTTTATACCGTTAGGAAGTTTTATTCTGATGAAATTCAATTTTTTGTAATATATCGCTTACTTCCGTATATGTATGTGTACATGTGTATATGTTTGTTGACACCCTTGTGGCCTCATGTACACACAGACATATACATGGTCATCCGGAGCACACAATCACTTCCCTCCGACCATACCCCTTACATATATATATATATATAGAGGAAGATAGACACAAAGAATCATGTCTCCTATTACAGGAAAATAGAAATTGCCGATGCGTTCCAGGGTGAACCGCAGACCGGAAGTTACTTAAGAACGTAAATATATAAGGAGAAAATGTTCCAAGTCGATAATAAATAAAAAACAATAAGAGGCCTGGTCGCAGGATCCTAGCAATCTAAACAAAACAAAAATAGAGATTTATATATATACATATATGAAGAAATAGTCTCTTTACATCGCCCGAGTCGAGTCCTTTGCATTAGTGGATCGTCACTTCCGGTGCGTTCCATGGTGGAACGCATACCGGAAGTGACGTTTCGATATCAGATACGGCTTGTTCCTAGTGGAACACAAACCGGAAATAACACAAAGGACCCTGTACAGACGGCAAGACAAATTCCATGTTAAAATAACCAAAAATTGCATTCTACTACTACTGAAATTGTATTTTATTACCTACATATTGCGATCTGTATAGAATTATATATGCATATATGAGGGAACGCCACTCCCGGTGCGTTCCATGCTGGAACGCAAACCGGAAGTGACGTTTTCCAGCGCTTTTTGGCGCATTTTCCACAAACAGCTTGTGTATTTATACCCCCCAAAAGATGTATGATGTCATATGCTCCTGATGAAGGGGTCCTCTATACCCCGAAACGCGTAGAGCAAGATTCCTTCACCCTACCCTGTGGTTTGAATAAAAGTCGATTGACAAGAAGCTCGACTGGACTGCTGTCATTCCGTGGGATCTTATAGGCGACCCAGGCGCAGGAGGTGATCCGGTGGGTGTTTTGTGATTATCCCATCCGGTGCCCCCTGGGTGAAGTGAGTGAAAATTGTTTTTAATATTTTTATATATATAGTATATCCAATATATTTTCTTATATGACATCACAGCCACTACCTTAACTGGTGGGAATATACATGCCAGTAAATTGAAATTTGAATTTTAAATACACAAAAAACTCTGAATTTATCTGAAAAAACAAACTGCTTTCATCTTCCGTATATATTGCTGATCTAAGGGATGCTGGCGCCGTGTATAGGGGTAAAAAACGTTTTGCTCTATCTTCTGTGCTTATATCCTCTCCATTAGGGGATCCCCCCTGATGGTGTGTTTACCCCTGGCAGCCTAAAGATCCCTCCAATATCAAAAATACGAAAAAACATAACAATTTTTTTTTGCCTTTGGCAAATACAAATACAGTTTTCAAATCCCTCCTCTGGCGCCCTGCTGGAAACTCTCAAAACTTCCCTTGGGAAGAATAGAGATTAACCCCCCTCCTTTTTTTCTCTCCTCCTCTCCATCATAATGGGCACAGGGAGGGGTGCAGCAAGGTGGGTGATCAGCCCCCCTGGCAAGTAGTAGGTGCCATCCGGATTTAACACAGGATACAGGGGGGGTATGGGCTTAAGCATTTTCCCCACTGTGTGACTGACTGAGTTCTCACAGGGCTGTTTTGTCTCCTCAAATGTTATCAGAGGAGAGTCAGGGCAACTAGGAGTGGTCTGTTCACCACTTTATGATGGGGGCTGGGCAGGGCAGAGGACCGTTTGTACCGGGATGTGGATATCTACAGGTTGGGGCTGCATTGTCACAGAGGTCCTCCCACTTCTGAGGGGGTGGGGTCGGGAAGCACCACAAGCAAGACAAGTAACACAGGAGTCAGCATTTTGTTGTCCGCAGACCTTACAGGTCCATCCCCTGGCCCCCTCCCCCTCCATTTCCGTGGTGGTCGGTGGCCTATGAGGGTGTTGGACAGCCGGGACAGATTTATCTGCGACATT
Organism: Bufo bufo; assembly: GCF_905171765.1. Classification (NCBI taxonomy): domain Eukaryota; kingdom Metazoa; phylum Chordata; class Amphibia; order Anura; family Bufonidae; genus Bufo; species Bufo bufo. The sequence goes on along the minus strand of NC_053390.1, from coordinate 251,827,105 downwards.
CTAGGGTGGAGGCTAGCCCCCCCCCCCCCAACCACCATGTACAGATACACTTTTTGATCTTTTTCCCATCTTTCTGCCCCCCCCTGTAGCCCTTAATCACTTACACTGTCTCAAAACACATTTCCACAATTCAACATCTAGTTCTCCATTTGCATCACATCCTGCGATTTTCACTAACTTCTTGTAATTCTTCACATACTTGTTTCCTTCTTCACGGGCTACTAATTGGGGGGCGGTGTATTCACTGCCTTGCAAAAACTGAGACTGTCCCATCTCACTATGATTCAGACAAACCAAACAAAACAAACACACAGACTCATAGGACGTCCCCCTCCCTCTGACTGAGAAACGAGTTTACCTTTCTCTGGTGAGACCATGCTCAAGACTGGCTCTCCGCGTCCTGTCTGCCAAATCCTGGATCTACTATACTCCGTACCTCTCTCCAATATCAGATCAGGCGGATATTTTCTACCTCCGCAACACTGGGGTTCCTCCGCACCTCTCTCTGATATCAGATCAGCCGGTCTTAGTGATCCTCTCTCTCAGTGTCTGACGGGCTCTCCACGTCTGGTCTGCCAGGTCAGCACTCCCCGTTCTCATCAAGAAGTTACAGTATGTTATCATGTTCTCAAGTCAGGAGGAGTACACTACACAACGTTACATATAATTTCACAACACAGCGATCCTCTCCTCACTTCTCATACCGAGGTTCTAGGAGCCAGAATTTTCAACATCAGCCAAGTTAACCAAGATGTAACATCATCCAGCAGACTCAACCACAGCCACATTACGAAAACAATGCAACTTAGAGGCAGGCCAGATAAACAAGTTTTCTTACCTTCTCTTTGGGACCGCAGTTCCCCTCCTCCAGTGCGTTTGTCAGATTCCTGGGGTTGCTTTAGGTCAGCTATCGGTGTTACGGGAGGCTGATATTGCATTCTTTCTGGCCCCATGTTGGGTGCCATCTGATATAGTCACCCCTAAACAGTGTAATTAGGGTTTGCTCTGTTGCTCCAAATTAGAATGGTATTTCTGGTATATGTGCATGCACAGAAAGAAATCACACTGACTCAAGTAGGGTCAAAGTAACTTCTCCACTTTATTGAGGAACAGCTGACATTATATAGGGCAGCAAATATAGAAGAGGAAGAAGCGGGGGATGTAGGGTGGCGTATATCTTCTCTATTGGCTAAAAACTCTGCCTAGATACATCTATCTATTTTCTGCCACATCTGTGTGCAAGAGGTAGCCCCCCCCCCCCCCTTCTAGACGGGTGAAACTGTTAGCCTTTGTTTCTTTGTTTGCTTGAAGCTGCTTGCTTGAGATGAACAGAAGCTGTAGCCGGATATGGGAGCCATTTTGTCTGTGGAAGCCATCTTGTTCTGTTCTTTTTAAGCAGAAGCTGAGTAAGGGAAACTGAATGATATTCATTTCTCTATCAATCGCTTTCCCATATACTCTGCCACCTGCTGGTGAACCAGGCATATTACATGAACAAAACAGTTGCATAACAGTAATATCAATGCACACTTGTTAAGAACCTGGAATTAAATACACAGATGATATAGGCATTAGCAGTAAAAGACAGTAGCGAAGTGAAAGAATAGTAACACCACCCCGGGGTGTTACACAAGTAGCTTTGAGGCATATGGGAGAAGTGATATGGGGTGGTAACTGGTGTAGGAAGGCGCAAGGGGCCGTCATTGATGGAAGGTATGTCACCGAGATTCCTGGCCTCGGTGAGGTAAGAGCCAGTAATTTTAAGTGTCAGCGGCAGATAGTGCTGACTGACACAGTTTTTTGTTAGTATGGCTGTAAAGCAGATCTGGGCCCGCTCTTACTGGGAGTAGCCAAAGTGCTGGGTGGGTGGCTGGGTCTTTTTGGCCTATATAAAAAACCCAGCCAGAAATCTCAGCTGGGTGCGGTTTATTCTCCATCTGACAGAGGAGCTGGGGAGTCTCTTTGTTTTGGGACCTGTGAAGTTGTGCCATGCTAAAGGGCTGAGAGCCGCATGCCGGGAAACAGGCCCCTAAAGCCTGCTGTGGACTGCGGGTGGAAAACTGCTAACCAGGTGAAAATTTTGTTCTATGGACATTGCATGGTGTGAACAAACACTAAGACGGTGAACGGTCATTTTTGTTTTTCCTTATGTGTGAATAAACACCAAACTGTTTAAAGGGAGTCTGTCACCTCCATATGGCCATATACAGTGCTTACATGGCTCTGTAGCACACCTATACAGGATTGTAATGGTACCTTTGTTCTTTTCTTTAGACTTGCACCAGCAGGAAAAACGAAGTTTAATTCATATGCAAATGAGCACTGGCAAGTGCCCAGGGGCAGCGTTCAGTATGTAGGTGCCCAGGCTGCTCTGCCTTCTTTTCACTTTACTAATCCCCAGTCTCTGCCTTTGCCCACCCTCCAAGTCTCTTGCCTCATCGATAGGTCCAGACTTGGAGGGCGGGAAATGGCAGAGACTGGGGAGGAGTAAAGTGAAAAGAAGGCAGAGCAGCCTGGGAACTTACACACTGAACTACCAGAGCAAAACTCCACACTGGACAAAGAAGATGGGTGAAGGAAAGGCAGTATCAAATGATTAGAAGGTACAACTTCAAAGATCAAGCTCTCAAATGGCTAAGTGAACAAAAATTTTTTTTTAAAAAGTTACAGCTCCAGAAATGAAGGGAGTAAAAAAAAGAAAACAAAAAAATGGAAAATGGCTACATCAGGAAGATGATAATTGGGAGGTGTTTCAAGTTTATGGCAGCTGAGCTGTAGAAAACAATATGGCTGTACACAGAGAAGGGAGCTGTGCTTCTGGTTGTACTCTCTGTGTTAATCCAGGGGACAGCAGTTACTGAAAACTATTGATGGGTGGGGGTGTCCGGCGTCGGACCCCCATCATTCTGATACTGATGACCTGCCCTGAGAATAGTTCATCAATATCTGAAGCCCAGAAAACCTCTGTAAATGCTGTATAAATTCCATTCTGAGGGTCAGAAGACGGCATGTATACAGCTTTATGTCCTGTACATTATAGAGGTGGAGTTCTACCTGGTCACAGTATGTAGTCTCCTATCAGATGTCATCACATTTACATACATATACTATATAATAGAGCAGTAGAGCCATACACCGCAGAGATCTCAGGCTGACTTCACAAGCATCATGTCCTGGGCGGCCTTATTCATCACTATTGTCTATATTAGCACATGTAAGATGGGATCTGATGGGAAAAGGACTTTTCATTTATGACTGAATCTCACTTTATTCTGTATTTTCTGACATTTCTTTCTGTATTTCAGATTGTGCTGCACAGATCACATTGACACAGTCACCTTCTGAATCCGTGTCTCCTGGGAGTACAGTGAAAATCCCCTGTACGGCTAGTGGAATCACCATAAGTGATCGCTATGTTTCCTGGTATCAGCAGAAGGAAGGGAATAGTCCTCGATATCTTCTGTACTATTATGATGACAGCGACAAACACCAAGGAACAGGAGTCCCTGATCGGTTTTCTGGGTCTAAAGACAACTCAAAAAACGCTGGCTATTTAACCATCAGAGGGGCTTTGACAGAGGATGAGGCAGATTACTACTGTGCGGTGTGGGACTCTAACGCACACAGTGATACCTGACTATAGAGAAGTGAAACAATAATCTCATCAATGTGTCATTTCATAAGGGAACAATGTTCCTCCAGGGAAACCATAAAAACAGCTCAGACTTATAATTTATCAAATGTAAAAAGAGAAAATCATTAGTTATAAGGAATCCCTCATACAAAGAAGGATAGCGACCAGCAGAATGGTGGTAGAAAAAAATAAACTAAAAAGACGCAGACTTGGAGAAAATAGTAAGCAAATGGGGAATAGCAGATAGAGGTGCTAATTTTTATATCACAATTTATTCAGAGTGAAGTTTATAGGTCTGTGAAAAACCACTGACTGTTTTAACGTGCATTTGATGATTTGAGAATGAATATGCTTACACAGTCTAAGTGAATAAATATATTTAACCCCTTAAGGATTTAGGGCGTACCGGTACGCCCTATTTCCCGAATCATTAAGGACTCAGGGCGTACCGGTACGTCCTAAGTTTAAATCGAGTTTGCGGAGCTGCGGTGGTTAATCCGAACAGGATGCCGGCTGAAATCATTCAGCTGGCATTCTGTCACAACGCCAGGGGGGGTCATGTGACCCCCCGTATTGGCGATCGCCACAATCCGCAGGTCAATTCAGATCTGTGGTTTGCGGCGCTTTCTGCAGTTTCTGAATCCCCGCGGTCCCTGACCGCGGAGATCAGAAACTTTAGTGTGCCTAAAATATAGATTTTGCACACCCCCTGCACCCCTGCATGATTTTTTGCCGGCAGGTGGTGTAGGGGGGGGGGGGGTTGTGGGCGGTGCGGGAGGTGGGCGGTGCGACAGGCGGGATCGCGATCCCCCGCCCGCCTCCTCTTGAAAATTCGTTGGTGGCCAGTGGGTATACCAGGGTGTCAGCACATTGCTAACACCCTGGTATAAACGGCTGACATCTGTGCAGATGTCAGCCATTTAACCCTTTCCATACCGCGGTCCGTACAGACCGATATATGGAAAAAGTTAACAGTGAGAGGGAGCTCCCTCCCTCTTCCATCGGGGGGCTGCTGTGCCTTTGCAGCCCCCCAATGGAGAGCCCCCAGAGAGCCCCCCTCCTTACCCTTCCCCGTCTGCGAAGTTGTGGCCACAACTGAGCAGACGGGGAAGGTTCCCATGGCAACAGGGCGCCTTCTCAGGCATCCTGCTGTCCATGGTGCTGAACAGATCTGTGCTAAAGGCATAGATCTGTTCAGACAAAGTGTAAGTAAAATACAGTACAAAACACTATATAGTGTACTGTACTGTATTATGCAGACATCAGACCCACTGGATCTTCAAGAACCAAGTGGGTCTGGGTCAAAAAAAAAGTTAAAAAAAGTTAAAAAAAAGTAAAAATCAAAAAACACATTTATCACTGATTAAAAATGAAAAAAATAAAATTCCCTACACATGTTGGTATCGCCGCGTTCATAATGACCTGATATATAAAACGGTCATGTTACTTTCCCTGCACGGTGAACGCCATAAAAATAAAAAAATAAAAACTATGAGGAAATTGTAATTTTGCCCACCTTACTTCCCAAAAAAGGTAATAAAAGTGATCAAAAAAGTCGCATGTACGCCAAAATAGTACCAATCAAACCGTCATCTGATCCTGCAAAAATCATACCCTACCCAAGATAATCGCCCAGAAACTGAAGAAACTATGGCTCTTAGACTATGGAAACACTAAAACATGATTTTTTTTGTTTCAAAAATGAAATCATTGTGTAAAACTTAAATAAATAAAAAAAAAGTATACATATTAGGTATCGCCCGTGTCCGTATCGAGTGGCTCTATAAAAATATCACATGACCTAACCCCTCAGGTGACCACCGTAAAAAAATATAAATAAAAACGGTGTAAAAAAAGCCATTTTTTGTCATCTTACGTCACAAAAAGTGTAATAGCAAGCGATCATAAAGTCATATGCACCCCAAAATAGTGCCAATGAAACCGTCATGTCATCCCGCAAAAAATTAGACCCTATTTAAGATAATCGCCCAAAAACAAAAAAAAATATGGCTCTTAGACTATGGCGACACTAAAACATTTTTTTTGTTTTAAAAATGAAATCATTGTGTAAAACTTACATAACTAAAAAAAATTGTATACATATTAGGTATCGCCGCGTCCGTGACAACCTGCTCTATGAAATTACCACATGATCTAACCTGTCAGATGAATGTTGTAAATAATAACAAAAAAACTTCCAAAAAAGCTATTTCTTGTTACCTTGCCGCACAAAAAAGTGTAATATAGAGCAATCAAAAATCATATGTACCCTTAACTAGTACCAACAAAACTGCCACCCTATCCCGTAGTTTCTAAAATGGGGTCACTTTTTTTGAGTTTCTACCCTAGGGGTGCATCAGGGGGGCGTCAAATGGGACATAATGTCATGGTGCGCTTGCACAGCCAGCCTAACCGTGTGATGATTCCTCCAAGCCAGAGGGCAGTAGGAGTGGCGGTGTTTCATCCTCCTTTAGTCTGTAAGGAGTAATGGGTACCGCCGCTCTCCCCACCCATACATAATCATCACCGCACACACGCTGGGCTCCGGCCAACGGCAGGACTCATCCGTCCTGTGCCCGTCTGAGCACAGAAGGCAGTGATGAGCCAGCTTGCCTCGACCAGGTTCTGGAAGTGTCCCCTGCTCAGGCGCCGGGATTAGTTCACCTTCCCATCGATGACGACTTGGCTGCATTCCCCGGCTGTCCTAGGCGGTTGCCTCCAATGCGCAGCCCGGATCATCGATCGTATGTCATGGTGCAGAATAAGCCTTTAGATGCGAGGCTTGTCTACACCCGGAGGGGTAGTGTCACACAGCCCGTGGCAGACTTCACCAGGAAGGGGCTGACAGGCAAAGTGGAGCAACTTCACTGTCATTCAGCAGAGCGCAGTTTGGAGTCTGATCCGAAGGCACCATGTGTTCAGGAGTTACATAGAACTTGCAGTAAACTGTCCCCGCATAACGAATGCAGCTGTGCTTCATTTTGGTTGACTTGAAATATTAATTTATATTCCTTGAAGTTCTATAAAAATGTACACTAATACGGCCCTCTACAATGATGATGTCTCAAGGGGGAGAAAATTTGAGGGCTTCCATGGAGAGATGGGGTAGATAGATATATTATAGCAGGATAGACCACATGTATATATCTATCTACCCCATCTCTCCCGGGAAGCGCTGCATCAGCATTGTAGAGGACCTGATTAATGTATGTTTTTCTTGAACTTAAAGGAATAATAATTTATATTTCAAGTTAAAAAAAAATGATGCACAGCTGCATTCGTTATACGGGGAAAGTTTACCGCAAGTTCTATGTAACTCCTAAAAAAATAGTGCCTTCACAACAGACTCCAAACTGCGCTCTGTTGAATGACAGAGAAGTTGCTCCACTTTGCCTGTCAGCCCCTTCCCGGTAAAGTCTGCAAGTGCTGTGTGACACTATCCCTCCGGATGTAGATAAGCCTCGCATCTAAAGGCTTATTCTGCACCATGACGTGCGATCGATGATCTGGGCTGCGCACTGGAGGCAACCGTCAAGGACCCCGCCAGCAGCCAGGGAATGCAGCCAAGTCGTCATCGATGGGAAGATGAACTAATCCCGGCACCTGAGCAGGGGACACTTCCAGACCCTGGCCGAGGCAAGCTGACTCATCACTGCCTTCTGTGCTCAGACGGGCACAGGACGGATGGGTCCTGCCGTTGGCCGAAGCCCAGCGTGTGTGCGGTGATGAGCGTGTATGGGTGGGGAGAGCGGCGGTACCCATTACTCCTCACAGACTAAAGGAGGATGCTAAACACCGCCACTCCTACTGCCCTCTGGCTTGGAGAAATCATCACACGGTTAGGCTGGCTGTTCTGCTACTGACTCGATGTGCCTGATATGAAAAATAATAGCAGACTGGTGCGAGCAGCGTTTGTAGCGCTGTGTGCCAATTACATTAATTAAATTAATTAACTAAAAACCTGATATTTAGAAAATAATCTATATACAAAATAATTTATACATAATTAAATATAATAAAAAAACAACCATTAAAAAAATTATAAAAGTAATCTACATATACATGATTCCTCAAATTCATCAGTACAAATATGAAAATAAAGATAAAATCTAATATATAAAAAATTTCAATTTCAATATTTATTATATCTGGGTATCCAGATGGGGACCAAATTGGAACACTATACGAAATTGAACATACTTCCAATAATAGATAGAGTTAAGGAAAAAATTAAAACATGGCTTAAATTTCCCCTGTCACAAATCAATCGCATAGCACTTATAAAAATGACGTTACTTCCAATGTTACTATATGTATTCAGTGCTAGCCCAATAACGATAGAAGATAAATTTTTTAATAAGCTAGAGTCCCTCTTCAATGAACTAATATGGGGGCGCAAACGAGTCAGAATTAATCTATATAAAGAAGAGGGCGGACTTTCCGTCCCGTTTCTAAAAGGATATTATATAGCTGCCCAATTGAGATGGTGTGTGAGGAATCGAAAGAATAAATGCATTCGGCTTATTTATGGGGAGTACTGTAGACCCTGGGAGGATCTCTTTCACATTCTTGAAACGGGCACCATGGAGAAGAGAATAATAATGAACCCGTTTGGTAGGATGCTTGGGTATATTTGGCAACAAGTTAGATATATGGTTGGAGTAACCCAGGCAGTTCAGTACACCCCACTGTGGGGGAATGCACATTTACCGCAAGTTATGTTATTGGGGGATGTTGAATATTGGGAAAAATATGGGATATGCTTAATTGCACAAGTTTTTTATAAAGGACAGCTTAAGCCTTTAAATGAAATCCTACCAGATATTACTCTAGGATTTATCGATAAATTTAGATATGAACAATTACGACACGCTATTCACTACACGGAGAATAAGAATTATTTAAATATTGTAAGGAACACCTTTTTAGATTTCTGTCAAGATATGACTTTTGATACTTCTATATCACACATCTATGCAAAATTAAAATATGAATACACTAAAACAATCACATTTAGAAGTGAGGCTAAATGGGAAAAGGACCTGCAGAATGGGGAACCCATCCCGTGGAATGCTGTGTACAGAAATATTAAAAGATCGACGGTCTCCCCTGCCCATGCATGGATTCTTTTGAAAATTATACTCCGTCTCTATTATACACCAGCCTTTTTGCATTCTATTTATAATGATAGGAAACAGAATTGTTATTAATGCAGCAAAGATAGAGGAGACTATATACATCTACTGTGAGAATGCCCAGGGATTAAAGAGTATTGGATCAAAATATTCCGGAAATTGCGGGATAGTTCCCCTATGAAATACGAAGTTTGCATTAGTTATGCCATCCTGGGCGCCTTCCCAGATATAGATAAAAATAAAATTGAACAGATACTCTGGCTTCGGGGTATAGCACTGGCTAAAATATTAATTGTTAAATATTGGGGTACTACGGAATACCCTAACTTTCAGGAGTGGATGGAACGGATGAACAGGGTTAAGCAATATGAATACATCCTCGCCCAAAGAGTAAAAAAAAAAAAAAGACAGCCTGGATGCGGATATGGGGTAATTTGAAGTGATAATATTAGGCGTAATGACAGTAGCTCCGCGGAAAAGAAAAGGGGGTTGGAGGGAGGGAAGGGGGGGTTAAAAAATAAGAGGGAAATTTAGTATATGATGAGACTATGTACTACTGTATTATTGTTTTGTGATACCAAGCTGGAATATTGTAGATTTTTACTATCTGAAAATAATAAAGTGTTAAAAAAAAAAATTAAAATTTCATTAACTTAATATATTATTAACAAAATACCTGATTATAATAATTTACTAAATTATAAATATATAAATAAATAAATACATATATTAAAATATTCAAACCTCAATCAATTAATCTAGAAATACATGATTTAAATAAATAAATAATAATAAAAATATATAAAAACATTATAACATAAATATATTTAACATTTCATCATTAAATAAAAACAAAAAATTATTATATACATCAATAAATACATTTAATAATTCATAATTAATTAAATAAATCATTAATCATATACATAAATAAATGAAGAAATTCATAATTAAAATTTTTAAATAAATAAATAATTAAAAAGATCAATAAATAATAAAAAAAAAAAAAAACTGAGTTTAGGAGGGAGAGACAAGGAGAGGGATAGACAAGGGACCTTCAACGGCCTGAAGCGACAGCAGGGCCCAAGAAGTCACTGCCGATCCAGGACTCGTTAATTTTGATGAATCCCATCCCACCTCATCCCTAACCTCACCACAGTGTTTATCCCAGCCCTAACTCATCTCTTCAACCTATCACTAACCTCTGGTGTCTTCACCTCTGCTTTTAAACACGCTACCATTACACCCATCCTCAAAAAGCCTTCACTTGACCCATCTTCTTTGTCCAGTTATCGCCCCATATCACTTCTTCCGTATGCCTCAAAGCTACTTGAACAACATGTCCATTCTGAACTGTCCTCTCACCTTTCCTCCTGCTCCCTCTTTGACCGCCAACAATCTGGCTTCCGACCCCACCACTCGACTGAGACTGCCCTCACCAAAGTCACCAATGACCTACTGACAGCCAAAACCAAGAAACAATACTCTGTCCTCCTTCTCCTTGACCTGTCCTCTGCCTTCGACACTGTTGACCACTCCTTTCTATTGCAAACTCTCTCATCTCTTGGCATCACTGACCTGGCCCTCTCCTGGATCACATCATACCTCACAGACCGGACGTTTAGCGTCTCCCACTCCCGCACCATCTCCTCGTTTCATTACCTCTCTGTTGGTGTCCCGCAAGGCTCTGTCCTAGGACCCCTGCTCTTCTCTATCTACACTTTTGGCCTGGGACAGCTCATAGAGTCCCATGGCTTTCAGTATCACTCCTACGCTGACGACACCCAAATCTACCTCTCTGGTCCAGACATCACCACCTTACTATCCAGAATCCCACAATGTCTTATCTTCTTTATCATCCTTCTTCTCCTCTCGCTTTCTAAAACTTAACATGGATAAAACAGAAATAATCCTCTTTCCCTCATCTTGCTCAACCCCCCCCAACAGACCTATCTATCACGATCAATGGCTGCACACTCTCCCCGTTCAACCAAGTCTGCTGCCTTGGAGTGACCTTCTCCCATACCATGTAGATTGTAAGCCCTCACGGGCAGGGCCCTCTCTCCTTCTGTACCAGTTTGTAACTCATCTTGTTTATGATTAGGGCAATTGTCTGTATTATGTATGTATACCTCTTCTCATATGTACAGCGCTATGGAATGAATGGCGCTTTAATAATGAATAATAATAATGAATGTCAGTCTGTCCACGGAGTCAGTGGACAGACGTGTCCGCTTGTCGGTGACCACCCCACCTGCCGCGCTGAATGTCCGCTCAGAGAGTACGCTGGAGGAGGAGCAAGATAGTAACTCCAGGGCATACTGAGCGAGCTCACGGCAGGTGTCCAGCCTGGCAACCCAGTACTCCATGGGGTCGTCGGTGCTAATGCTGTCCGAAGCACCAACAGACGCCATGTAGTCTGCCAGCATGTGGGCCAGCCACTAGTGGTGACTGCTGCTGCTGCTACTGGGTCGCGCAGACTGGTAGAACAACCTCATCTCACCTATAAGGTCACCTGCTCAGCTTGTGCTGCTGGGGCCAGCCGCCTGCTGGGTGAGATGGGCGGGAAGAACTGGAGTGAGAGGCCGAGGGTTTGCCTGCTCCAGCTGGTTGATCAGACAGGCCCGCAGTTGATCCATCTGGGCCTCTCTCCGGCTGGCTGGGATGAACTGCTCCAGTTTCCCCTTGCAGCAAGGGTCTAAAAGGGTGTCTAACCAATAATCATCCATCTCATTCATTTTCCTGATCCAGGAGTCCCTCCTGAGGCATCGCAGCATGTGGGCAGCCATGGGGAAGAGGACAGCCCGCTGTGACTGTTCATGGCTGCCTGGGACCATGACCCCTTGGTCCTCCTGCTGCTGTTGCTGCTGCTCCTGGTGGGAGCTGCCCCACCCCCGGACTAACAGCGCCCCCAGCAGCGGCTCTCCCTCCTGACCAGGCCCAGACTCCTGGACGTCAACAAATTCTTCCTCCTCCTCCTCCTCCTGGGCCTGGTGGAGCATTGTTGCCTCTTCTTGCTCCACCAAGGCACTCTCCCCAGCCTTAAGCAGGTGATCTAGTGTCCTGTCCAGCACTTCATTGAAGCCATCATGTTCCCCGCTGACCATCTTGGTCGCCTGATAAAATAAGGCAAACACGTGGTAGACCTGCTGTATCTGCCCCCCACTCCGCATTAGTGATGTAGGGGAGTGGGTGTGATGGCCCTGGAGTGCCTAGATCTAGCAGGTATTCCCTCACCGCCCGTCGCTGCTCCCATAACCTGTTCAGCATGTGGAGGGTAGAGTTCAACCGTGTCACGCTGTTCACAATCAGCCTGTGAGGGGGCAGGCTGTTGTCCCGCTGCAGTTTGGACAGGGATGCGGTGGCGGTTGGGGAGCGTCGGAAGTGGCTGGCAATCCTCCGTACCCTTGACACAATGTCACTCAACCCTTGGTATGTGCGGAGGAACTTCTGTACCACAAGGTTGAGGACATGTGCCATGCAGGGCACGTGTGTGAAACTGCCAGCATGCAGGGCATTGAGTAGGTTGCTGCCGTTGTCACAGACAACCATGCCTTCCTCTAGCCTGCCGGGTGTCAGCCACTTCTGGACCTGAGCCTGTAGTGCGGCCAGAACATCAGGTCCATTGTGTCTCCGTTCCCCTAAGCTCACAAGCTGGAGCACGGCCTGGCAGCGGATGTGCCCCACACTTGCGTAGCTATAGGTGATGCTTGCTGTGGGGCTCAGCAGCCGTGGAGACAGTAGCTTGTGGGGGGAAAGCAGCAGTTCTCCCATGGACACCCCGGGGCAGCACCACAAAGTCAGATGCCGCTGATCCCTCCCTGGCGCCTCAGAGGGACACCCAATGGGCAGTAAAACTTATGTATCATCCCTGCCCATGTCTGCTGGTCCAAGCATCCATTGTCAGATGCACCCTGTCGCTGACAGCGTGATCCAGCAACAGGGATACATTCTGAACAATGTACTGGTGTAGGGCAGGGACGCCGGTCGTAGCAAAGAAATGGCGGCTGGGGACACTCCTTCTGGGTTGGGCCTGCTCCAACCTCTGCCTGAATGGATTGCTGACCACAAGATTGAAGGGCAGCTGTTGGGCGATAACCCTTGCCAGCCCATTGAGTAAACGCACGTGACGGTCCATGGGGGCGTAGGGCATGGTGCGTTTAAAGGCATCGGCAACTGATGGCTGGCGCTGGACGGCAGAGATGGAGGAGATAGAGGAGGGTGCAGTTGAGGCAGAGGTATGGCTGCCGGTACCAGTGCCTCTAGTAGAGGGAGCGGGGGAGTGGGAATGAATTGGTGGAAGGGGTTGGGATGGCTGCAGTACAGTGGCAGGAGCTACTGTCCCTTGCACGCTGCTGGTGGCGCTGCTACCACCACCCCTTTCCCACTCCCGCCAGTGGTTGACTCGCATGTGCTGGGTCAGGGCAGTGGTACCCAGCCGAAACACAGACCTCCCTCTCCTCACCCTGGCATGGTACAGCTGACAGATGCCAATTGAGACATCATCTGCTGCCAAGTTGAAGTAAGCCCAAACAGGCGACTTCCGCACCGACCTCCTGTCAGATGAGTTGGTGCTGACTTGTGCCTGTTCGGGCTCAGTGTGCACAAGTAGAGCTGGCTGCTGCTGCCTACTCCTGCTGCCATTACAAGTGAAGCCCCTGACACTGGGCTCCCTGGTGACCTAGCGCACCATTTGCCTCGGGTGCCTACTTTCATCGGTGCTGCAGTTACATGACAAAGGAGGTGGCACCCATTCTGGATCACCCTCCTCTTCATCCCCTATAATGTCAGACCCAGGGCCAACCAGTGGTGGACTGAGCGGAACAGCAGACGTGGAGCCCCTGACTGGGCTCCGCTGTCCCCTTGCTGACTTCTGGGTCTGACTAGGTGCAGGGGTTGTGTGGCTGACACCACCCACACCAGTTGGAAGGAATGTGACTGGTGTATTGACAGGCATTACCCCCTCCTCCTCCATCCCTTCCCAAAGGTCCTGCCCATCAGGAGGACTAAACTCCAATTCAGTCTCCTGCATTGCCTCCAACAAAACATCCCTCTCAGTGTCGCTGTCATCATGTAGGAGCAGGGAAGATTCTTGGGGGCTGGGGGTTGGTCCTGCAGGAGGCGTATTGCTGCTGCTGCTCGGAGCTGGGGCAGAGGACTCTGTGGCACTGGAATGTGCCACGAGAGCCACCACTGCCTCTGTGTTTTCGGAACTAATGGGGCGGCTGCCACGCCCAAAGAAATCCTGTATCAGGCGGACGCCCCTGACACCTGCGCCCGCCTGTCCGTGGCTAGAGGAGTGGCCCCATGCTGGCAGCGGTCCAGCACCGGAACCAACTCCCCTAGTACCCCTACCACGACCACGGCTGCCTTCAAGGCCACTCATGCTGCATATAAATATATCCCCCCCTTCCAAAAAAAAATATAATAATAATAATTTTATTAAAAAGTGAATTTGGCCAAACATTATTGGTGTAGGGACGATGGGGAAAAGATGAAATGAAATATAACAAAAAAAACTGTTAAACTTAATTAAAATTTTATACACACACTAAAGAGATGCAGACACCAACTAAAAGATTTAAAAAAATGAAATGAATTTTTTTTTTTTTTTAACTAACTGAAGGAGAAAAAGCTACACTAAACACAGAAAAACTAAGGCTATAAGATTTTTTTTTTTTTTTTAAACACAAAAGACTCGGACATTTACTAAATACTAAAATACAGAGACTAAAAGACTGTTTTGTTTTTGGTTTTTTTGTTTTTTTTCACTGACAGAAGATGAAAAAGCTACACTGAACACAGAAAAACTAAGATTATCAAACTTTTTTTTAAACACAAAAGATGCAGACACTAACTAAATACTAAAACACAGTTACTAAAAGACTGTTTTTTGTTTTGTTTTTTTCACTAACAAGATGAAAAAGCTAGACGAAACACAGAAAAACTAAGACTATAAAAGGTTGTTTTTCTTTTTTTTAACACAAAAGATGCAGACACTAACTAAATACTAAAATACAGAGACTAAAAGACTGCTTTTTTAGGGTTTTTTTCACTAACAGAAGACAAAAAAGCTACACTAAACAGAAAAACCAAGACTATAAAAGTTTTTTCTTTTTTTTTTTTTAACACAAATACACAGACACTAACTAAATACTAAAACACAGAGACAAAGACACTACACTAAACGCAGAAAAACTAAGCTGTGTCAAAGCCTTCTCATTGGCTATTCAAGCTAGGCGAAGGGAGGGATAATGAGTCACCTCATGTACAGAAGAAAAAAAAACTGTGAATATTCGTTTTTACGAATATAGCGCTATATTCTACATATTCGGAAATTCTTTAAATAATGAAGAATATTCTAAATCACTACAGACTAAGATATTGCAGCCTTCTCACATTGGCCCACAAGCAAGAAGCAGGCAGGTAATGGGTTCAGATGAAAAAACAAAGACGAATATTTGTTTTTTCAAATATATATCACTATATATATATCACTATATTATAAATATTCGCGAATTCTCGAAGTGCCGATATTCACGCAAAAAATTCGTTATTCGAATATTCGTGTTAAACACTAGTCGTCTTCCCTTCTAACTTTACAGACGTGGCTGTGGTAAGCAGGACTTGGTAAGGCCCCTCAAATCTTGGTTCCAGCATTTTTCTAACGTGTTTTTTCACGAGGACCCAATCTCCTGACTGGAGTGAGTGACTTCCACGAATCTGGTTGGGATCTGGAAGGGAAGAAAACACGTGAAAATGTAGATCAGTCAACTGTTTACATAAAGCAGTCACATAATCTGTCATGCAGTCATGTTGCAGTGCAAGTTCCTTGGGGAAATATTGTCCTAACTTGGGCGCACTGCCAAACAATATCTCAAAGGGAGACAGTATATCTGATACTAGAAAGGGCAATGGGAAGAGTCTCAGGCCAGGGTCTTCCAGTTTCCTGTGCCATCTTCAACATCTTCAGCTTGAGGGTGCTATTCATTCTTTCAACTTTTCCGCTGCTTTGTGGTCTGTAGGGGTTGTTAAAAGCCAAGTGTGTCCCTAGTGCCTTCCATATTTCTTGTGCTATATCAGCTGTGAACGCAGCTCCTTGATCACTTTCTATCACCTCAGGCACCCCAAATCTGCAGACAAATTCGTTCAATAACTTTTTTGCTGTTGTTTTTGCGGTCTGATTCTTCACGGGGTAGCCTTCAGGCCATCCAGAGAACATGTCTATGACCACTAATGCGTACTGCAATCCCTGGGCAGGGGGCATTTGTATGTGGTCAATCTGAACCCTTTGAAAAGGGTACAAGGGTTTTGGTAGGCACTTCATGGGGACCTTTTCTAGTTTTCCTGGGTTACACTTTGCACACACCATGCAGCTGTTGACATACCGGGTGGTGAACATGGAGATGGCTGGGGCCAAGAAGATGGAGGATATGAGGTTATTCATGGCTTCTTTCCCGAGATGAGTAGGGCCGTGTGCCCAAGTCACAGTCATAGGGTAAAGACTTTGGGTTAGGCATATTAGATGCCCAAGCTTCCATATGTAATCATCATCTGAGTCTGGGCTCACTCCCTTTCTACCCCATTCAGCCACTTCTTCATCAGATGCTTCATTCTGTCTTTTTATGAAGAACCATTTGTCCCCATAGAGTCCTTTTGGAATTCTTTCAGAAGTTTTCTCCACCTTTCTTGGGACATGGACAGTTTCTTTGGTAGGGTGGGATCCACGTGGCATACCTGTCTTGTCTTTTTCCACTCTTGGGGGTGCTGATGTCATGATCGCCGTCTTTCTTGGCTGCCTTATCCGCTTTAGCATTCCCTTGGGTCTCTGGAGTATCCATTTTGGAATGAGCCTTAACTTTCCTGCTCAGTTTCCTGCTTGATGAGTTCCAAACAGTCGTGCGTGTCCCCAGAGTAAAATTCATAATCGGAGTAGACTTTGTCGGTGAACCTTTTGTGTATCTGTGTCTATCCCCCTTTGAGGGAAAGGAAGGAGGGAGGCGCGTTCAACACATGACATCTAGAGATTGTGACAGAATCAGGTAGGAGTAATGAACACTGCATTCTAAGGTGCAGGGCAGCCGAGAGGTGTTTTGGCTGTGTTTGTTGTAGAATGGCTGAAATATCATGCGGGGCTAGGATTTGTAGGGGGTGTCCTAGCACCACATCAGAGGTTTTGTCCAGCAGGAGATGACAAGCATTGATGGCCCATATG
The DNA here is from genome assembly GCF_905171765.1 of Bufo bufo. Classification (NCBI taxonomy): domain Eukaryota; kingdom Metazoa; phylum Chordata; class Amphibia; order Anura; family Bufonidae; genus Bufo; species Bufo bufo. The sequence continues at coordinate 251,810,121 of NC_053390.1, read as the reverse complement.
CAGGAAGAAGTGCTACCGCATCCAGCCGGGCGGAGTAATACCCCAATGAGCGATTGCAGCCTCCATGTTGTTGTGTGAGCACTCCTGTGGTGTGGCCTTGTCTTTCCATGACATATAATGGAAAGGGGATGTCATAATTGGGTAGGCCCAATGCAGGAGAGGAGGCTTCTGCAAGTTGAAGCTGTTTGAAACATCCCTGTGCCTCTTCTGAGAGGTAGAACGTAAGTGTGAGATGCAGACATACAGGGGTTGCATTAATATTGAGGCATTCAATATCTATGGTCTACAGTAGGAGATAAGACCCAGGAAGGCCTGAAGTTGTTTAGTGGTTGTAGGCTGAGGAATGTCTAAGATAGCCTTTTTACTTTCTTCAGTCAGGTGTTTTGCCCCCTGGCTGAGGCAATGTCCGAGGAAACCAACTTTGTTTCTGCACCACTGGACTTTGTCCAGGCTAACTTTGCACCCTTGTTGTGCTAGGAAGAGAAGTAGAGACAATGAAGCTTCAGAGCAAAGGTGAGGGGTGTCAGCGCATACTAGGAGGTCATCCACATATTGTAGGAGGACTACAGATTCATGGCCTTGCCGCCACTCATCCAGAATGGAAGACATGGCTTTGCTAAACTGGGAGGGGCTATTCTGGGCTCCCTGGGGCATCACAGTCCAAGTGTACTGGGATCCTGCATGTGTAAAGGCAAATAGATACTGACATTCAGGATGTAGTGGGACAGAGAAGAAGGCATTTGCAAGATTTATGACTGTAAAACTGGTAGCCTCAGGAGGTACAGCTGACAGAAGGATGTGGGGGTTTGGGACTATTGGGATTTCCAAGACAGTGAGCTCATTAACAGCCCATAAATCATGTACCATCCTGTAGGAGTCAGGCTGACCTTTCTTGCCCTTCTTTACTGGGAAAAGGGGTGTGTTTTGTACAGGCTGGTGGTAGGAAGTATGGCTCCCACCTTTAGGAAGACTTTGATCTGTTTAGTTACTGCATCCATTTGAGCCACGGACAGAGGGAATTGTGGTTTTCGTGGGAGAACTGCCCCAGGCTTAAGGACTACCATCACAGGCTGGACCCTTAGTCTCCATATATCTTGTGGACCAGAGGACCAAAGGGTATCCGGGATTGCCTTCATTATTTCAGGAGGGATGGGATGACTGATGGTGTCGGTGGTATCTGTATTGTGTACTATCTGCAGGGCTGCTAGCATTATAGTCTCTTCAGGCTGAAAGGGAGAGGTTAGGATTACTGTGCCATTAGGTTGGAATTGAATGTTATCTTGCATTTTCTGCTATAGATCTGCCCCAAGTAAGTTGAGTGGCCACGTGTTGGACATTACAAACTGAGACAAAACCACTGCATGATCATCATAGCAGAATTAAACATCCAATGGCTTTGTTATGACAGAGAACTGGGGTTTGCCATCAATACCGACACATTGTACTGTTATAAAATCATGGAACGAAGGATCAGTAATCTCATCACGTCAGAGCACACTTCTGGCTGCACCAGTATCCACAAGAAACGTATGGGTGTTGCCTTCTACTTGGAGCTGCACAGTAGGTGCAGGTCCACATTGAGGTGGTAACAGCGCCATGGTGTTATCTGCCCTACCGACGTGTGGATCTCGCTTGCCCATGTCCTATGCTGACTGCACCCCTTCCCCCTGTGCAGTGGCGGGGGGTGGAGACCATGGAAAGGTACGAGTCGGTATTCGACGCCCCCTTTCCTCCTGAGGGCGGCGTGGGCATTCTCTTTTAAACTGTCCATTTTGACCACACCCATAACAAACAAGTGGGGGTCTGGGGTCCTGGGGTCCCTTCCCAGTTAATGGTTCTTCTCTGCCTGCGTACATTATGTGGGATCTGGGGGCTTCTTCGATTCCCTTTGCGACTAACACTGCTCTAAATTCTGGTCTGGAAATTTTTAGAGCTTTCTGAATATGCGGTTTTAGACCGTCAGCAAAAGCACTTGAAAACTTTTTTTTCTGTATTGCATCTGTTTTACTGAACCCCAGGTCTCTGAACATTTGTTCCATTCTGTTTGCAAATTTCTTTACTGACTCTCCCTTGTCTTGTTTCATGTCTTGAATTTGAATTGCCTGATCGGCTAGGCTAGTCCTAGCCCAATTCTGTAATAATTCACAGAACTGTTCTCCAGATTGGTATGTTTTCTGGTATTCGTCATCCCTGTGGTCATGGTTGGCCAAAAGGAATCCCCTGCCTTAATTTGAGTAAGCCCAGATAGGTCCCTTCATGTGGCAGAGTGCGTTTTTCTGATTTGTTCTAATGCCCTATAGAAGGGCATGGGATGTTGTTCAGGGTCAGGGAGTGAGTTCACCAGATTAGTGGCTTGCGTAGGGTTAAAAGTCACATATCTCCCTTGCTGGTTTATTTCAGGGGGAGATCTGGGAGTCAGGATTTGTCTAGCCAGGGGATCTATTTGTCCCGCTAACCTGTTCATCACTCTATCTCTCTCTCCCACTCTGCATTTCATACTATCTCAGTTTATTCCCCCTCCCCTCCTTCTGCTGCTCTATGCTGTGTGTCAGGAGGGGGGTTGTCTTTGGAGTCTGAATTTGTAGAAAGTTTTGATTCCTCCTCCCCCTGCTTGTTCTGTTTTATCATGGCCATCATAATGGGCACAGGGAGGGGTGCAGCAGGATGGGTGATCAGCCCCCCTGGCAAGTAGTAGGTGCCATCCGGATTTAACACAGAATACAGGGGGATTATGGGCTTTAGCATTTTCCCCACTGTGTGACTGACTGAATTCTCACAGGGCTGTTTTGTCTCCTCAAATGTTATCAGAGGAGAGTCAGGGCAACTAGGAGTGGTCTGTTCACCACTTTATGATGGGGGCTGGGCAGGGCAGAGGACCGTTTGTACCGGGATGTGGATATCTACAGGTTGGGGCTGCATTGTCACAGAGGTCCTCCCACTTCTGAGGGGGTGGGGTCGGGAAGCACCACAAGCAAGACAAGTAACACAGGAGTCAGAATTTTGTTGACCGCAGACCTTACAGGTCCATCCCCTGGCCCCCTGCCCCTCCATTTCCATGGTGGTCGGTGGCCTATGAGGGCGTTGGACAGCCGGGACAGATTTATCTGCGACATTCTAGGGTGGAGGCTAGCACCCCCCCACCACCACCACCGTGTACAGATACACTTTTTGATCTTTATCCCATCTTTCTGCCCCCCCTGTAGCCCTTAATCACTTACACTGTCTCAAAACACGTTTCCACAATTCAACATCTAGTTCTCCATTTGCATCACATCCTGCGATTTTCATTAACTTCTTGTAATTCTTCACATACTTGTTTCCTTCTTCATGGGCTACTAAATGGGGGGCGGTATATTCACTGCCTTGCAAAGACTGAGACTGTCCCATCTCACTATGATTCAGACAAACCAAACCAAACAAACACACAGACTCATAGGACGTCCCCCTCCCTCTGACTGAGAAACGAGTTTACCTTTCTCTGGTGAGACCATGCTCAAGACTGGCTCTCCGCGTCCTGTCTGCCAAATCCTGGATCTACTATACTCCGTTCCTCTCTCCAATATCAGATCAGGCGGATATTTTCTACCTCCGCAACACTGGGGTTCCTCTGCACCTCTCTCTGATATCAGATCAGCCGGTCTTAGTGATCCTCTCTCTCAGTGTCTGACGGGCTCTCCACGTCTGGTCTGCCAGGTCAGCACTCCCCGTTCTCATCAGGAAGTTACAGTATGTTATCGTGTTCTCAAGTCAGGAGGAGTACACTACACAACGTTACATATAATTTCACAACACAGCGATCCTCTCCTCACTTCTCATACCGAGGTTCTAGGAGCCAGAATTTTCAACATCAGCCAAGTTAACCAAGATGTAACATCATCCAGCAGACTCAACTGCAGCCACATTACGAAAACAATGCAACTTAGAGGCAGGCCAGATAAACAAGTTTTCTTACCTTCTCTTTGGGACCGCAGTTCCCCTCCTCCAGTGCGTTCGTCAAATTCCTGGGGTTGCTTTAGGTCAGCTATCGGTGTTACGGGAGGCTGATATTGCATTCTTTCTGGCCCCATGTTGGGTGCCATCTGATATAGTCACCCTTAAACAGTGTAATTAGGGTTTGCTCTGTTGCTCCAAATTAGAATGGTATTTCTGGTATATGTGCATGCACAGAAAGAAATCACACTGACTCAAGTAGGGTCAAAGTAACTTCTCTACTTTATTGCGGAACAGCTGACATTATATAGGGCAGCAAATATAGAAGAGGAAGAAGCGGGGGATGTAGGGTGGCGTATATCTTCTCTATTGGCTAAAAACTCTGCCTAGATACATCTATCTATTTTCTGCCACATCTGTGTGCAAGAGGTAGCCCCCCCCCCCCCCCCCCCCTTCTAGACGGGTGAAGCTGTTAGCCTTTGTTTCTTTGTTTGCTTGAAGCTGCTTGCTTGAGATGAACAGAAGCTGTAGCCGGATATGGGAGCCATTTTGTCTGTGGAAGCCATCTTGTTCTGTTCTTTTTAAGCAGAAGCTGAGTAAGGGAAACTGAATGATATTCATTTCTCTATCAATAGCTTTCCCATATACTCTGCCACCTGCTGGTGAACCAGGCATATTACATGAACAAAACAGTTGCATAACAGTAATATCAATGCACACTTGTTAAGAATCTGAAATTAAATACACAGATGACATAGGCATTAGCAGTAAAAGACAGTAGCGAAGTGAAAGAATAGTAACACCACCCCGGGGTGTTACACAAGTAGCTTTGAGGCATATGGGAGAAGTGATATGGGGTGGTAACTGGTGTAGGAAGGCCACAAGGGGCCGTCATTGATGGAAGGTATGTCACCGAGATTCCTGGCCTCGGTGAGGTAAGAGCTGGTAATTTTAAGAGTGTATGGCTGTAAAGCAGATCTGGGCCCGCTCTTACTGGGAGTAGCCAAAGTGCTGGGTGGGTGGCTTCTCCCCATGCTCCAGGCTGGGTCTTTTTGGCCTATATAAAAAACCCAGCCAGAAATCTCAGCTGGGTGTGGTTTATCCTCCATCTGACAGAGAAGCTGGGGAGTCTCTTTGTTTTGGGACCTATGAAGTTGTGCCGTGCTAAAGGGCTGAGAGATGCATGCCGGGAAACAGGCCCCTAAAGCCTGCTGTGGACTGCGGGTGGAAAACTGCTAACCAGGTGAAAATTCTGTTCTATGGACATTGCATGGTGTGAACAAACACTAAGACTGTGAACGGTCATTTTTGTTTTTCCTTATGTGTGAATAAACACCAAACTGTTTAGAGGGAGTCTGTCACCTCCATATGGCCATATACAGTGCTTACATGGCTCTGTAGCACACCTATACAGGATTGTAATGGTACCTTTGCCTGCCCTCCAAGTCTCTTGCCTCATCGATAGGTCGACTTGGAGGGCGGGCAAAGGCAGAGACTGGGGAGGAGTAAAGTGAAAAGAAGGCAGAGCAGCCTGGGCACCTACACACTGAACGCCGCCCCTGGGCACTTGCCAGTGCTCATTTGCATATGAATTAAACTTCGTTTTTCCTGCTGGTGCAAGTCTAAAGAAAAGAACAAAGGTACCGTTACAATCCTGTATAGGTGTGCTACAGAGCCATGTAAGCACTGTATATGGCCATATGGAGGTGACAGACTCCCTTTAAGTTAAAGACTTTGTGATTGCCTCTATACTGCGTCCGCTAGCCTGTCTACCAGAGCAAAACTCCACACTGGACAAAGAAGATGGGTAAAGGAAAGGCAGTATCAAATGATTAGAAGGTGCAACTGCAAAGATCAAGCTCTCAAATGGCTAAGTGAACAAAAAAAATTTAAAAAAAGTTACAGCTCCAGAAATGCAGGGAGTAAAAAAAAAAAGAAAAAAAAAATGGAAAATGGCTACATCAGGAAGATGATAATTGGGAGGTGTTTCAATTTTATGGCAGCTGAGCTGTAGAAAACAATATGGCAGTACACAGAGAAGGGAGCTGTGCTTCTGGTTGTACTCTCTGTGTTAGTCCTGGGGACAGCAGTTACTGAAAACTATTGATAGGTGGGGGTGTCCGGCGTCGGACCCCCATCATTCTGATACTGATGACCTGCCCTGAGGATAGTTCATCAATATTTAGAGCCCAGAAAACCTCTGTAAATGCTGTATGAATTCCATTCTGAGGGTCAGAAGACGGCATGTATACAGCTTTATGCCCTGTACATTATAGAGGTGGAGTTCTACCTGGTCACAGTATGTAGTCTCCTATCAGATGACATCACATTTACATACATATACTATATAATAGAGCAGTAGAGCCATACACCGCAGAGATCTCAGGCTGACTTCACAAGCAACATGTCCTGGGCGGCCTTTTTCATCACTATTGTCTATATTAGCACATGTAAGATGGGATCTGATGGGAAAAGGACTTTTCATTTATGACTGACTCTCACTTTATTCTGTGTTGTGACATTTCTTCCTGTATTTCAGATTGTGCTGCACAGATCACATTGACACAGTCACCTTCTGAATCCGTGTCTCCTGGGAGTACAGTGAAAATCCCCTGTACGGCTAGTGGAATCACCATAAGTGATCGCTATGTTTCCTGGTATCAGCAGAAGGAAGGGAATAGTCCTCGATATCTTCTGTACTATTATGATGACAGCGACAAACACCAAGGAACAGGAGTCCCTGATCGGTTTTCTGGGTCTAAAGACAACTCAAAAAACGCTGGCTATTTAACCATCAGAGGGGCTTTGACAGAGGATGAGGCAGATTACTACTGTGCGGTGTGGGACTCTAACGCACACAGTGATACCTGACTATAGAGAAGTGAAACAATAATCTCATCAATGTGTCATTTCATAAGGGAACAATGTTCCTCCAGGGAAACCATAAAAACAGCTCAGACTTATAATTTATCAAATGTAAAAAGAGAAAATCATTAGTTATAAGGAATCCCTCATACAAAGAAGGATAGCGACCAGCAGAATGGTGGTAGAAAAAAATAAACTAAAAAGACGCAGACTTGGAGAAAATAGTAAGCAAATGGGGAATAGCAGATAGAGGTGCTAATTTTTATATCAGAATTTATTCAGAGTGAAGTTTATAGGTCTGTGAAAAACCACTGACTGTTTTAACGTGCATTTGATGATTTGAGAATGAATATGCTTACACAGTCTAAGTGAATAAATATATTTAATAAGTGTGGTTAAATATAAGGCAATACAGACAAATTACACACAGAAAAAATAATAATCACATGGCCTGCCCGATACAATATGGAGGGGACTCCATGTCCGCCATGTCATAGCACATGGCCGACGTGCCATGGTCATACAAGAGATAGGAATAGAATTTCAATCACATCCTACCCGAATGCTTTCTTCAATGGAGTGCCAGTTACCTATCTGTGTGCAGCCAAGTTTATACCCTTTCAGCCCCTCCTCCCAAAGATGTCCAGTGTGCAGCAGTTATCGCCGAGGAATATGAGGGGTTGTGTATGTACCTAATTCACTATGTTACAAGGAATGTCATTATACGGAATATTAACCCCTTCAGGACCCTGACATTTTTGACCTTCAGGACCAGGCCATTTTTTGCAAAATCTGACATGTGTCACTTTATGTGGTGATAACTTTAAAACGCTTTTACTTATCCAGGCCATTCTGAGATTGCTTTCTCGTCACATATTGTACTTCATGACAGTGGTAAAATTGAGTTAAAATATTTCATTTTTATTTATATAAAAATACCAAATTTACCATGTTTGGATCATTCTGTAAATAATATTTTCTTTTTTTGGGACGTTAGAAGGCTTAGAAGTTTAGAAGCAAATCTTAAAATTTTAAAGAAAATTTCCAAAACCCAATTTTTAAGGACCAGTTCAGGTCTGAAGTCACTTTGTGGGGCTTACATAATAGAAACCACCCATAAATGGCCCAATTTTAGAAACTAGACCCCTCAAGGTATTCAAAACAGATTTTACAAACTTTGTTAACCCTTTAGGTGTAAGTGGTACCTTGGAACCGAATCAGAGTTTGGGAAATGTTTTTTTTACAGTAGAAATTGATTTATGAAGTTATTATACAAGACTTCATGAAGTAAACGCTTCGGCTCATCGGAGCCAATACATTCTAATACTGTACGGAGCTCCTGCTCTGTACTGTATTAGAACAAAGTTTTATACGAATCGACTTCGGATGTTTCATCCAAAGTCGATTCGCTGATCCCTAAATACAACCTGTATTTTAATGCATTGGCTGTCAGCTTTTATGCTGACAGCCTGCCTGTGAGACCCAGCCTAAGGGCTGGATCACACAGGCTTCCGTAGAAGGCAAGCTCCGATGCCTATGGAAGGCATTGGGCTTGCCTTCTCTGCCATCGGGTCCCCTTGACTGCAGCGCGGGGACTCGATGGGGAAGCGGAGGGCACCCGTACCCTCTACAAACTCTCTGCATGCCGTGGTCAGCTTTGACCATGGCATACAAGGGGTTAACACGCCGGCATCAGTGTTTTCACTGATGCCGGCGTATGCAGCAGGGGCCCGACTGTCAGTGACTGCCGGGTCCATGCCGCTGATCGGTACATGTACATGTAGGGCGCTGGTCCTTAAAGGGTTTCTGTCATGAGAAATAACGTTATGTAGCTGACTGACATTAGCGATGTGCTAATGTCAGCAGTACATAACAGTGTGCTTTATAACTCCCTGCCTGCCGCCGTTCCCTCAAAATGAAGACTTTTATAATATGCTAATGAGCCTCTAGGTGCTATTAGGGCAATGCTTCAGCACCTAGAGGCTCCGTCTACGCACCCTTTGGCACGCCCAGGTCTAGTTGATTGACTTTCGAGTTCTCCTCATCGTCGTGTAAATCCCGCGACAGCGCCGTCCAGTTTAGTATTTAGGAAAGAAAGCTGGCAGCAGGAGTGCGTCCTTCACTCACTGCGCCTGCGCCGAATAGTAAACGGAGGGCGCAGGCGTGGGATTTACGGGACACTGAGGAGAACTCGAAAGTCAATCAACTGGACCTGGGCGTGCCAAAGGGTGCATAGACCGAGCCTCTAGGTGCTAAAGCACCGCCCTAATAGCACCTAGAGGCTCATTAGCATATTATACAAGTCTTTATTTTCAGGGAACGGCGGCAGGCAGGGAGTTATAAAGCATACTGTTATGTACTGCTAACATTAGCACATCACTAATGTCAGTCAGCTACATAACGTTATTTCTCATGACAGAAACCCTTTAAGTCACGTACACCAGCACCGTACATGTCCTTAAGGGGATAAAAGGGACAGAACCAATCAGTACTTAAAAATACTCTAACAACACATTCTACCTCTGGTTCTTCCACTTTAATCAATGTTCATGTATCCCAAAATATAGTAACCAATATCATTGTTGGAAAAGCAGGATTAGATATGATGGCCCGCCATGTTGTCTAAGGCTACTTTCACACCTGGATTCAGTGCGGACTCATTTTGTATTGCACAGACTGATCCGCACCGATAATGCAAACGCTTTTATCCATTCAGAACGGATCCGTTTGCATTATTCTTTCAAAAAAAAGTCTAAGTCAAAACGAATCCGTCCTGACTTACATTGAAAGCCAATGGGGGACGGATCCGTTTTCAATTGCACCATATTGTGTCAGTGAAAACGGATCCGTCCCTATTGACTTTACATTGTAAGTCAGGACGGATCGGTTTGGCTCCGCATCGTCAGGCGGACATCAAAACGCTGCAAGCAGCGTTTTGGTGTCCGCCTCCAGAGTGGAATGGAGGCTGATCGGAGGCAAACTGATGCATTCTGAGTGGATCCTTATCCATTCAGAATGTTCATGCCCCCCAGAGCGTTTCGCTTGGGGGACACATGGGGGCAATGACACCATTATTATGTGTTTTTGTATGGTTTTGCTGGTTTTTCTATCTCCCCCCCCTCCTTTTTCTTGTTTTCCCGCTCTTTTATTTCAGGTTTTTATGAAAGGGTTAAGTCCTGTCAGAATCAGCTGGTTTTATCCGGTCTCACCTGAGCCTTGGATGTCAAGCAGTGATCCTCTCTGATTGGTGCAGCTGGTTGCTGGGGGAGATTTCTGGACAGCTGATTGGTTTTGGATGTCAGCGGCGGGAAAGTTTAGTCCTTAAAAAGAGGGTCAGTTTTATCAAGACCGGATCGTCTCCCCGCCCTCCCTCCCTATTCTTATGCTCATGTCGCTTTGCTTTATTAGAGGGGCTGTATCACTCAGCTATTGCTGAGTGGATTTCGGTAATTATTGGAATTTTTAATGGTTATTTATTTATGAATTTGAAGTTTTAATTATTTATTAATTTATTTACCCTTAATCAAGCATTGCGGCCATTTTTATTCCACCACAAAGTTGTCATGTCATTATTTTTAGTATTTATTTAGGTTAAGTTAAGTCAGAAATAGGTCATTTGCCTCCATGCATTTGGGGTGAACTGATCCGTTTTGGGACGCTTGTGAGAGCCCTGAACGGATCTCACAAGCGGACCCAGAAACGCCAGTGTGAAAGTAGCCTTAGTCAGACATCTTCTATTTCTATCTTAAAGCTTAGCTAAAGAGTTACCTTGAATACTGATATACTCTTGCTAAGAAAATATAGGTCCTTAGGTGAACAATTAAAGCATATGTTCTCTGTTTAGGACTAGCGAGTAATGAGATCATGAAGTCTTAGTGACATATTTATGTCCTCCATAGCTTCTTTTAGATACTTGGTTAGTGGACACTTGTCAGCTTCTTTAGTTTGTGGCAAACAAACATTTTCAAGAATAATGGAATCACAGGATGATGGATCAAAGGTTAAAAATGAATTAGATATTCATTCTCATACGTGTTAGAGTTTTTTTAGCCAATTAACTATCATGAAGTATAAAGAGGCATAACTGTTCCTTATGCATACTGATGTTGGAGGTGCAACATGTACGTCAATGGTCATGAATAGTAAAGCATTTGCGAGGTCACATGTTATGTATAATAATGATGTACTGATGTAGTTTAGGTGTGTCACCATTCACTCCTATGAAGTGCGATACACTGCGTCAAACCTGAATTATAATACTAAATATTCCTTTGTTCTCTGGGGTATAAAAAAAAGCGTATTTGGGGACATAAACACACACAGCGCTGCCATTTTTCTACTGCTGCTTCACACTTCCATCTACCTCATGTCATATTCTCATATTCTGCCTGACTTTTATATTTATTTCAGTGCTGTCTTGCTGCTCTTGTCTCTGAATAAACAAAAGAATCTTCTCCAGAAGAAGTCATCTCAAGAAGTTTTGTATTGCTGCGGCCAATTTCCAACAATCATGACCTTTTTTCTGTAATATAATATAAACCCTAGACAGAAAACCACTTTGGAGCCATTGGATTAAAAAAATTAATAATAATTCATAAAAACTGTGTGTTGGACTAACAAGAAATGTCTTTTACAGAGTCTGAAGTGTACTCTGCTCAGCACTCGCAGGATAAACATAAAATGCCTTTTTTTCATCTCGGGACATAAACAAGTTAAAAACATTGTGCCAACCGGTTTGGGCAGAGGAACCTTTGAGCATAATACATAAAACATAAAATGGGTTTAAATTCAGAAAAGCAAGTCATGCATGACGAACAACACTTTGGAAAATCTGGCATAGAACAATGGACTGTGCCTATAAAGAATAAGCAAGAAAGCATAGAAATACATGAAAAACACAAATGGTTTTAAGTAACATAAAGTAACCAGACACCAATAACAAATAATCATGGAAAATAATGACATAATTAATACAAATAAGCGAATCCTTTTTAAGGTTTAAGCCATTTGGATAATGGCTGCCCATAGTCAGCATTCAAAAGGGTTCATGTCTGAGGAGAACCCTCCTCCAATCCCTTCCTCGTTTGGATATTGCATATTGCATATTCCGGCCGGAGTTTCGATGGGGCCACTAATTCGTTGAGTCTCAGGGTGCCGAATAATGCTAAACAAAAACTAGCCCGAAATAACGCTGCTTCCAAAGAGGTAGGGCAAATTGCATCAGTCGCTCCGAGTAGGTGCACAGTAACGAGTAGGACATACTCCTTACGCCAGCCTTGTATGACCTACCAGACTAGAAAATGCCTGGTGACACCTGTCCAGCCATTAAGACGGAAATTAAAGCTGTCGCCAGCCATGCGGCGCTGGGCCACCACTGCAGAAACCCCGTGGTCACGTAGCCAAAGTAGATAAGCTAGCATTACAGATAAGGACTCCTCAGTATAAACCAACACCTGTTTATCAACAACTAACGACCACCATTCTGCCCACACCTTACCGTGACCTAGCCAGGTGGCTGGTGCAACCAAAGCCTGGACCAAAGATATCAACTGCTGGTCACCAGATCCCACAGGTGGGGCGGACATGGGCAGCCCTCCATCTCCGCGCCCGGCAACAATTCTCAAAACTTCTGCAACTGGAAACAAGAGAGAGCATCAGCAATGGTATTATGTGAACCAGGGACATGACGAGCCCGAAACCAGATGTTAAGTTCCAGGCGAACGACGTGAAACCAGCGGCAAGGGGGCGTTCGCCGGCGCATGCGCAGTAGTTAAAGCGATGCTGTGCCCACAATGGGCATCGCAGTGCGCATGCCCCGGCCCGGCGAGGCAGTGCGCAGGTGCGGGATCTCAGCCGGACCGAAGGATGACGAAATGGAATAGAAGGGCGGGCAGAGGCTGGGGCGGGGAAACAAAGGCAGAGTAGCCTGGGCACCTACACACTGAACGCCGCCCCTGGGCACTTGCCAGTGCTAATTTGCATATGAATTAAACTTCGTATTTCCAGCTTCTGCAAGTGTAAAAAAAAAGACAAAGGTACCATAACATTCATGTATAGATGTGCTATAGGACAATGTAAGCACTGTATATAGCCATATGGAGGTGACAGACTCCCTTTAAGCGCCACGGGGGTGCCTGTGAGAATGGTGTTCCCCGCAGCAGGTGCCTGAGCAGGACTAGGAGATACAAGGGGCACGGAGGGAGCCTGCAGCCCATCCAATAGGCAGGACAGAAACCCTTCACCCTCAGCCTGCACCCAGGAAAGGAGGACAGCCACCAACTTCTCCTCAGCCATACCTGCAGGATAAAGCAGCCGTTCCCCAGATTTGCTCCTCTTTTAACACTTCACAGGAAAGGGGCTGGAGGAGACCAGGGGAGAAAGCATTCCTGCCTTATTTTGAAGGAGGGGGGAAGGAAGGACCACACCACTTGCAGCTACAGGACACTGTACACTCCGTCCACTAACGCCTCCTCATCTGATGGCTACATCTGCTCCGGCAGGCTGGCTGCTCTATTAACCCTTTCCACACTCAAACTTAGGAAGTCTCTGCAGTCAAAGACCCCCTCCTTTTGCAGTCCGGTGTCTATCAAAAAAAAAAAATCTATGGCTCCTGAAAAGCAGGGAGTAAAAAAACAAAAAAAAAAACTTTGAAAAAAAAAACTGAAAATGGCTGCATTAGGAAAGTGGGCAGGGTTTTCCACTTGAATGGGAGGTAAGCTGTAGTAGCTTAGCATGGCAGTACACAGAGAACGGATAATGTGTGTTAGTCCTGGGGACAGCACTTGCTGAAAACTATTGATGGGTGGGGGTGTCAGGCGTCGGACCCCCATCATTCTGATACTGATGACCTGCCCTGAGGATAGTTCATCAATATCTGGAGCCCAGAAAACCTCTGTAAATGCTGTATGAATTCCATTCTGAGGGTCAGAAGACGGCATGTATACAGCTTTATGCCCTGTACATTATAGAGGTGGAGTTCTACCTGGTCACAGTATGTAGTCTCCTATCAGATGACATCACATTTACATACAGTGGGGGAAATAATTATTTGACCCCTCACTGATTTTGTAAGTTTGTCCAATGACAAAGAAATGAAAAGTCTCAGAACAGTATCATTTCAATGGTAGGTTTATTGTAACAGTGGCAGATAGCACATCAAAAGGAAAATCGAAAAAATAACTTTAAATAAAAGATAGCAACTGATTTGCATTTCATTGAGTGAAATAAGTATTTGAACCCTCTAACAAAAAAAGACTTAATACTTGGTGGAAAAACCCTGGTTTGCAAGCACAGAGGTCAAACGTTTCTTGTAATTGATGACCAAGTTTGCGCACATTTTAGGAGGAATGTTGGTCCACTCCTCTTTGCAGATCATCTCTAAATCCCTAAGGTTTCGAGGCTGTCTCTGTGCAACTCTGAGCTTGAGCTCCCTCCATAGGTTTTCGATTGGATTAAGGTCCGGAGACTGACTAGGCCACTCCATGACCTTAATGTGCTTCTTCTTGAGCCACTCCTTTGTTGCCTTTGCTGTATGTTTTGGGTCATTGTCGTGCTGGAACACCCATCCACGACCCATTTTCAGTTTCCTGGCAGAGGGAAGGAGGTTGTCGCTCAGGATTTCACGATACATGGCTCCGTCCATTTTCCCGTTTATGCGAATAAGTTGTCCTGTGCCCTTAGCAGAAAAACACCCCCAAAGCAAAATGTTTCCACCCCCATGCTTGACGGTGGGGACGGTGTTTTGGGGGTCATAGGCAGCATTTTTCTTCCTCCAAACACAGCGAGTTGAGTTAATGCCAAAGAGCTCTATTTTGGTCTCATCAGACCACAGCACCTTCTCCCAGTCACTCTCTGAATCATTCAGGTGTTCATTGGCAAACTTCAGACGGGCCTGCACATGTGCCTTCCTGAGCAGGGGGACCTTGCGAGCCCTGCAGGATTTTAATCCATTGCGGTGTAATGTGTTTCCAATGGTTTTCTTGGTGACTGTGGTCCCTGCTAATTTGAGGTCATTAACTAACTCCTCCCGTGTAGTTCTAGGATGCTTTTTCACCTTTCTCAGAACCATTGACACCCCACGAGGTGAGATCTTGTGTGGAGCCCCAGAGCGAGGTCGATTGATGGTCATTTTGTGCTCCTTCCATTTTCGAACAATCGCACCAACAGTTGTCACCTTCTCTCCCAGCTTCTTGCTAATGGTTTTGTAGCCCATTCCAGCCTTGTGCAGGTCTACAATTTTGTCTCTGACATCCTTGGACAGCTCTTTGGTCTTTCCCATGTTGGAGAGTTTGGAGTCTGCTTGATTGATTGATTCTGTGGACAGGTGTCTTTTATACAGGTGACTAGTTAAGACAGGTGTCCTTAATGAGGGTGACTAATTGAGTAGAAGTGTCTAACCACTCTGTGGGAGCCAGAACTCTTAATGGTTGGTAGGGGTTCAAATACTTATTTCACTCAATGAAATGCAAATCAGTTGCTATCTTTTATTTAAAGTTATTTTTTCGATTTTCCTTTTGATGTGCTATCTGCCACTGTTACAATAAACCTACCATTGAAATGATACTGTTCTGAGACTTTTCATTTCTTTGTCATTGGACAAACTTACAAAATCAGTGAGGGGTCAAATAATTATTTCCCCCACTGTACATACACTGCGTGCAGAATTATTAGGCAAATGAGTATTTTGACCACATCATCCTCTTTATGCATGTTGTCTTACTCCAAGCTGTATAGGCTCGAAAGCCTACTACCAATTAAGCATATTAGGTGATGTGCATCTCTGTAATGAGAAGGGGTGTGGTCTAATGACATCAACACCCTATATTAGGTGTGCATAATTATTAGGTGACTTCCTTTCCTTTGGCAAAATGGGTCAAAAGAAGGACTTGACAGGCTCAGAAAAGTCAAAAATAGTGAGATATCTTGCAGAGGGATGCAGCACTCTTAAAATTGCAAAGCTTCTGAAGCGTGATCATCGAACAATCAAGCGTTTCATTCAAAATAGTCAACAGGGTCGCAAGAAGCGTGTGGAAAAACCAAGGCGCAAAATAACTGCCCATGAACTGAGAAAAGTCAAGCGTGCAGCTGCCAAGATGCCACTTGCCACCAGTTTGGGCATATTTCAGAGCTGCAACATCACTGGAGTGCCCAAAAGCACAAGGTGTGCAATACTCAGAGACATGGCCAAGGTAAGAAAGGCTGAAAGACGACCACCACTGAACAAGACACACAAGCTGAAACGTCAAGACTGGGCCAAGAAATATCTCAAGACTGATTTTTCTAAGGTTTTATGGACTGATGAAATGAGAGTGAGTCTTGATGGGCCCGTGGCGGGATTGGTAAAGGGCAGAGAGCTCCAGTCCGACTCAGACGCCAGCAAGGTGGAGGTGGAGTACTGGTTTGGGCTGGTATCATCAAAGATGAGCCTGTGGGGCCTTTTCGGGTTGAGGATGGAGTCAAGCTCAACTCCCAGTCCTACTGCCAGTTTCTGGAAGACACCTTCTTCAAGCAGTGGTACAGGAAGAAGTCTGCATCCTTCAAGAAAAACATGATTTTCATGCAGGACAATGCTCCATCACACGCGTCCAAGTACTCCACAGTGTGGCTGGCAAGAAAGGGTATAAAAGAAGAAAATCTAATGACATGGCCTCCTTGTTCACCTGATCTGAACCCCATTGAGAACCTGTGGTCCATCATCAAATGTGAGATTTACAAGGAGGGAAAACAGTACACCTCTCTGAACAGTGTCTGGGAGGCTGTGGTTGCTGCTGCACGCAATGTTGATGGTGAACAGATCAAAACACTGACAGAATCCATGGATGGCAGGCTTTTGAGTGTCCTTGCAAAGAAAGGTGGCTATATTGGTCACTGATTTGTTTTTGTTTTGTTTTTGAATGTCAGAAATGTATATTTGTGAATGTTGAGATGTTATATTGGTTTCACTGGTAAAAATAAATAATTGAAATGGGTATATATTTGTTTTTTGTTAAGTTGCCTAATAATTATGCACAGTAATAGTCACCTGCACACACAGATATCCCCCTAAAATAGCTAAAACTAAAAACAAACTAAAAACTACTTCCAAAAATATTCAGCTTTGATATTAATGAGTTTTTTGGGTTCATTGAGAACATGGTTGTTGTTCAATAATAAAATTAATCCTCAAAAATACAACTTGCCTAATAATTCTGCACTCCCTGTATACTATATAATAGAGCAGTAGAGCCATACACCGCAGAGATCTCAGGCTGACTTCACAAGCAACATGTCCTGGGCGGCCTTATTCATCACTATTGTCTATATTAGCACATGTAAGATGGGATCTGATGGGAAAAGGACTTTTCATTTATGACTGACTCACTTTATTCTGTGTTTTCTGACATTTCTTCCTGTATTTCAGATTGTGCTGCACAGATCACATTGACACAGTCACCTTCTGAATCCGTGTCTCCTGGGAGTACAGTGAAAATCCCCTGTACGGCTAGTGGAATCACCATAAGTGATCGCTATGTTTCCTGGTATCAGCAGAAGGAAGGGAATAGTCCTCGATATCTTCTGCAGTATTTTACTGACAGCGACAAACACCAAGGAACAGGAGTCCCTGATCGGTTTTCTGGGTCTAAAGACAACTCAAAAAACACTGGCTATTTAACCATTAATGGGGTACTGACAGAGGATGAGGCAGATTACTACTGTGCGGTGTGGGACTCTGATGCACACAGTGATACCTGACTATAGAGAAGTGAAGCAATGTCATTAACATCTTCAAAACAGAGGTTGTTTTGTCCCGATACATGCAAAGCAAAATTTTACCTATGGTCAATGCTGCATTATAGAGGTGTTTTGTTGTTGTTTTTTTAGTCTACCCAGTAATGTATTTTTTATATATTTTTATATTATTTATATCTTATTTTGATGACCCAGCTTTGCATGGGTATGTTTTGACAATTTCATTTAATGTTTGTATGTGAGCTTAAAGGATATCCACAGTGTTCCCAATAACATTGACCACTACAGCACACCTCCCCCTTAATAGTGACCTCCACAGCAGCCCACCCCCTTAAATTTGACCTCCACAGCAGCCCACCCCTTTAACAGTGACCTCCATAGTGCCCCACCCCACTAACTGTGACCTTCACAGCCCCCACCCCCATAACAGTGTTCTCCACAGCAGCCCATCTCCTTAACAGTGTGACCCTCCACAGCACCCTGCCCCTTAAAGGGAATCTGTCACCTGCTTTTACCATTTTAAGCTGTCACCATCGCTATGTTCACTAAAGTACCTTATTTCCAGCAGTCTTCTTTTTACTTTATTTCATTTTGTGCTTTTGATATAAAAGCCCTTTTTATGATATGCTAATGAAGCTCAAAGGTGCCCAGAGGGGCATTTTTTCCTCTCTGGTGCCCAGTGACGCCCCCCTGCAGTGCCCAAGAACGCCTCCTGATCATCAAATAACCTCCCACAGCCCCGGCAAACGGTTCCACCCCCTCCCCACGTCATAGTCTACCTTCTAGAAATGCCCCGTCCTTCTTCCTGTCGGCGGCCAGAAAACTTGCGCAGGCGCAGTACCGCCTGCAGCCTGCGCCTGCACGATTATCAACCTCCTCAGGGCAACAGCGCTCAGGTTACATCACTGGGCTCGGCGCATGCCCAGTGAGACTTTTGAGGCTGTTGCCCTCAGGAGGTTGATGATCGCGCAGGCGCAGGCCGCAGGCGGTACTGCGCCTGCGCGAGTTTTCTGGGCGCCGACAGGAAGAAGGACGGGGCATTTCTAGAAGGTAGACTATGACGTGGGGAAGGGGCGGAACCGTTTGCCGGGCTGTGGGAGGTTATTTCAGGATCAGGAGGCGTTCTTGGGCACTGCAGGGGGGCGTCACTGGGCACCAGAGAGGGAAAAAAACGCCCCTCTGGGCACCTTGGAGCCTCATTAGCATATCATAAAAAGGGCTTTTATATCAAAAGGACAAAACAAAATAAAGTAAAAAGAAGACTGCTGGAAATAAGGTACTTTAGTGAACATAGCGATGGTGACAGCTTAAAATGGAAAAAGCAGATGACAGATTCCCTTTAACATTGACCTCCACAGCAGCCCACACCATTAACTTTGACCTTCACAGTAGCCCGTTCCCTTCACAGTGACCTCCACAGAGGCCACCCCCTGAACAATGACATTTATAGCACTTTGCCCCTTAACAGTGACATCCAAAGCACACCGTCCCCTTAACAGTGAACCCCACACACAGTGGCCTGCCCCTTTAACAGTGAGCTCCACAGCATTCCTCCCCTTAACAGTCACCTCCACAGTGACCTGCCACCTTAAAGGGTTTCTGTCACCCCGCAAAACTCATTATTTTTTTTTTGGATAGTTAGATTCCTCATAGTGCGATATAGGAGAATATAATGCTCTTACTTACTTTCATGCGGCCGATTCTTTATAAAACGAACTTTTATAATATGTAAATGAGGGCTCTACCAGCAAGTAGGGCGTCTACTTGCTGGTAGCTGCTGCAGAAATCCGCCCCCTCGCCGTGTTGATTGACAGGGCCAGCCGTGATCTCCTCCTCCGGCCGGCCCTGTCAGTAATTCAAAAATCGCGCGCCTCGCGTCATTCGGCGCAGGCGCTCTGAGATGAGGAGGCTCGTATCCTCAGCACTCCCTCAGTGCGCCTGCGCCGATGACATCACCGAAAGAGAAGACGTCATCGGCGCAGGCGCACTGAGGGAGTACTGAGGAGACGAGCCTCCTCATCTCAGAGCGCCTGCGCCGAATGACGCGAGGCGCGCGATTTTTGAATTACTGACAGGGCCGGCCGGAGGAGGAGATCACGGCTGGCCCTGTCAATCAACACGGCGAGGGGGCGGATTTCTGCAGCAGCTACCAGCAAGTAGACGCCCTACTTGCTGGTAGAGCCCTCATTTACATATTATAAAAGTTCGTTTTATAAAGAATCGGCCGCATGAAAGTAAGTAAGAGCATTATATTCTCCTATATCGCACTATGAGGAATCTAACTATCCAAAAAAAAAAAAAGGAGTTTTGCGGGGTGACAGAAACCCTTTAACAGTGACCTCCCACAGTGGCCAGCACCCTTAACATTGATGTGAACAGGGACCCTCCCCTTTAACAGTGACCCCCCCCCCCTTCCGCCTGCACCACGTCTCCTTAATACAGTGCTTCTCAATTATTTTCTGTCATGCCCCCCCTAGGAAGAAGAAAACATTTTGCACCCCCCACGCGACTGTAAATAGTATCATTTGTCTATAAAATTGTTATAAGTACACCTCTGCATAACACTGTATCCTTATTAACGTATGGGGGGATCTGTGGATGACGGACACTTATGGGGGGATCTGTGGATGACGGACACTTATGGGGGATCTGTGGATGACGGACACTTATGGGGGGATCTGTGGATGACGGACACTTATGGGGGGATCTGTGGCTGGCACTGTTACAGGGGGATCTGTGGCTGGCACTGTTATATATGTGCCATCCACAGACCCCCCACCCCATAACAGTGCCATCCACAGTGCCCCCCCAGCCCATAACAGTGCCATCCACAGACCCCCACCCCTTAACTGTGCCATCCACAGATTACGTGTGCCCGCCGCCACCGTTTAAAGTTATTAAACATGCCCCCCTCACTCCTAATAGTACCGTATATCCGAATTTCTTCTGTATAATGCCAGCAGGCGGGCCGGGCGGCCGGCGCGTCCCTCAGTGACGTCACTTGTCTGCGCTGCCTGCTTCATTCATAAAGCAGGCGGCGCAGGCACGTGACATCACTGAGGGACGCGCCGGCCGCCTGGCCTGCCTGCCGGCATTATACAGAAGAAATTCGCACACCCCAAAGGCCGGCCCTGAACGAGCCCCCCTTTACGGAGCCTGGCGCCCCACCTGGGGGGCGCGCCCCACTATTTGAGAAGCACTGCCTTAATATAAGACTTCCGCAGCACCCCTTAAAATTGCCCCCTAAAAATGTGACATCCAAGGCACCTCACCCCTTAACAGTGACCTCCACAGCCCCACACCCCCTTAACAGTGACCTCTAACAGTGAACAAAATCGGGCGAGTTGTTTTGGAAAACTGGTGTGTAACAGTGTATGTCAAGACTGAAGGACCTGCAAGTTTCAATTTGATAATAAAGGTCATGTGACTTTGTGAATGGCAATTAGAATGTGAGTGAAACTGCGAGCTCCTATTGGCTAATACATTTTTTGCGACTGTCTCAAGAACGGTGTGTCCTAGAGAGCTGAGATCTTCCCGGACACCTGATGTATCTATGTGCCAAACAGACAGACAGAAAATCATTTCATATATATATACACTGCTCAAAAAAATAGGGAACACAAAAATAACACATCCTAGATCTGAATTAATTAAATATTCTTCTGAAATACTTTGTTCTTTACATAGTTGAATGTGCTGACAACAAAATCACACAAAAATAAAAAAAATGGAAATCAAATTTTTCAACCCATGGAGGTCTGGATTTGGAGTCACACTCAAAATTAAAGTGGAAAAACACACTACAGGCTGATCCAACTTTGATGTAATGTCCTTAAAACAAGTCAAAATGAGGCTCAGTAGTGTGTGTGGCCTCCACGTGCCTGTATGACCTCCCTACAATGCCTGTGCATGCTCCTGATGAGGTGGCGGACGGTCTCCTGAGGGATCTCCTCCCAGACCTGGACTAAAGCATCTGCCAACTCCTGGACAGTCTGTGGTGCAACGTGACGTTGGTGGATAGAGCGAGACATGATGTCCCAGATGTGCTCAATTGGATTCAGGTCTGGGGAACGGGCGGGCCAGTCCATAGCATCAATGCCTTCGTCTTGCAGGAACTGCTGACACACTCCAGCCACATGAGGTCTAGCATTGTCTTGCATTAGGAGGAACCCATGGCCAACCGCACCAGCATATGGTCTCACAAGGGGTCTGAGGATCTCATCTCGGTACCTAATGGCAGTCAGGCTACCTCTGGCGAGCACATGGAGGGCTGTGCGGCCCTCCAAAGAAATGCCACCCCACACCATTACTGACCCAATGCCAAACTGGTCATGCTGGAGGATGTTGCAGGCAGCAGAACGTTCTCCACGGCGTCTCCAGACTCTGTCACGTCTGTCACATGTGCTCAGTGTGAACCTGCTTCATCTGTGAAGAGCACCGGGCACCAGTGGCGAATTTGCCAATCTTGGTGTTCTCTGGCAAATGCCAAACGTCCCGCACGGTGTTGGGCTGTAAGCACAACCCCCACCTCTGGACGTCGGGCCCTCATATCACCCTCATGGAGTCTGTTTCTGACTGTTTGAGCAGACACATGCACATTTGTGGCCTGCTGGAGGTCATTTTGCAGGGCTCTGGCAGTGTTCCTCCTTGCACAAAGGCGGAGGTAGCCGTCCTGCTGCTGGGTTGTTGCCCTCCTACGGCCTCCTCCACGTCTCCTGATGTACTGGCCTGTCTCCTGGTAGCGCCTCCATGCTCTGGACACTACGCTGACAGCCACAGCAAACCTTCTTGCCACAGCTCGCATTGATGTGCCATCCTGGATAAGCTGCACTACCTGAGCCACTTGTGTGGGTTGTAGACTCCGTCTCATGCTACCACTAGAGTGAAAGCACCGACAGCATTCAAAAGTGACCAAAACATCAGCCAGGAAGCATAGGAACTGAGAAGTGGTCTGTGGTCACCACCTGCAGAACCACTCCTTTATTGGGGGTGTCTTGCTAATTGCCTATAATTTCCACCTGTTGTCTATCCCATTTGCACAACAGCATGTGAAATTGATTGTCACTCAGTGTTGCTTCCTAAGTGGACAGTTTGATTTCACAGAAGTGGGATTGACTTGGAGTTACATTGTGTTGTTTAAGTGTTCCCTTTATTTTTTTGAGCAGTGTATATATATATCTACTAGAGATGAGCGAATCGAATCCAACAAAGTGGAATTCATTCTGAATTTCAGGATAAATTCGATTCTCCACAAAGCTGAATTTCCTCGTGCTTCATGGTAGCGAATCTATTTAACCTGAAATAGTGTAAAAAAAAAAAAATCATGCTTACCTCCTGTAAACCTACTGTGCCATGTGTCCTACCTCCTCTAAGGGCATTGTCTAAATTAACTTCTCGATCTTCACAGTACCCCTGATGTAGGGCATATACTTTCCCGAGGGGAACACCAGGTCGCTACCTCTTGAGGAGGATTGGTACACAAGACAGCTGGTCCAGGCGCACCAGGAGGTGCCTGAGCAAGGTACCAGAGGTACAGGCATTGTCAGCAGGCTGAGTCGTAATCAGGAGCAACAGTGCAGGACCGAAGGATGAGGCAGAGGCGAAGTCAATCAGGCAATTGGTCAGGGTAGGCGGCACAGGTACAGGTCAGGCAATCCGGTTCAGCAACAGGAGAGTAAAGGCAAGCAGGCAGGGATCAAACAGGAAGCAGAGTCAGGAACACAGGACCACAAGCAGATTGTCACGATCAGTGTGGGGCAGTGCAGTTTCTAGGTAAAATTTCTCTCAGGGCGAGTGTCAACCCCCCCATCAAAACTGCTCGATGAAATCATATCAGAAGAGTACTTGCAACCGTCTCACAATATATATATTTTTTTTTTATGCTTAACACAAGATTTCTTGAGAGCAAAAGAAAATCATAGATTACTGCTTAAACTGCTAAAAGTCGCAGGCAGAGTGGTACAGGAGAACTGCAGTATAAAGGAAGGCAATACCCTTAGAAAAAACTGTCATGTTAGCATTTAATAACTAACTAAAACCCAATCCCAGCAGGTCTCAACTAGCACACGCAAGTAAATGTACAAAAACCAAGTAACATATATAACCAGATTCAAAGCATAGATGGCAAGGCGGATTACTGTATACGGTACATAAAATGTATGGAGGTTACACCATGCCGGACAATATAACCTCTGTGCCTTGCTGTACAATAAACAGTATAACCCCTACACAGTGTAGCGGTATACTGTATATTGTGTGGCACAGTGTAGAGGTATACTGTATATTGTGTGGCACAGTGTAGAGGTATACTGTATATTGTGTGGCACAGTGTAGAGGTATACTGTATATTGTGGGGCACAGTGTAGCGGTATACTGTATATTGTGTGGCACAGTGTAGGCTAAACATACTCCACATTTAAAACTTACAATTACTTGGCTTGGCCCTTGGGGATCTCGGACACCACTTCAACACTTTGGCCGGGGGCTCGGCGGAGCTGATGTTGTGTTTTAGCCTAATGAGAGAGATTTAATAATAAGGATTTGGAGAAAGGACAGAGGGATAGCAGAGCAGGGAGAGGCTGGTGCTGCTACTAGGGGGTCATACCATGGGGGAGTAATAAAGCCCACCATAATGCCCCCCCCCCAGTAGAAATAATTCTCCTTATAATGTGCAAAACATACCCCTTTGTAATGCCCCCAGTTGAGCTAATGTTCCCATAATGTGCCAATATAAAATACCCCTTCTCAGTGCACCCATAGATGACCCCATAGTGCTCTTCTCCCCCTTCCCCATAGTACCCACCATAATGTGTCCCAGTATAAAATGCCCCTATACAGAGCCCCCCATATAAAATACCCCTTCTTTTTAGCCTCAGTAGATGCCCCTATAGTGCCACCCAATAATGTGTCAGTAATAAGTGCCCCAATAGATGCCCCCCAATCATGTGCCAGTAAGATGTGCCCCCATAGATGCCCCCAATCATGTGCCAGTAATAAGAGCCCCCATAGATGTCCTCCAATCATGTGCGAGTAATAACAGCCCCCCCACCATCATGTGCCAGTAGCCAGAGTGCCCCCCATTATGTGCCAGTAGCCCCCTTATGTGCCAGTTGCCCCCCTATCATGTGCCAGTAGCCCCCCTATAAAGTGCCAGTAGCCCCCCTTATGTGCCAGTAGCCTCCTATCATGTGCCAGTAGCCCCCCTTATGTGCCAGTAGCTCCCTTTATGTGCCAGTAGTCCCCCTTATGTGCCAGTAGTCCCCCCCTATCATGTGCCATTAGTCCCTCTTATGTGCCATTATGTGCCATTAGTCCCCCTTATGTGCCATTAGTCCCCCTTATGTGCCATTAGTCCCCCTTATGTGCCAGTAGCACCCCTTATGTGCCAGTAGCCCCCCTATGTGCCAGTAGTCCCCCTATGTGCCAGTAGTCCCCCTTATGTGCCAGTAGTCCCCCTTATGTCTGTGCCAATAGCCCCCCTTATGTGCCAGCAGCCCCCCTTATGTGCCAGCATACCCCCTTATGTGCCAGTATTTTAATTTGTGCATATATATAAAAAAAACTTATACTTACCTCGTCCAGCGATACAATACAGGCCTCTTCCGGCCTGTGTCCCTCGCTAGCTCAGGCGGCGCTATGACGTCATCGCGCCGCCTGCACCGGCCTCTGATAGGCTGCCGGCCTAGTGCTATCACAGGAACAGGGAGGGGACACACCTCTCCCTCCCCTGCCGCAGTACAGACATTTGTATCGCCGTCCTGAGGAAGGCGATACAGATGACTATGGAGATGAGTGAGCGCTCATCTCCTGCTGTGCCCTGCCGCCGCCCCCCCCCCCCCCCCCTTCTGACAGCGCCCCGGACGGCCACCCGGCCCGCCCGGTCCAAGAAACGGCCCTAGTGTGGGGGAGAAACTCCACACTAAACACAGGAGGGAAGAGGAATAGTAACTGGGCCTGGAAACTAGGGAAGGAACAGGTCACCTCCTAAACAACCCTAATCCAGGCCCTAACTACCTATCAATATGAATAGACCTTGAAGGTAGGAATATTAATATGCTGTATACCTAGGCCCTTATATCCCTATAAGGCCCTGTAATGAGGTTAGGACCAGAGACAACCCATTCCTCCCAAAATGGACGAATGGAAGTCTCTGTCTCAGGCCCAGATACAAACAACAGGAAATATAACAAAAAAACAATAAGAATAGACTTATCTGAAAGTAGAAAGCTGGCAACTCAAGAAGCACCAAAGAGTACAACCGACCAGCTAGTTAGAAGGCAGGAAGAAAATCTATAAACCGCACCTCCAAAAAATCTATAAACCGCAAAGCAGCCAATCAACAAGCATCATACTACTTGCCCCAAGAGGCCATCACAGCCATGCCTACTATTGGCATGGCTGTGATTGGCCAGTGCAGCATGTGACCCAGCCTCTATATAAGCTTGGGTCACGTAGCGCTGCACGTCACTCTGCTGATACAAGCGTAGGGAGAGGTTGCAGCTGCGACGTTAGGGCGAGATTAGGCAGATTAACTCCTCCAAAAGACTTCATTCAGTGATCGATCTACAGCTGTGGATCATTGAACTGCTGATATTCAATTGCTCACTGTTTTTAGGCTGCCCAGAGCGTCTTTCAGTCACTTTTTTCTGGGGTGATCGGCGGCCATTTTGTGGCTTGTGGTGCGCCAGCACAAGCTACCACCAAGTACATTTAACCATCAATAGTGTGGTTATTTTTTGCTATATCCTACATCAGGGTCAAGCTTTCATCAAGTGCATTTAACCATCAATAGTGTGGTTATTTTTTGGCCATATACTACATCAGGGGCAAGCTGAGCCTGTGTTTCCCAAGTGCATTTAACCATCAATAGTGTGGTTATTTTTTGCTATATCCTACATCAGGGTCAAGCTTTCATCAAGTGCATTTAACCATCAATAGTGTGGTTATTTTTTGGACATATACTACATCAGGGGCAAGTTGAGCCTGTCACCCAGCGCCTAAAAAATAGGCCTCACATTTATATTCATCCAAATCTGTACTGTTTTAGCTGGTCAAGTTATTTTTAGTGACCGTCAAAGCACAGTTGTTGTTCTGGGTTGAAAAACAATTCCCAAATTTGCAATTCTCAAAATTAGTGGTTTCTGCTGTATCAGGCCTACTTTAAATCTATCCCTAAAAGGGTATATTAGATTCAAGGTGCTGATAGGGTCATTCTACAAAAACTTAACACACACGCTACAGTGCAGATCCAAGTCTAATTCTGTGATTAAACGTACACTGTGTGCAGAATTATTAGGCAAATGAGTATTTTGACCACATCATCCTCTTTATGCATGTTGTCTTACTCCAAGCTGTATAAGCTCGAAAGCCTACTACCAATTAAGCATATTAGGTGATGTGCATCTCTGTAATGAGAAGGGGTGTGGTCTAATGACATCAACACCCTATATCAGGTGTGCATAATTATTAGGCAACTTCCTTTCCTTTGGCAAAATGGGTCAAAAGAAGGACTTGACAGGCTCAGAAAAGTCAAAAATAGTGAGATATCTTGCAGAGGGATGCAGCACTCTTAAAATTGCAAAGCTTCTGAAGCGTGATCATCGAACAATCAAGCGTTTCATTCAAAATAGTCAACAGGGTCGCAAGAAGCGTGTGGAAAAACCAAGGCGCAAAATAACTGCCCATGAACTGAGAAAAGTCAAGCGTGCAGCTGCCAAGATGCCACTTGCCACCAGTTTGGCCATATTTCAGAGCTGCAACATCACTGGAGTGCCCAAAAGCACAAGGTGTGCAATACTCAGAGACATGGCCAAGGTGAGAAAGGCTGAAAGACGACCACCACTGAACAAGACACACAAGCTGAAACGTCAAGACTGGGCCAAGAAATATCTCAAGACTGATTTTTCTAAGGTTTTATGGACTGATGAAATGAGAGTGAGTCTTGATGGGCCAGATGGATGGGCCCGTGGCTGGATTGGTAAAGGGCAGAGAGCTCCAGTCCGACTCAGACGCCAGCAAGGTGGAGGTGGAGTACTGGTTTGGGCTGGTATCATCAAAGATGAGCTTGTGGGGCCTTTTCGGGTTGAGGATGGAGTCAAGCTCAACTCCAAGTCCTACTGCCAGTTTCTGGAAGACACCTTCTTCAAGCAGTGGTACAGGAAGAAGTCTGCATCCTTCAAGAAAAACATGATTTTCATGCAGGACAATGCTCCATCACACGCGTCCAAGTAGTCCACAGCGTGGCTAGCAAGAAAGGGTATAAAAGAAGAAAATCTAATGACATGGCCTCCTTGTTCACCTGATCTGAACACCATTGAGAACCTGTGGTCCATCATCAAATGTGAGATTTACAAGAAGGGAAAACAGTACACCTCTCTGAACAGTGTCTGGGAGGCTGTGGTTGCTGCTGCACGCAATGTTGATGGTGAACAGATCAAAACACTGACATAATCCATGGATGGCAGGCTTTTGAGTGTCCTTGCAAAGAAAGGTGGCTATATTGGTCACTGATTTGTTTTTGTTTTGTTTTTGAATGTCAGAAATATATATTTCTGAATGTTGAGATGTTATATTGGTTTCACTGGTAAAAATAAATAATTGAAATGGGTATATATTTGTTTTTTGTTAAGTTGCCTAATAATTATGCACAGTAATAGTCACCTGCACACACAGATATCCCCCTAAAATAGCTAAAACTAAAAACAAACTAAAAACTACTTCCAAAAATATTCAGCTTTGATATTAATGAGTTTTTTGGGTTCATTGAGAACATGGTTGTTGTTCAATAATAAAATTAATCCTCAAAAATACAACTTGCCTAATAATTCTGAACTCCCTGTATACCTGTCACCCAGTGCCTGAAAAATAGGCCTCACATTTATATTCATCCAAATCTGTACTGTTTTAGCTGGTCAAGTTATTGTTTGTGACCGTCAAAGCACAGTTTTTGTTCTGGGTTGAAAAACAATTCCCAAATTTGCAATTCTCAAAATTAGTGGTTTCTGCTGTATCAGGCCTACTTTAAATCTATCCCTAAAAGGGTATATTAGATTCAAGGTGCTGATAGGGTCATTCTCAAAAACCTAACACACACGCTACAGTGCAGATCCAAGTCTAATTCTGTGATTAAACGTATACCTGTCACCCAGCGCCTAAAAAATAGGCCTCACATTTATATTCATCCAAATCTGTACTGTTTTAGCTGGTCAAGTTATTGTTTGTGACCGTCAAAGCACAGTTTTTGTTCTGGGTTGAAAAACAATTCCCAAATTTGCAATTCTCAAAATTAGTGGTTTCTGCTGTATCAGGCCTACTTTAAATCTATCCCTAAAAGGGTATATTAGATTCAAGGTGCTGATAGGGTCATTCTCAAAAACTTAACACACACGCTACAGTGCAGATCCAAGTCTAATTCTGTGATTAAACGTATACCTGTCACCCAGCGCCTAAAAAATAGGCCTCACATTTATATTCATCCAAATCTGTACTGTTTTAGCTGGTCAAGTTATTGTTTGTGACCGTCAAAGCACAGTTTTTGTTCTGGGTTGAAAAACGATTCCCAAATTTGCAATTCTCAAAATTAGTGGTTTCTGCTGTATCAGGCCTACTTTAAATCTATCCCTAAAAGGGTATATTAGATTCAAGGTGCTGATAGGGTCATTCTCAAAAACTTAACACACACGCTACAGTGCAGATCCAAGTCTAATTCTGTGATTAAACGTATACCTGTCACCCAGTGCCTAAAAAATAGGCCTCACATTTATATTAATCCAAATCTGTACTGTTTTAGCTGGTCAAGTTATTGTTTGTGACCGTCAAAGCACAGTTTTTGTTCTGGGTTGAAAAACAATTCCCAAACTTGCAATTCTCAAAATTAGTGGTTTCTGCTGTATCAGGCCTACTTTAAATCTATCCCTAAAAGGGTATATTAGATTCAAGGTGCTGATAGGGTCATTCTACAAAAACTTAACACACACGCTACAGTGCAGATCCAAGTCTAATTCTGTGATTAAACGTATACCTGTCACCCAGCGTCTAAAAAATAGGCCTCACATTTATATTCATCCAAATCTGTACTGTTTTAGCTGGTCAAGTTATTTTTTGTGACCGTCAAAGCACAGTTTTTGTTCTGGGTTGAAAAACAATTCCCAAATTTGCAATTCTCAAAATTAGTGGTTTCTGCTGTATCAGGCCTACTTTAAATCTATCCCTAAAAGGGTATATTAGATTCAAGGTGCTGATAGGGTCATTCTACAAAAACTTAACACACACGCTACAGTGCAGATCCAAGTCTAATTCTGTGATTAAACGTATACCTGTCACCCAGCGCCTAAAAAATAGGCCTCACATTTATATTCATCCAAATCTGTACTGTTTTAGCTGGTCAAGTTATTGTTTGTGACCGTCAAAGCACAGTTTTTGTTCTGGGTTGAAAAACAATTCCCAAATTTGCAATTCTCAAAATTAGTGGTTTCTGCTGTATCAGGCCTACTTTAAATCTATCCCTAAAAGGGTATATTAGATTCAAGGTGCTGATAGGGTCATTCTCAAAAACTTAACATACACGCTACAGTGCAGATCCAAGTCTAATTCTGTGATTAAACGTATACCTGTCACCCAGCGCCTAAAAAATAGGCCTCACATTTATATTCATCCAAATCTGTACTGTTTTAGCTGGTCAAGTTATTGTTTGTGACCGTCAAAGCACAGTTTTTGTTCTGGGTTGAAAAACAATTCCCAAATTTGCAATTCTCAAAATTAGTGGTTTCTGCTGTATCAGGCCTACTTTAAATCTATCCCTAAAAGGGTATATTAGATTCAAGGTGCTGATAGTGTCATTCTCAAAAACTTAACACACACGCTACAGTTCAGATCCAAGTCTAATTCTGTGATTAAACGTATACCTGTCACCCAGCGCCTAAAAAATAGGCCTCACATTTATATTCATCCAAATCTGTACTGTTTTAGCTGGTCAAGTTATTGTTTGTGACCGTCAAAGCACAGTTTTTGTTCTGGGTTGAAAAACAATTCCCAAATTTGCAATTCTCAAAATTTGTGGTTTCTGCTGTATCAGGCCTACTTTAAATCGATCCCTAAAAGGGTATATTAGATTCAAGGTGCTGATAGGGTCATTCTCAAAAACTTAACACACACGCTACAGTGCAGATCCAAGTCTAATTCTGTGATTAAACGTATACCTGTCACCCAGCGCCTAAAAAATAGGCCTCACATTTATATTCAGCTAAATCTGTCATTACTGGTGTGCCTGTATTAGTGTAATACGGTACCTAAATAGATAGCCAGATAGTGTTAGGTGTCTGTAAAAAAAGGCCTGAATTTTAATTCAATACATTGGCCTGAATAATATTTTTCTTATTGTGGTGAACGGTAACAATGAGGAAAACATCTAGTAAGGGACGCGGACGTGGACATGGTCATGGTGGTGTTAGTGGGCCCTCTGGTGCTGGGAGAGGACGTGGCCGTTCGGCCACAGCCACACGTCCTAGTGTACCAACTACCTCAGGTCCCAGTAGCCGCCAGAATTTACAGGGATATTTGGTGGGGCCCAATGCCGTTCTAAGGATGGTAAGGCCTGAGCAGATACAGGCATTAGTCAATTGGGTGGCCGACAGTGCATCCAGCACGTTCACATTATCTCCCACCCAGTCTTCTGCAGAAAGCGCACAGATGGCGCATGAAAACCAAGCCCATCAGTCTGTCACATCACCCCCATGCATATCAGGGAAACTGTCTGAGCCTCAAGTTATGCAGCAGTCTCTTATGCTGTTTGAAGACTCTGCTGGCAGGGTTTCCCAAGGGCATCCACCTAGCCCTTCCCCAGGGGTGGAAGAGATAGAATGCACTAACGCACAACCACTTATGTTTCCTGATGATGAGGACATGGGAATACCACCTCAGCACGTCTCTGATGATGACGAAACACAGGTGCCAACTGCTGCGTCTTTCTGCAGTGTGCAGACTGAACAGGAGGTCAGGGATGAAGACTGGGTGGAAGACGATGCAGGGGACGATGAGGTCCTAGACCCCACATGGAATGAAGGTCGTGCCACTGACTTTCACAGTTCAGAGGAAGAGGCAGTGGTGAGACCGAGCCAACAGCGTAGCAAAAGAGGGAGCAGTGGGCAAAATCAGAACACCCGCCGCCAAGAGACTCCGCCTGCTACGGACCGCCGCCATCTGGGACCGAGCACCCCAAAGGCAGCTTCAAGGAGTTCCCTGGCATGGCACTTCTTCAAACAATGTGCTGACGACAAGACCCGAGTGGTTTGCACGCTGTGCCATCAGAGCCTGAAGCGAGGCATTAACGTTCTGAACCTTAGCACAACCTGCATGACCAGGCACCTGCATGCAAAGCATGAACTGCAGTGGAGTAAACACCTTAAAAACAAGGAAGTCACTCAGGCTCCCCCTGCTACCTCTTCTGCTGCTGCCGCCTCGGCCTCTTCTGCTGCTGCCGCCGCCTCGGCCTCTTCCTCCGCCTCTGGGGGAACGTTGGCACTTACCGCCCAGCAAACATGGGATGTACCACCAACACCACCACCTGCGTCACCAAGCATCTCAACCATGTCACACGGCAGCGTTCAGCTCTCCATCTCACAAACATTTGAGAGAAAGCGTAAATTCCCACCTAGCCACCCTCGATCCCTGGCCCTGAATGCCAGCATTTCTAAACTACTGGCCTATGAAATGCTGTCATTTAGGCTGGTGGACACAGACAGCTTCAAACAGCTCATGTCGCTTGCTGTCCCACAGTATGTTGTTCCCAGCCGGCACTACTTCTCCAAGAGAGCCGTGCCTTCCCTGCACAACCAAGTATCCGATAAAATCATGTGTGCACTGCGCAACACCATCTGTGGCAAGGTCCACCTAACCACAGATACGTGGACCAGTAAGCACGGCCAGGGACGCTATATCTCCCTAACTGCACACTGGGTAAATGTAGTGGCGGCTGGGCCCCAGGCGGAGAGCTGTTTGGTGCACGTCCTTCCGCCGCCATGGATTGCAGGGCAACATTCTTTGCCTCCTGTCTCCTCCTCCTCCTACTCAGCTTCCTCCTCCTCTTCTTCCACCTGCTCATCCAGTCAGCCACACACCTTCACCACCAACTTCAGCACAGCCCGGGGTAAACGTCAGCAGGCCGTTCTGAAACTCATATGTTTGGGGGACAGGCCCCACACCGCACAGGAGTTGTGGGGGGGTATAGAACAACAGACCGACGAGTGGTTGCTGCCGGTGAGCCTCAAGCCTGGCCTGGTGGTGTGCGATAATGGCGAAATCTCGTTGCAGCTCTGGGACTAGCCGGTTTGACGCACATCTCTTGCCTGGCGCATGTGCTGAATTTGGTGGTGCAGAAGTTCATTCACAACTACCCCGACATGTCAGAGCTGCTGCATAAAGTGCGGGCCGTCTGTTCGCGCTTCCGGCGTTCACACCCTGCCGCTGCTCGCCTGTCTGCGCTACATCGTAACTTCGGCCTTCCCGCTCACCGCCTCATATGTGACGTGCCCACCAGGTGGAACTCCACCTTGCACATGCTGGACAGACTGTTCGAGCAGCAGCAGGCCATAGTGGAGTTTCAGCTGCAGCACGCACGGGTCAGTCGCACTGCGGATCAGCCCCACTTCACCACCAATGACTGGGCCTCCATGCGAGACCTGTGTGCCCTGTTGCGCTGTTTCGAGTACTCCACCAACATGGCCAGTTGCAATGACGCCGTTATCAGCGCTACAATACCACTTCTATGTCTCCTTGAGAAAACACTTAGGGCGATGATGGAAAATGGGGTGGCCCAGGAGGAAGAGGAGGAAGAGGGGTCATTTTTAGCACTTTCAGGCCAGTCTCTTCGAAGTGACTCAGAGGGAGGTTTTTTGCAACAGCAGAGGCCAGGTACAAATGTGGCCAGACAGGGCCCACTACTGGAGGACGAGGAGGACGAGGATGAGGAGGAGGTGGAGGAGGATGAGGATGAAGCAGGTTCACAGCGGGCTGGCACCCAACGCAGCTCGGGCCCAACACTGGTGCGTGGCTGGGGGGAAACACAGGACGATGACGATACGCCTCCCACAGAGGACAGCTTTTCCTTACCTCTGGGCAGCCTGGCACACATGAGCGACTACATGCTGCAGTGCCTGCGCAACGACAGCAGAGTTGCCCACATTTTAACGTGTGCGGACTACTGGGTTGCCACCCTGCTGGATCCCCGGTACAAAGACAATGTGCCCACCTTACTTCCTACACTGGAGCGTGATAGGAAGATGCGCGAGTACAAGCGCACGTTGGTAGACGCGCTACTGAGAGCATTCCCAAATGTCACAGGGGAACAAGTGGAAG
Source organism: Bufo bufo (assembly GCF_905171765.1). NCBI lineage: Eukaryota > Metazoa > Chordata > Amphibia > Anura > Bufonidae > Bufo > Bufo bufo. Next base: position 251,776,248 of record NC_053390.1, on the reverse strand, counting down.
CCCAAGGCGAAGGCAGAGGAGGAGCAAGAGGTCGCCAACGCAGCTGTGTCACGGCCAGCTCCTCTGAGGGCAGGGTTAGCATGGCAGAGATGTGGAAAAGTTTTGTCACCACGCCACAGCTAACTGCACCACCACCTGATACGGAACGTGTTAGCAGGAGGCAACATTTCAATAACATGGTGGAACAGTACCTGTGCACACCCCTCCACGTACTGACTGATGGTTCGGCCCCATTCAACTTCTGGGTCTCCAAATTGTCCACGTGGCCAGAGCTAGCCTTTTATGCCTTGGAGGTGCTGGCCTGCCCGGCGGCCAGCGTTTTGTCTGAACGTGTATTCAGCACGGCATGGGGCGTCATTGCAGACAAACGCAGCCGCCTGTCTACAGCCAATGTGGACAAGCTGACGTTCATAAAAATGAACCAGGCATGGATCCCACAGGACCTGTCCATCCCTTGTGCAGATTAGACATTAACTACCTCCCCTTAACAATATATTATTGTACTCCAGGGCACTTCCTCATTCAATCCTATTTTTATTTTCATTTTACCATTATATTGCGGGGCAACCCAAAGTTGAATGAACCTCTCCTCTGTCTGGGTGCCGGGGCCTAAATATGTGACAGTGGCCTGTTCCAGTGGTGGGTGACGTGAAGCCTGATTCTCTGCTATAACATGAAGACTGATTCTCTGCTGACATGAAGCCAGATTCTCTGTTACGGGACCTCTCTCCTCTGCCTGGGTGCCTGGGCATAAATATGTGACAGTGGCCTGTTCCAGTGGTGGGTGACGTGAAGCCTGATTCTCTGCTATAACATGAAGACTGATTCTCTGCTGACATGAAGCCAGATTCTGTGTTACGGGACCTCTCTCCTCTGCCTGGGTGCCTGGGCCTAAATATGTGACAGTGGCCTGTTCCAGTGGTGGGTGACGTGAAGCCTGATTCTCTGCTATGACATGAAGACTGATTCTCTGCTGACATGAAGCCAGATTCTCTGTTACGGGACCTCTCTCCTCTGCCTGGGTGTCGGGGCCTAAATATATGACAATGGACTGTTACAGTGGTGGGTGACGTGAAGCCAGATTCTCTGCTATGGCATGAAGAGACTGATTCTCTGCTGACGTGAAGCCAGATTCTCTGCTATGGGACCTCTGTCCAATTGATATTTTTTTTTTAAATTCATTTCCCTATCCACATTTGTTTGCAGGGGATTTACCTACATGTTGCTGCCTTTTGCAGCCCTCTAGCTCTTTCCTGGGCTGTTTTACAGCCTTAATAGTGCCGAAAAGTTCGGGTCCCCATTGACCTTAATGGGGTTCGGGTTCAGGACGAAGTTCGGGTCGGGTTCGGATCCCGAACCCGAACATTTCCGGGAAGTTCGGCCGAACTTCTCGAACCCGAACATCCAGGTGTTCGCTCAACTCTAGTATTCACCAAAACACAGATCCAATAAGATCCACAGTGAACTTGTCAATTTAACCCACGAGTTGCCAGTCTCTCCGATCTCCTGGTACCTGCCACGCGAACGTCTGTGACACAGATATCAGGAACCTTAGCAGGACACAAGGACCTTTGTTCTGTCCCCAAGTAAAGATCCAGTTGTTTCTGTCTGTTTAGCAATTGATATTGCATTTACTGTGTTGTAATTCATTTGCATTACATTGTGTGGTAACAGCACCATCTATTGATGAGTTTAGGTATTTCATCCTGCCTGTTTTTCTCTATGCATTATGGGAGTCCCAGAGCATTGTGGGTAGTTCCTGGTTCTTGCTAGTCTTGTGCTGGTACAGCAAGCAGCCACCATCTTATGTCAGGAGCTGCACGCTCTCACTGGTTTTCCTGCCACATCATCTGTTATTCAGCCTGTTTTTTAGCATAGTCGGTAAGAGCACTATCTATGTGTCATTTAATGCAGTTTATTATGTTTATTGTATCTGATAGCTCACTATCATTGTATTATCTCATATACTGAATGTATAGCAGATTATTCTGTGTCTTATGCCATGTACCATGATATTTATGTTCTAAAATACTACTGTTTTATTCTGTAGTTTCACCTTTCCTGTCAGTCTACGAGCAATGAAGAGAACCTTAAAGCGAAAAAGTTTCTTTTTCTCTCAGAGGACAAATGGTTTAGCTACATGTCAGATTACACACCGTGCTAACGTGTATGAGGACAGTATAACCTTGACACTAAAGCATCTGGGAAGGGGGCTGAGCCACTTATATATGTGCAGGAGGGCTAGGATTGGTTAGCGAGTCACATGACCTAACCCATAAAGCACAGGAATTGACGCGTGCAGGCCCTTAGGGAAGTGGTACAGGAAACAAACAGCAAGCATGCTTTGGCCAGGGCTGAGAAGAAACTGTGGAGGGGATCCCAGAATAACAGTACCTACACAGACAGAGCCCAGGACTGCAGCAGTGAATGAGAAGCACTGGCAGCAGATTACTGCTGAACATGGCACCTGGGACCGCATCGGTAAGCAGGGGAACATCGGGGCACAACAGCCGCTGTTACAGCGACAGGCCGGCTGCCACCATCTTCGGCAAAAGTCCCGTGCGCAGTGATGTATGATGTCTCCACGCCGACCGACATCATCTTTGGCCGGGTGAGATTTCGCGCCAGATCTTCAAGCAAGATGGTGGCGTCCGGTCCGTCGAAAGCAAATGGAGGCGGTAAGTATGATTAAAAAAAAAATTCTGTTAATTTTACAATGTATTATTACTCTCAGATGCCGCAATCGCAGCTCCCTGTCATTGCACCCACTACTTGCCCAAAACAAAAATGTAAAATTTGGTGAACCTGACGAATCGAATTTTCTAAAACTTCGCTCATCTCTAATATATATATATATATATATATATATATATATATATATACACTGCTCATAGTTGAATGTGCTGACAACAAAATCACACAAAAATAAAAAAATGGAAATCAAATTTTTCAACCCATGGAGGTCTGGATTTGGAGTCACACTCAAAATTAAAGTGGAAAAACACACTACAGGCTGATCCAACTTTGATGTAATGTCCTTAAAACAAGTCAAAATGAGGCTCAGTAGTGTGTGTGGCCTCCACGTGCCTGTATGACCTCTCTACAACGCCTGTGCATGCTCCTGATGAGGTGGTGGACGGTCTCCTGAGGGATCTCCTCGCAGACCTGGACTAAAGCATCTGCCAACTCCTGGACAGTCTGTGGTGCAACGTGATGTTGGTGGATAGAGCGAGACATGATGTCCCAGATGTGCTCAATTGGATTCAGGTCTGGGGAACAGGCGGGCCAGTCCATAGCATCAATGCCTTCGTCTTGCAGGAACTGCTGACACACTCCAACCACATGAGGTCTAGCATTGTCTTGCATTAGGAGGAACCCAGGGCCAACCGCACCAGCATATGGTCTCACAAGGGGTCTGAGGATCTCATCTCGGTACCTAATGGCAGTCAGGCTACTTCTGGCGAGCACATGGAGAGCTGTGCGGCCCTCCAAAGAAATGCCACCCCACACCATTACTGACCCAATGCCAAACCGGTCATGCTGGAGGATGTTGCAGGCAGCAGCAGAACGTTCTCCACGGCGTCTCCAGACTCTGTCACGTCTGTCACATGTGCTCAGTGTGAACCTGCTTTCATCTGTGAAGAGGGCACAGGGCGCCAGTGGCGAATTTGCCAATCTTGGTGTTCTCTGGCAAATGCCAAACGTCCTGCACGGTGTTGGGCTGTAAGCACAACCCCCACCTGTGGATGTCGGGCCCTCATATTACCCTCATGGAGTCTGTTTCTGACCGTTTGAGCAGACACATGCACATTTGTGGCCTGCTGGAGGTCATTTTGCAGGGCTCTGGCAGTGCTCCTCCTGTTCCTCCTTGCACAAAGGCGGAGGTAGCGGTCCTGCTGCTGGGTTGTTGCCCTCCTACGGCCTCCTCCACGTCTCCTGATGTACTGGCCTGTCTCCTGGTAGCGCCTCCATGCTCTGGACACAACGCTGACAGACACAGCAAACCTTCTTGCCACGGCTCGCATTGATGTGCCATCCTGGATAAGCTACACTACCTGAGCCACTTGTGTGGGTTGTAGACTCCGTCTCATGCTACCACTAGAGTGAAAGCACCGCCAGCATTCAAAAGTGACCAAAACATCAGCCAGGAAGCATAGGAACTGAGAAGTGGTCTGTGGTCACCACCTGCAGAACCACTCCTTTTTGGGGGTGTCTTGCTAATTGCCTATAATTTCCACCTGTTGTCTATCCCATTTGCACAACAGCATGTGAAATTGATTGTCACTCAGTGTTGCTTCCTAAGTGCACAGTTTGATTTCACAGAAGTGTGATTGACTTGGAGTTACAGGAGTTACAGTGTGATTGACTTGGAAATTATAGGCAATTTGCAAGATCCCCCCAATAAAGGAGTGGTTCTGCAGGTGGTTCACACAGACCACTTCTCAGTTCCTATGCTTCCTGGCTGATGTTTTGGTCACTTTTAAATGCTGGCAGTGCTTTCACTCTAGTGGTAGCATGAGACGGAGTCTACAACCCACACAAGTGGCTCAGGTAGTGCAGCTTATCCAGGATGGCACATCAATGCGAGCTGTGGCAAGAAGGTTTACTGTGTCTGTCAGTGTAGTGTCCAGAGCATGGAGGCGCTACCAGGAGACAGGCCAGTACATCAGGAGACGTGGAGGAGGCCATAGGAGGGAAACAACCCAGCAGCAGGACCGCTACCTCCGCCTTTGTGCAAGGAGGAACAGGAGGAGCACTGCCAGAGCCCTGCAAAATGACCTCCAGCAGGCCACAAATGTGCATGTGTCTGCTCAAACGGTCAGAAACAGACTCCATGAGAGTGATATGAGGGCCCGACGATCACAGGTGGGGGTTGTGCTTACAGCCCAACACCGTGCAGGACGTTTGGCATTTGCCAGAGAACACCAAGATTGGCAAATTCGCCACTGGCGCCCTGTGCTCTTCACAGATGAAAGCAGGTTCAGACTGAGCACATGTGACAGACGTGACAGAGTCTGGAGACGCCGTGGAGAACGTTCTGCTGCCTGCAACATCCTCCAGCATAACCGGTTTGGCATTGGGTCAGTAATGATGTGGGGTGGCATTTCTTTGGAGGGCCGCACAGCCCTCCATGTGCTCGCTAGAGGCAGCCTGACTGCCATTAGGTACCGAGATGAGATTATCAGAACCCTTGTGAGATGCTGGTGCGGTTGGCCCTGGGTACCTCCTAATGCAAGACAATGCTAGACCTCATGTGGCTGAAGTGTGTCAGCAGTTCCTGCAAGACGAAGGCATTGATACTATGGACTGGCCCGCTCGTTCCCCAGACCTGAATCCAATTGAGCACATCTGGGACATCATGTCTCGCTCTATCCACCAATGTCACGTTGCACCACAGACTGTCCAGGAGTTGGCAGGTGCTTTAGTCCAGGTCTGGGAGAAGATCCCTCAGGAGACCGTCCGCCACCTCATCAGGAGCATGCACAGGCATTGTAGGGAGGTCATACTGGCACGTGGAGGCCACACACACTACTGAGTCTCATTTTGACTTGTTTTAAGGACATTACATCAAAGTTGGATCAGCTTGTAGTGTGTTTTTCCACTTTAATTTTGAGTGTGACTCTAAATCCAGACCTCCATGGGTTGAAAAATTTGATTTCCATTTTTATATTTTTGTGTGATTTTGTTGTCAGCACATTCAACTATGTAAAGAACAAAGTATTTCAGAAGAATATTTAATTAATTCAGATCTAGGATGTGTTATTTTTGTGTTCCCTTTATTTTTTTGAGCAGTGTATATATATATTTGTGGTCAGAACCTATACGAGTGGAAGAAGCCCAACCACCACCCCCCTACCTAATTGGCCTGAGGTGTGCCTTGGCCTCACTAGGTCGGTATGCCTGAAAAAGGGGGCACACTCTGAATGTGATGATTGAATGACTGAATGAAGAATGGGAATAGGTGGGCAGGGGACGTCCGAATGCCGACAAGCTGCCTGGGAGAGCCGGACCGCTTATGACAGGTACCGGCCCCTCCCACAAATCCAGGCTAGCCTGCAGCCAGCCTTAACACTTGTGGTCAGAACCTATACGAGTGGAAGATGCCCAACCACCACCCCCCTACCTAATTGGCCTGAGGTGTGCCTTGGCCTCACTAGGTCGGTATGCCTGAAAAAATGGGGCAAAACCCACCAGTGAGGGAAGGATTGGCCTGACGTGCTACTCTGCCAACGAACTGAACGCTTGGACCAGCTCCGCCTGAGGCTCCGGGATATACCGTGCAAAGCACCCCGAGCGCCAGCGCCCCAAGTGTTTGATGATATGCACTGGGACTCCATGCTTGGACGCTGTGGATGCTGCAACGATGCGGAAAGAATGCCCCGAGAATTGAGCCGGATTCAATCCTATATTGGACAACAGGATGTGAATATGCTTGATGAACTGGCTAGACGTCAGTGTCACCCCTAGGATATGCCAACTGAAAATTCGAGAAAACCACCCACGCTCGGTGGTACGACCTCAGCGTACTGGCCGACAAAGACTTCGTAATGAGTGAACTGGCGACCACCATCAGAGAGTCTAATCCAAGACCAGCAGCCGCCAGTCCGGTATCGGGGTCTGCTTCTGGGTTCTGTAAGAAAAAGCGTGAAAAATCAAAACGAGATAATGCATCAGCTGCAACATTGCTGACCCCGTCCAAAAACAGGGCATGAAAATGAAACCCCTGTTCCATAGCTATCCAGGTCAATCTACGCATGAAAGACATGATGAGTAACGATTTAGCCCTTGTTAATGATCTCTGCAGTCGCCATGTTGTCAGTGTGGAAAACCACCGTGTGACCCGAACACCTATGCCCCCAAACTATAGCTGCTGCTACGATAGGATAGATCTCGAACAATGCCGGCATCTGTAGCACGTGCGTGGGCCATGAGCCGGCGAACCAATGTGAGCCAAATATGGCCGCGAAACCTACCGAGGCAGCCGCGTCTAAAAATACGTGTGGAGAATCAGAAGTGGCCCTCGGAATAAACATGGAAATGCCATTCCACCCGCTGAGAAATCTGTCCCACATGAACAGATCTGCTCGGGCGTTCGCATTAAGATGCACTGATGCGTCCAAATCACTGGTCTGTTGTAATAAGACTAGCAATCTTGAAATGAATGATCTACCCTGAGGAATGATCCTCATGGAAAAGTTTAACATGCCCAACAGAGACTGCAATTCTCTCTTGGTGCAAACCTGAGACATGAGCAAGGAACGGACACCTGACTTGATTCTGTCGAGTTTGTCTTGTGGCAGACTGGCTGACATGGCGCGTGAATCCAGAGAGATCCCCAAGAACGTGACAACCTGCGCAGGCCCTTCGGTTTTGTGTGTAGCCACCGGAATGTTTAACTCCTTGAAGACTTGCAAGAGAACCTGCAAGTCAACAGGCGCCTGTGAGGGTTCTTCGATCAACAGAAAATCATCCAGGTAGTGAATGACATTCTGGCAACCCCGTTCCAACAAAATCCATTCCAGTGCCTGCGCTAACTTGTCAAACAGACTGGGGCTGCTCTTGGAACCAAACGTCAACTTGGTGGCAAAATAGTATGCATCTCTCCATTTGATGCCATGCCACTGCCAGAGAGATGGGCAAATGGGTAGCAGTTTGAACGCATCAGAGACATCTGCTTTGGACAGCCAAGCCCCTTTGACTGTCTGAAGAATGACCTGGATAGCCTGGTCCACGGAAGTATACTTCAAAGAAAATTCCTCGGACGAAATCAACGAGTTGAGACTTGGAACGTGGGAAGAATGTGGAGCTGACAAATCATAAATCAAAAGAAATTTATTAGAATATTTTCCCTGCACCACCCCCACCGGGCTCACCCTCCAAGTGCAGAAAGGAGGGGACTGGAAAGGACCAATGATGAAACCCTTGTCCAGCTCAACTGCCAAGAGTGAATCCACCAGACCAGCATGTTTAGAAGCCGACTGCAAGTTGGGGCATTCATGAGTCGGCTGAGGCAAAGTGATGAGCCCAATGTGGAACCCCCGTGAAAACCCTTCCACCAGGAATGTACGGAACGACTGAACCGGATGAAGCCGCAGCAGCTGGTCTAGTACCTCCACATTCACCTGGCTCAGTCATGCCGGCTTCAATGTGCAGACCGTGACCGGATGTGCCCTGAAACATGTGGCACAGACATGCAGGAGCCTGCACTGGCTGAAATTGCAGATAGCATAATTAAAGTAATTGCAGAGCTGGGCTTTGCCCAAATAGTGAATGGGTCTCCCTAGCTTGTCAAACTGGGTTGACTGCTGGCTAGGACCCGGGTTTAACCCCCTCTCGGAGGTACTGGGGGCGGCTGTGAGGTCAGCCAATGGGCACCAAGCAGTAGTATGAGCAAGAGACTGACATGTAGCGCACACCGGGGACTTCAAACTGGCGAAGTGCCTACAAAATAGTTCCATGTCAATATTGCTCCAGTCTGTGACTACCTGGAACTGGGCCCAAATGGCTGCCGCTTTGGCCGAGAAGGAATCTCGTGGTGATCACAGCACTCTATCAATAACTGACTGGTTTGGGTGCACGTCTCGGCATGATGCCGGCCACACACCCGTATGAGCACATTACTGCCTGATAAAGGGCATACCTGTTGCCCGAAACGTTGCTTCAGTCTGAAAAAAGGACCACTATGTCCGGCTAAAACAAAATAAAAATCAATTAACTACACTTGGAGTGCTGTCTAAATTGTTGAAGCTTTGGCCGAGAAGGACCTATGATAATCATAGAACGCCGAACCCCCGTACTTGTGCGCCAAATCTACCACCCTGTAGAGGTAATGTCCAACTCTTCTCTCCTGTTAGGGCTGGCAGAACACAAAACGTCTCTGAACAGGCTGAAGGCCAGGACGAACTCGGCCAGAGACAGTTTGCGACTGAGCTTGGGGTCCTTGGACTTAAGTACCACCGACATTTCGCTACAGCCAAAGGACTTATTCTCTGTAACGTCGTGGGACGTTATTAACAAGGATGCCAGGTTGACATCCTTGCCCTCCAGGATGTCCTTCTTTATGCTAGGCCTAACAAAATATACTGGTGCCACTGAAGGTACTCCCCCTCCCTGTGACAGGTTAGCTGTAGACAGTAGAGTAGGCCCAGTACCTGCTACAACAGCCGGAGGTGCCGCGCCACTGGCTGGCCCAACTACTAGGGGGGGGTCGCGACGCTGCTCCATCACCTCTATCCGGGCTTGTAAATCCTGGATGGAACTCGTGAGTGTGTTCAACACCGTGTGAATCTGCACCAACGAATTAGTGATGGTGGTATTGTCGCTGGTAGCAGCAGGCCTGGCCTGTGGAGTAGCGGGGAAAAGAAGTCTGAAGAGTTCCGCCTTTCTGGCTGTAGCCGCGAACGGAATTCCTCTCCTGAGCAGTTCGGCCGTCAGTTTAGGCACTGTCCAAGACCTGAGGGATGGAGTACTGCCGTGTTCGGACCCTCTTGGAGACAGAGGCAAGGACACAAACTCCTCAATGTCTGAAGGCTGAGACATGACCACTGCAAACAACACAACAAACACCACAAAAAAAAAAAACGAAGAAAGAAAAAGAGAAGAGAAAAAAAAAACAACCTGTTAACCCTACGACCTGCTGCCCGTAAGCCGACAGACAAGGTGACGGAATCTAAGCCCCTCCCCTTCCCCCCCCCCCCCCCCCCCCAGCAGCGTGAAACGATTGAACGAAAAGCCGGCGAGGCTGACAGGGAGTATGATAGTCGTTTCCACTGACGTATGAAGCGAGCCCGAGTTTGTCTGAATCTGTGACCCGCAGATTAATTAAAAACTAACACTGCGGGCTAACGAACCTACAGACGTGGTAGGTGATGTATGTAAGTATAGGATTTGTGGAAAACAGACCGTATGAAGTATGACACTAGTCTACGAGATGAAACGGGGTGTATCTGTATGTCGTGCGAGAGTGTGGCTGTATTGGCGGATATACCTATGCTAGTGGTGTATGGATGAAGCTTGGTGGATAAAGGTTCCCAAATTTTTTTTTATTTTTTTTTTATATATAATCCCACTATTTTATTTTATTTTTTTCATTTTTTATTTAACAACCCACTCTATTTTTTATTTATTTTTTCTCTTTATTTAACAATCCACTTGTTCCTTTTTTTTTTCTTTTTTTTACTTTCTTTTTCGTCAACCTGCCTGATGTGCGAACTATGTGTCTAAGGTATGTATGTAGTGTATGTGAAGAGTGTCAAACATGTGCACAACCAGCAACCTTATAAGTGATTAACCCAGCAATGGCACCAGGATCCAGCTACCAGAGTTTAACCTGCTGTGCCCAGATGACTCGCAGCCCCTGTATGAACTTAAATACAGGTTGTGCTGAAAGTGCTGAACAGGCAATGAGCTCCAACCATGTAACAATGCTGCCCCCTGGTGCCAAAACTCGAATTGCATGTGCCTGATCGCAATGAGGAGAAGCGATCCTCCGGCACACTTCCCCCTCTCTTCACATCCTCCTACCCTCCCTCACGTTGCCACGCTCCACAAACAAACCAGCTATCCTGGAAAACGACTTGTGCAGCTTGCAGGCTGAAGGGAAAGGTACACCCGGCTTCTCTGAGATCCGACTCGTGCGGGACGCTTGCTGATGACGTCACACCCGGAAATAGCAGACGTCCGAATGCCGACGTGCTGCCTGGGAGAGCCGGACCGCTTATGACAGGTACCGGCCCCTCCCACAAATCCAGGCTAGCCTGCAGCCAGCCTTAACACATATATATATATATATATATATGTTGAAAGGCTGAACAGTCAGCCTGAATTTGTGGGAGGGGCGTCTGTTCACACTCGCTGGATAAGGAGCCGCCTCGCCTCCACTGCTACAGCCCGATCCGTTCGCCACTCGTACACCGCCTGTACGCGTCTCCAGGACAGGTAACTGCCTTCACTCAGTCCCGTCCCCTCCACAGGGCTCCTCCGATCAGCGGTCACATGTTTTCCTGCTTCCGGTCGCGGGGTCGGCGTGCGTTCCAGCGTGGAACGCACGTGGATAATCACTCCCGACCTACACGCAGCTCCAGGTCGGGTAGGCTCCTTCCCTCAGTTAATCCCCTCCACAGGGCTCCTCCGACCCGCGCTAATGTGTTTCCCTGCTTCCGGTCGCGGGGTCGGCGTGGGTTCCAGCGTGGAACGCATGTTGAGAACCACTGTTGTAGATATAGTGTAGGACAGTGTGTCCATGTAATGTGATTTATGAGATCTGTAGGTCACATGTAGCTGTAGTGTAGGGCAAGTCCTGGATCTCATATTCTTTCCCAGTATGAGAGCTCCTGAATCTTTTGGTAGCATTAACCTGGCCACAGGCTACGCACTTGCCACATTTGAATGTTCCTAGTGGTCTTCTAGACCAGTGTTTCCCAACCAGTGTGCCTCCAGCTGTTGCAAAACTACAACTCCCAGCATGCCCGGACAGCCTTTTTGCTGGGAGTTGTAGTTTTGCAACAGCTGGAGGCACACTGGTTGGGAAACACTGTTCTAGACAACCAGTTCCCAGTTTTTTCTGAGAGCTGAAAATGGCTATTCACGAGTCTATCTCTCAGACTTCGTCCCTTTCTAAATGTAATCTGAGAGTATGGTCCAAGCACTTCTTCAAGGTCTGGGTCAGCACATAGTATATCCCAGTATTTTGTAAGTATTTGTCTAATTTTTACACGTGATTATCATATGTACCATATGTATCATATGTTTTTTCAGATTTTGGGCAATTGTCTTAGGTAGGGTATCATTTTTGCAGGATGAGATGCCGATTTTTTTGGCACTATTTTGGGGTGCATATGATTTTTTGATCGCTTGCTATTACACTTTTTGTGATGTAAGGTGACAAAAAATGGCTTTTGACACCGTTTTTTTTTTTTTTACGGTGTTCATCTGAGGGGTTAGATCATGTGATATTTTTATAGAGCCGGTCATTACGGACGTGGCAATACCTAATATGTCTATTTTTATTTTATTAATTTAAGTTTTACACAATAATATTTTTTAAACCCAAAAAAATCATGTTTTAGTGTCTCCATAGTTTTTTTTATTTTTTTGGGAGATTATCTTAGGTAGGGAATCATTTTTTGCGGTGACTACTATTTTGGGGGGCATACGCTTGGTGTTGCACTTTTAGTGATGTAAGGTGACAAAAAAATGGTAAAGACACGGCAATACCTAATATGTCTACTTTTTTTTATTTATGTAAGTTTTACACAATAATATTTTTTAAAACAAAAAAAAATAAAATGTTTTAGTGTCTCTGTATTATGAGAGCCATAGTTTTTGGGCGATTGTCTTAGGTAGGGTATAATTTTTGCAAGATGAGATGATGGTTTCGATTGGCACTATTTTGCGGTGCGTATGAATTTTTGATCGCTTGCTATTACACTTTTTGTGATGTAAGGTGACAAAAAATGGCTTTTGACACCGTTTTTCTTGAATTATTTTTTTTTTTTACGGTGTTCATCTGAGGGGTTAAATCATGTGATATTTTTAGAGACGGTTAGTACGGACGTGGCGATACCTAATATGTCAACTTTTTTTTAATTAATTGAAGTTCTACACAATAATATCATTTTTTAAACAAAAAAAATCATGTTTTAGTGTCTCCATATTCTGAGAGCCATAATTTTTTTATGTTTGGGCGATTGTCTTAGGTAGGGTATAATTTTTTGCGGGATGAGATCAGATTTTCACTATTTTGGGGTGAATATAACTTTTTGACTGCTTGCTATTACACTTTTTGTGATGTAAGGTGACAGTAAATGGCTTTATTGACACCGTTTTTATTTTTTATTCTTTACGGTGTTCACCTAAGGGGTTAGGTCATGTGGTATTTTTATAGAGCAGGTTGTTACGGATGCGGCGATACCTAATATGTATACTTTTTTTCATTTACTTAAGTTTTACATAATAACAGCATTTTTTAAACCAAAAAAAATATGTTTTACTGTCTCCATAGTCTGAGAGCCATAGTTTTTATATTTGCTAGGCGATTATCTTAGGTAGGGTATAATTTTTTGCGGGATGAGGTGACTATTAGATTGGTACTATTTTGGGGGGCATACGCCTTTTTGATCATTTGGTGTTGCACTTTTAGTGATCTAAGGTGACAAAAAAAATGGTTCATTTGAGGGGTTAGGTCATGTGATATTTTTATAGAGCTGGTCGATAAAGACGCGGCGATACCTAATATATCTACTTTTCTTTTTGTCCCTATTTAAAAAAAATAAAAAATACTTTATTTTAAGAAAAGGACACTTTTTTTTTACTTGAAACATAAATTTTTTTTGTAAAACTTTATTTTTTTAACATTTTTTTACACTTTCTTTTTTTGTCCCACTCTGGGACTTCAACTTTTGGGGGTCTGATCCCCTTTACAATGCATTACAATACTTCTGTATTGTAATACATTGGCTGGAAATGTATTACTGAATGTAATACAATTACAGCCTGCTTCCTGTAAGATCCAGGGGGCTGCCTTCTCTGCCATCGGGTCCCCGTCACAGCAGTGCGGGGACCCGGTGGCTGCTCTCTCCCTCCCTCCACACATCACACGTGCCGCGGTCAGCGCTGACCACGCTACATCAAAGGTTAATGCGAAATGTGATTTCACCGATGCCAGCGCATTCAGCAGGGGACCAGCTATCAGTGACTATCGGACCCCTTCTGCGGATCAGGCGGGCGCAGTTCCTGCACCCGCCCGATCACATCGCTGTACATATACGGCACTGGTCCTTAAGTCACGGACATCTGTGCCATGCATGTACGGTGCAGGTCCTTAAGGGGTTACTTTACCTAGTAATAGATGCTTTCTTTATGCTCCTCCAGCCACTTCAGTGGTGCAGCTAAAACAGCGTTCCAAGGTCTCCCCTGTCATTGATCTTGTATATACAGAAGATGGAGGACTTAGTTGTGGGCGGTCCTGAACTCTGCGTGCGTGCTCTTGTCTGACTGCGAAGGTGCCTTCTTTCTAGGGTGATGTAATTCCCGCTTCAGCACCTGTAAAGCACTCAAGGGAGGAAGAGGGTGTGTTTAACTGTGGAGGAAGCTGATTGGTTGTAGGAAAAAAGCACTCTTCCCGAGATGAATGAAAGTAATTCTGGTAAGTTATGGATGGCGGTCTTAGCCTCAGGGAAAGAGCATCAGCGGCCATTTTGATATTGCAGGGTTGTGAGGAGCAGCCGCTATGGACAGAATCGTATGAAAAAGTGGTATGTCAACAAAATAATTAGTGATTATGGTATAGTACCGCAGCAGGAATGATATTTATGAAAAAGGTATTTTGAGTGAAAATATGACAGTTACACTTTAAAGGAAATATGTCACCAAAATTTTTATTTGCCAGTTAAAACTAGATAGCGACACATCTTTTTTTCTAATCTGATTTTATTTTCCAATTACAGTTTTTTTTTATTCTGTTCTCTGAACATGATTATGGGGTCGGCCTTGCCTGAGCTGTTCTTAACAGCATTTAGAAAGCATTAATGAAACTGCTTTACGGCAGCCCCATGGGCCATAGACACAATGGTCAGGAGGGGACCTCATTGACTTCTATAGGAGAGTCTTATAGGCATACTCTGTGACCTGTGCAGAGGTCATTGTACAAGGAAAGAATAGATAATCTTTGACAATCAGCTATTGTGAATGGTGTATCCTGTCTTATCTATACACTGAGGCGATATCATTACAGGCAGGATTAGAATGGTACAGTATATAACTGCAGTAAAGTGATCTGTACAGACCAAGAAGTGGCGCCTATTTTTAGGCCAGTGCGAAAACTGCAGTATTTTATGGTTTTTGTTTTAATATAGATATTGACATGGAAAATTAAAAATAACTAATATCTAAATAAAGTCCGTGACGCATGTAATAGCACACACTTCTTTGTCTTTGCTTATTCTATCCAACATCAATGGTATAATATTACAAATGCTTCATTATGGTATATTCATACAGCAAAGGATCCTGAGCTGAGTGCGCAACAGACATGTAGCTACATTTAAGGGGACTGCCCCCTTTGCCAAGCATGTGTGTTACACAGCTGTCTAAATACCCACACCGGATGCCCTCTACATCTATTAACCATTGATTCACCAAAGTCTCATGTTAAAAACAGCTAAACAATATGCTACAAAAAGACATTAAAGTTACAACATTCATTTAATCCAACATTCAGGATCAGGAAGCACAGGGGTATCATCCCTGGATGAGGAAGCTGAGAGCAGCAGTACACTGACTAGTGCTGGTGCAAGTACATACATTGCACACTCCATGGAGCTCTCATATCTCACTCAGGGTAACATAAAACTGGTGATAGATTCCCTTTAAAGCCCTTATGTCCAGTCTAAACAGGGAGACTATTAACCTATAGATGAGCAATGCTTATTTGGTGGGTAATCATATCCTTTAGGAGCCCTTAACATGGGCCAATGACTGGGAAAAATCTTTGTTGGGAGATTCAATTGCCTGATTGCAGAATGTAACATTGAGTAGGGTTAGTACATGAAGACAATTTGGTGGTCAACTATTGTTGTTGTTGTGATAAGCCATCATGTGTATGGGATTTCCCTTAAGGAACAGGCTTGCTGCTGGATCTGATTGACCCATGTCAATTCAGAAAACCATTACAATGGTAGATTTTTGTCCATAACAAGCACCAGTCAATTATATAGGAATTTGATCAGTGATCATTTAAAAGGGTTTCCTGGTACTTAGATATTGATGGCCTATCCTCAGGATAGCTCATCATTGTCAGATTGGTGGAGGTCTGACCTCCCCAGCACCCCCACTGATCAGCTGTTTTGGGCACCCACCAAAGCCGGAAACTATACAGTGCATGAAATGCTCCATCCATTATGTGGTTTCTGGCACCCACATGCTGCAGCTTAGCTCCCACTAATTTAAATGGGAGCTGAGCTGCAATACCCCAGCAGGGCCACTAGACAGTGGATGGAACATTGCACTTCCAGCTCCTTTACTGTATAATTTTCAGTGCCGGTAGTTGCCTGAAACAGCTGATCGTTGGTATGCTGGGAGTCAGACTCCAACAGATCAGACAATTAACTATTCTGAGGATAGGTCATCAATATCTAAGCATCAGAAAATCTTTTTAAATACCTTTCACACAAGCAGATAATTTATTAAAATGACCAATCACTCACTGCATTGTCTGTAGTACATTCCCTGCTTAAACAGAGCAATGTCCTGCCGACAGACAAGCATTTTTATACTCACATAGAAGATCTGATCAGCCAACAAATAAGGAGCCAACAAATGAGGGTTTGCACACTTGTCAGCTTATCGGAGGATGTTTACATGTGGCAACACAGCTTACATAGACTAAGGCTACTTTCACACTAGCGTTAATATTTTCCAGTATTGAGATCCGTCATAGGGTCTCAATACCGGAAAAAACGCTTCCGTTTTGTCTCCATTCATTGTTAATGGGGACAAAACATAACTGAACAGAATGGAGTGCTCCAAAATGCATTCCGTTCTGTTCTCATACCGGAGAGCAAACCGCAGCATGCTGCGGTTTGCTTTGCATCCTGGGATGCGGAGCAGAATGGATCCGTCCTGACCCTCAATGCAAGTCAATAGGGACGGTTTTCTCTGACGCTATCTGACACAATTGACTTTCCTATTGACTTTCAATGGAGTTCATGACGGATCCGTCTTGGCTATGTTAAAGATAATACAACCGGGTCCGTTCATAACTAGTGTTGGGGGAGCATGCTCAGCCGAACACTAGTTCGGCTCGAGTATCCCGATGCTCGGCACTTCACGGTGTTCGGATGAATACCGCTTGTGCTCAAGCGCAATGCTCGAGTCTCCTTCCCGCGCGTTTGTTGGCTGCTACGCAACCAATAAACGTGCAGGTAAGTACTGCCATTCACTGTAATGCCGTAGCCATGTTGGCTGCTGCCATTACAGTGATTGGCTGGCAGGAACGCGTCATCGGGTGCTATAAGGAGAGATAGAAGGGAGAGATAGTGTAGGGATTGAAATAGCAATATTTTAGTTTTTATACTTGTTAGGCCTCATGCACACGACCGTATTTTTTCACGGTCCGCAAAACGGGGTTCCGTTGGTCCGTGATCCGTGACCGTTTTTTCGTCTGTGGGTCTTCCTTGATTTTTGGAGGATCCACGGACATGAAAAAACTGTCGTTTTGGTGTCCGCCTGGTCGTGCGGAGCCAAACGGATCCGTCCTGAATTACAATGCAAGTCAATGGGGACGGATCCGTTTGATGTTGACACAATATGGTGCCATTTCAAACGGATCCGTCCCCCATTGACTTTCAATGTAAAGTCAGGAGTTAATATACCATAGGATCAGAGTTTTCTCCAATCCGATGGTATATTTTAACTTGAAGCGTCCCCATCACCATGGGAACGCCTCTATGTTAGAATATACCATCGGATTTGAGTTAGATCGTGAAACTCAGATCCGACAGTATATTCTAACACAGAGGCGTTCCCATGGTGATGGGGACGCTTCAAGTTAGAATATACTGAGAACTGTGTACATGACTGCCCCCTGCTGCCTGGCAGCACCCGATCTCTTACAGGGGGCTGTGATCCGCACAATTAACCCCTCAGGTGCTGCACCTGAGGGGTTAATTGTGCCTATCATAGCCCCCTATAAGAGATCAGGGGCTGCCAGGCAGCAGGGGGCAGACCCCCCTCCCTCCCCAGTTTTAATTTCATTGGTGGCCAGTGCGGCCCCCCCCTTCCCTCCCTCTATTGTATTATTTTCATTGGTGGCACAGTGTGCGCCCCCCCGCCCCCCTCCCTCTATTGTATTATTTTCATTGGTGGCACAGTGTGCTGCCGCCCCCCCCCCTCCCTCCCTCTATTGTATTATCATTGGTGGCCAGTGTGCGCCCCCCCCCCCCTCTAGTGTATTAATATCATTGGGGGCCAGTGTGCGGCCTCCCCTCTCCCCCGCCCCGCCCCCCCCCCCCCCGTCATTGGTGGCAGCGGAGAGTTAGAAGCATCATACTTACCTGCGAGCTGCGATGTCTGTGACCGGCCGGGAGCTCCTCCTACTGGTAAGTGACAGGTCTGTGTGGCGCATCGCACACTGTGCCACCAATGAAAATAATACAATAGAGGGAGGGGGCGGGGGGGCCGCACACTGTGCTACCAATGAAAATAATACAATAGAGGGAGGGGGCGGGGGGGTCCGCACACTGTGCCACCAATGAAAATAATACAATAGAGGGAGGGAGGGGGGGCCGCACTGGCCACCAAAGAAATTAAAACTGGGGAGGGAGGGGGGTCTGCCCCCTGCTGCCTGGCAGCCCCTGATCTCTTACAGGGGGCTATGATATGCACAATTAACCCCTTCAGGTGCAGCACCTGAGGGGTTAATTGTGATGATCACAGCCCCCTGTAAGAGATCGGGTGCTGCCAGGCAGCAGTGGGCAGTCATGTACACAGTTCTCAGTATATTCTAACTAGAAGCGTCCCCATCACTATGGGAACGCCTCTGTGTTAGAATATACTGTCGGATTTGAGTTTTCACGAAGTGAAAACTCAGCTCTGAAAAAGCTTTCATACAGACGGCAGTGGTGACAGCGACAGTACTTGCGCTATACCTTCTGTTTAACGTGTGCGCATCCTAAATATCAGTGACATTCAGTCAGTGTAATTTTTATTAGGTGGTGGTGACAGCGACATTACTTGCGCTATACCTCCTGTTTAACATGTGCGCATCCTAAATATCAGTGACATTCATTCAGTGTAATTTTTTATTAGGCAGTGGTGACAGCGACATTACTTGCGCTATATCTCCTGTTTAACGTGTGTGCATCCTAAAGATATCTGTGACATTCTGTGTACTTTATTTGCGCATACACTTACAAAACCTGCGCTACTGTACGTGGGACATACTTGCAAGCATATATACTATTTAATATGCGCGAGCAGTAAGGGACGGGGAAGTGGCAGTGCTGTTGATGGTGCACGCAGAAGCCGTGGCCCTGGGCACAGTGAAACTGTGCCTGCTGCCAGAGAACAAGAAACACTCATCCACGATACCCAGCTTCATGTCCCAGTTTGCAGGGCGGTGCAGGACACCACTCTCGAAGTCAGACCAGTGCGACCAGGTGGTCGGTTGGATTGCAGCAGATAATGCTTCCAGTCAGTTAAGCACCCCCCTGTCTTCCACAAAGTTCAGTCTCAGTAGCCAAGAGTCTGGTCAACAGAATCCTCACCCTGATACTCCTTCACCCACCATGGAGAGCCTTGGCAAACAAGTGATCCCACACTTGGATATTCCGAGGAGCTGTTTTCATCGCGATTCCTTAATTTGGGCCTCTCGCCAAGCCCGCTTGAAGAGGGACATGAGGAGATCTTGTGCCCTGATTCCCAAACTCTGGAGCATCCACAGTCAGAAGAAGATGATGGTGGGGAACGGCAATTAGTGTTTCACGAGGTGGGTGATGATGATGATGAGACACAGTTGCCAGTAAGTCAACCGCAATTAGAGTCTCAATAGGTTCATGATGAGAATGAGACATAGTTGTCAATAACTGAGGTTGTTGTTAGGTCAACAAGTCAGGATGATGACCAGAGTGAGGAAGTGGAAGAGGAGGTGCTGGACGATGAAGTCACTGACCCAACCTGGGAAGGTGGCAAGCCGAGCGAGGACAGCAGTACAGAAAGAAGGGATCCGCAGCACCGCAACAGGCTGAAAGAGGCAGTGGGGTGGCAAAAGGGAGAAGGCGGGCCACACCAAACAGGCCCGCAACTGTACCCCGGAGCACCCCCTTGCGGCAATCTCCCTTGCCAAAGAGTAGGTGTTCCGTAGTCTGGCGCTTTTTTGAGGAAAGTGCGGACGATAAAAGAATTGTCATTTGCAACCTGTGCCGCACTAAAATGAGCAGGGGCGTGAACACTAGCAACCCCACCACCACCAGCATGATCCGCCACATGGCATCAAAGCACCCTAATAGGTGGGCCGAACGCCTGGGTCCAGAACCAGTGTCTCTGGGTCACACCACTGCCTCCTCTTCCACTGTGATATGTGCTGGCCAATCCCCTGTCCAATACGCAGGCCCAGATGCCTCCTGCCATGCACCTGGACCTTCGCAAGCACCATCAGCTAGCACATCCACTTCTGTGTCCCAGCGCAGCGTACAGATGTCTATACCCCAGTCCTTTGAACGCAAGCGCAAATACCCAGTCACCCACCCACAGACCATAGCACTAAATGCGCACCTTTGCAAATTGCTGGCCCTGGAAATTTTGCCATTTAGGCTTGTGGACACTGAGGCCTTCCGCAGTCTGATGGCGGCAGCTGTCTCACGGTACTCTGTCCCCAGCCGCCAATATTTTTCACGGTGTGCAGTCCCTGCCTTACACCAGCATATGTCCGGTAACATCACCCGTGCAATGACCAACGCAGTTATTGGGAAGGTCCACTTAACAACTGACACATAGACAAGTGCTTTTGGCCAGGGACGCTACATTTCCCTGAACGTTGTGGAGGCCGGAAGTGAGTCGTACCCTGGGATGGCACAGGTGCTACCGATGCCAAGGATTGTGGGCCCTACTTCCATCCGGGTTTTCTGCCACCACCTATGTTAGTGGCTGCAACCCCCCCCCCCCCTTCTCCTCCTCCGCATCCTCCTCCACTTCCACCTCTGAATTATCATCTAGTAGCACCAGTCACACATCAGTCAGTAGCTGGAAGCAGTGTAGCACTGCAGTGGGGAAGCGGCAACAGGCTGTGCTTAAACTGATCTGCTTATGTGACAAACAGCCCACTGCCGCAGAGCTGTGGCAGGGGATAAGGGACCAGACTGAGCTGTGGCTCTCACCACTCAACCTACAACTAGGCATGGTTGTGTCTGATAATGGCCATAGCTTGGTGGTGGCTTTGGAGCTCGGCAAGCTCACACACATACTATGCCTAGCCCACATGTTCAACTTAGTGGTTCAGTGGTTTCTCAAAACCTACCCCAATTTGCCTGAGCTACTGGTAACGGTCGCCTTTCCAGTCAGCTTCCGCTCTTTACCAGCGATGAGTGGGCATTGATGTCTGACCTCTGTGTGGGTTTACTCAACTTTGATGAATCAACACAGATGGTGTGCGGCGATAACGCTATTATCAGCGTAACGATCCCTCTTTTGAGTCTACTGAAACGCTCACTGCTCACAATTAACCACTTCAGCCCCCAGTGCTTAAACACCCTGAAAGACCAGGCCACTTTTTACACTTCTGACCTACACTACTTTCACCGTTTATTGCTCGGTCATGCAACTTACCACCCAAATGAATTTTACCTCCTTTTCTTCTCACTAATAGAGCTTTCATTTGGTGGTATTTCATTGCTGCTGACATTTTTACTTTTTTTGTTATTAATCAAAATTTAACGATTTTTTTGCAAAAAAATGACATTTTTCACTTTCAGTTGTAAAATTTTGCAAAAAAAACGAGATCCATATAGAAATTTTGCTCTAAATTTATAGTTCTACATGTTTTTGATAAAAAAAAAATGTTTGGGTAAAAAAAAAATGGTTTGGGTAAAAGTTATAGCGTTTACAAACTATGGTACAAAAATGTGAATTTCCGCTTTTTGAAGCAGCTCTGACTTTCTGAGCACCTGTCATGTTTCCTGAGGTTCTACAATGGCCAGACAGTACAAACACCCCACAAATGACCCCATTTCGGAAAGTACACACCCTAAGGTATTCGCTGATGGGCATAGTGAGTTCATAGAACTTTTTATTTTTTGTCACAAGTTAGCGGAAAATTATGATTTTTTTTTTTTTTTTTTTTTTTTTCTTACAAAGTCTCATATTCCACTAACTTGTGACAAAAAATAAAAACTTCTATGAACTCACTATGCCCATCACGAAATACCTTGGGGTCTCTTCTTTCCAAAATGGGGTCACTTGTGGGGTAGTTATACTGCCCTGGCATTCTAGGGGCCCAAATGTGTGGTAAGGAGTTTGAAATCAAATTCTGAAAAAAATGGCCTGTCAAATCCGAAAGGTGCTCTTTGGAATATGGGCCCCTTTGCCCACCTAGGCTGCAAAAAAGTGTCACACATCTGGTATCTCTGTATTCAGTAGAAGTTGGGGAATGTGTTTTGGGGTGTCATTTTACATATACCCATGCTGGGTGAGAGAAATATCTTGGCAAAAGACAACTTTTCCCATTTTTTTATACAAAGTTGGCATTTGACCAAGATATTTATCTCACCCAGCATGGGTATATATAAAATGACACCCCAAAACACATTCCCCACCTTCTCCTGAGTACGGAGATACCAGATGTGTGACACTTTTTTGCAGCCTAGGTGGGCAAAGGGGCCCATATTCCAAAGAGCACCTTTCGGATTTGACAGGTCATTTTTTTCAGAATTTGATTTCAAACTCCTTACCACACATTTGGGCCCCTAGAATGCCAGGGCAGTATAACTACCCCACAAGTGACCCCATTTTGGAAAGAAGACACCCCAAGGTATTCCGTGAGGGGCATGGCGAGTTCCTAGAATTTTTTATTTTTTGTCACAAGTTAGTGGAAAATGATGATTTTTTTTTTTTTTTTTTTTTTTTTTTTCATACAAAGTCTCATATTCCACTAACTTGTGACAAAAAATAAAAACTTCCATGAACTCACTATGCCCATCAGCGAATACCTTGGGGTCTCTTCTTTCCAAAATGGGGTCACTTGTGGGGTAGTTATACTGCCCTGGCATTCTAGGGGCCCAAATGTGTGGTAAGGAGTTTGAAATCAAATTCAGTAAAAAATGACCTATGAAATCCAAAAGGTGCTCTTTGGAATGTGGGCCCCTTTGCCCACCTAGGCTGCAAAAAAGTGTCACACATCTGGTATCCCCGTACTCAGGAGAAGTTGAGGAATGTGTTTTGGGGTGTCTTTTTACATATACCCATGCTGGGTGAGATAAATATCTTGGTCAAATGCCAACTTTGTATAAAAAAATGGGAAAAGTTGTCTTTTGCCAAGATATTTCTCTCACCCAGCATGGGTATATGTAAAATGACACCCCAAAACACATTCCCCACCTTCTCCTGAGTACGGAGATACCAGATGTGTGACACTTTTTTGCAGCCTAGGTGGGCAAAGGGGCCCATATTCCAAAGAGCACCTTTCGGATTTGACAGGTCATTTTTTTCAGAATTTGATTTCAAACTCCTTACCACACATTTGGGCCCCTAGAATGCCAGGGCAGTATAACTACCCCACAAGTGACCCCATTTTGGAAAGAAGACACCCCAAGGTATTCCGTGAGGGGCATGGCAAGTTCCTAGAATTTTTTATTTTTTGTCACAAGTTAGTGGAAAATGATGATTTTTTTTTTTTTTTCATACAAAGTCTCATATTCCACTAACTTGTGACAAAAAATAAAAACTTCCATGAACTCACTATGCCCATCAGCGAATACCTTGGGGTCTCTTCTTTCCAAAATGGGGTCACTTGTGGGGTAGTTATACTGCCCTGGCATTCTAGGGGCCCAAATGTGTGGTAAGGAGTTTGAAATCAAATTCAGTAAAAAATGACCTATGAAATCCAAAAGGTGCTCTTTGGAATGTGGGCCCCTTTGCCCACCTAGGCTGCAAAAAAGTGTCACACATCTGGTATCCCCGTACTCAGGAGAAGTTGAGGAATGTGTTTTGGGGTGTCTTTTTACATATACCCATGCTGGGTGAGATAAATATCTTGGTCAAATGCCAACTTTGTATAAAAAAATGGGAAAAGTTGTCTTTTGCCAAGATATTTCTCTCACCCAGCATGGGTATATGTAAAATGACACCCCAAAACACATTCCCCACCTTCTCCTGAGTACGGAGATACCAGATGTGTGACACTTTTTTGCAGCCTAGGTGGGCAAAGGGGCCCATATTCCAAAGAGCACCTTTCGGATTTCACTGGTCATTTTTTACAGAATTTGATTTCAAACTCCTTACCACACATTTGGGCCCCTAGAATGCCAGGGCAGTATAACTACCCCACAAGTGACCCCATTTTGGAAAGAAGAGACCCCAAGGTATTCGCTGATGGGCATAGTGAGTTCATGGAAATTTTTATTTTTTGTCACAAGTTAGTGGAATATGAGACTTTGTATGAAAAAAAAAAAAAAAAAATCATCATTTTCCACTAACTTGTGACAAAAAATAAAAAATTCTAGGAACTTGCCATGCCCCTCACGGAATACCTTGGGGTGTCTTCTTTCCAAAATGGGGTCACTTGTGGGGTAGTTATACTGCCCTGGCATTTTCCAGGGGCCCTAATGTCTGGTAAGTAGGTAAATGACCTGTGAAATCCGAAAGGTGCTCTTTGGAATGTGGGCCCCTTTGCCCACCTAGGCTGCAAAAAAGTGTCACACATCTGGTATCTCCGTACTCAGGAGAAGGTGGGGAATGTGTTTTGGGGTGTCATTTTACATATACCCATGCTGGGTGAGAGAAATATCTTGGCAAAAGACAACTTTTCCCATTTTTTTATACAAAGTTGGCATTTGACCAAGATATTTCTCTCACCCAGCATGGGTATATGTAAAATGACACTCCAAAACATATTCCCCAACTTCTGCTGAATACGGAGATACCACATGTGTGACACTTTTTTGCAGCCTAGGTGGGCAAAGGTGCCCAAATTCCTTTTAGGAGGGCATTTTTAGACATTTGGATACCAGACTTCTTCTCACGCTTTGGGGCCCCTAATATGCCAGGGCAGTATAAATACCCCACATGTGACCCCATTTTGGAAAGAAGACACCCCAAGGTATTCAATGAGGGGCATGGCGAGTTCATTGAAAAAAAAAATTTTGGCACAAGTTAGCGGAAATAGATTTTTTTGATTTTGTTCTCACAAAGTCTCCCTTTCCGCTAACTTGGGACAAAAATTTCAATCTTTCATGGACTCAATATGCCCCTCAGCGAATACCTTGGGGTGTCTTCTTTCCAAAATGGTGTTATTTGTGGGGTGTTTGTACTGCCCTGGCATTTGAGGGTCTCCGCAATCATTACATGTATGCCCAGCATTAGGAGTTTCTGCTATTCTCCTTATATTGAGCATACGGGTAATGAGATTTTTTTTTTTCGTTCAGCCTCTGGGCTGAAAGAAAAAAATGAACGGCACAGATTTCTTCATTCGCATCGATCAATGTGGATGAAAAAATCTCTGCCAAAAAAAGAAAAAGGAGGGGAAAGGCGTCTGCCAGGACATAGGAGCTCCGCCCAACATCCATACCCACTTCAGCTCGTATGCCCTGGCAAACCAGATTTCTCCATTCACATCAATCGATGTGGATGAATAAATCATTGCCGGGATTTTTTTTTTTATATATACAAAGTGTTTGCCAAAGTATATGAACACCGCCACCTCCTCAGCTCATATGCCTCGGCAAACGTATCTTTTACTGCAGAGGAGAAATCTCGTCTTGCAGCGCCGCATACACCGACTTGCGTGTAATCTGACAGCAGCGCAATGCTTCTGTCCGAATGCACATCAGTGCTGCAGCTAGTCGATCGGTTGGTCCACCTGAAAGGTAAAAAAAACAAAACAAAAAAGAAAAAACCAGGCCGCAAAGCAATAACTTTATTAACTGTTGAACAGAACATAGAAACTTTTTTTAAACTTTTTTAACTGAACATTTAACTTTTTTACTTACCGGTATTTTTTTTTTTGTTTAGTTTTTTTTACCTTTTATAGAACAAACCTCTCCTTCCCCATGGGACAATGTGCAAAGCGCAAATCGCCCAAAGATGTGGCGAAGTACGTTATGCACTTTATCCCAGGTGAAAGGAGAGGTTTGCAGCAACTGTGAGTGAATGGGCCCTAATAGCCCTGTGTGCCTGTCCTGGTGAGATGTGATCCCTATGCTAGGTGTACCTGTGTGTGGTACTTCCGGAAACACTCTCCATAGCATAGGGCAGGGTGGTCAGCACAGTCAGGACAGAAATAGCGGGTGTCACGCCTTATTCCACTCCTGCTACAGACACGACATCTTTTTCGGGGTGACGGTTGGGTTGAGGTACCAGGAACGACACTGGGGAAATGTCGCTCGTGTAGACGGCTAACTACACTGGTGGATGGGGCCACGGAACCTCCTGGGTAAAGGAGGTTCTCGATGATCTCTTCCTGGAATTTGAGGAAGGATCCTGTTCTCCCAGCCTTACTGTAGAGAACAAAACTATTGTAGAGCGCCAATTGAATTAAATATACAGACACCTTCTTATACCACCGTCTGGTTCTGCGGGAAACTAAATACGGAGACAACATCTGGTCATTGAAGTCCACCCCTCCCATGAGCGCATTATAGTCGTGGACACAGAGGGGCTTTTCAATGACACGGGTTGCTCGCTCAATTTGGATTGTCGTGTCTGCGTGAATGGAGGAGAGCATGTAAACGTCACGCTTGTCTCTCCATTTCACCGCGAGCAGTTCTTCGTTACACAAGGCAGCCCTCTGCCCCCTTGCAAGACGGGTGGTTACAAGCCGTTGGGGGAAGCCCACGCGACTAGTTCGCGCGGTGCCACAGGCGCAAATCCGTTCTAGAAACAAATGCCTAAAGAGGGCCACACTTGTGTAGAAATTGTCCACATAAAGATGGTACCCCTTGCCGAATAAGGGTGACACCAAGTCCCAGACTGTCTTCCCACTGCTCCCCAGGTAGTCAGGGCAACCGACCGGCTCCAGGGTCTGATCTTTTCCCTCATAGATCCGAAATTTGTGGGTATAGCCTGTGGCCCTTTCACAGAGCTTATACAATTTGACCCCATACCGGGCACGCTTGCTTGGGATGTATTGTTTGAAGCCAAGGCGCCCGGTAAAATGTATTAGGGACTCGTCTACGCAGATGTTTTGCTCAGGGGTATACAAATCTGCAAATTTCAGGTTGAAATGGTCTATGAGGGGCCGAATTTTGTGGAGCCGGTCAAAAGCAGGGTGGCCTCTGGGACGGGAGGTGGTATTGTCGCTAAAATGCAGAAAACGTAGGATGGTCTCAAATCGTGTCCTGGACATAGCAGCAGAGAACATGGGCATGTGATGAATTGGGTGCGTTGACCAATATGACCGCAATTCATGCTTTTTTGTCAGGCCCATGTTGAGGAGAAGGCCCAAAAAAATTTTAAGTTCGGAAACTTGGACTGGTTTCCACCGGAAAGGCTGGGCATAATAGCTTCCCGGGTTAGCGGTTATAAATTGTGTGGCATACTGGTTGGTCTCTGCCACGACTAAGTCCAAGAGCTCCGCAGTCAAGAACAGCTCAAAAAATCCCAGGGCCGAACCGATTTGAGCCGTCTCAACCCGAACTCCAGACTGGGCGGTGAAAGGGGGAACTACTGGTGCGGCTGAAGTTGGTGACTGCCAATCAGGATTTGCCAGCACCTCAGGGACTCTAGGGGCTCTACGGGCCCGTCTTTGCGGTGGCTGCGACGGGGTAACTATTGCACGTGCCACCGTACCAGCTTCAACTGCCCTTCTGGTGCTCGCTACTTCACCATGTTGTACGGCAGTGCTGGTACTAGGTCCAGGAAGGGCTGCGCTGCTGGTGTATGCCTCACCACGTGATCCGGCAGCGACAGCCCCACTCTGCTGCTCTTGAAGCGGATCCTGCGTAACCTGTGGTCTAGCGACATGGGGCCGGGTACGCCTGGTGCTGCCAGGGACCTCAACCTCCTCGTCCGAACTTTGGGTCAGAGAGCCACTGCTTTCTACAGGTTCATATTCTGACCCGCTAGATTCGTCAGATGAGGGTTCCCACTCCTCATCCGACTGGGTCAGAATCCTGTAGGCCTCTTCAGAAGAATACCCCCTGTTTGACATTTTGGACTACTAAATTTAGGGGTATTCCCTGAGACTACCCAAGAAAAAAAGCAAACCTGTCTTACAAAGGGGAGGCTAGCGAAGTACCGGAGGCTGCTGCGGTTGATAAAAAATATCAAAACTGATTTTTTTATCGCCGCAGTGCGTGTAAAATGAATGTGCAGTGATCAAAAAATATATATTTTTTGTCACTGCGGTGGGGCGGGCGTGGGTGAACGCACGTGTGGGCGACCGATCAGGCCTGATCGGGCAAACACTGCGTTTTGGGTGGAGGGCGAGCTAAGGTGACACTAATACTATTATAGATCTGACCGTGATCAGTTTTGATCACTTACAGATACTATAAAAGTACAAATGCTGATTAGCGATACGCTAAACAGCGAATAAAAGTGACTGTGGTGCGGTGGGGTGGGCGCTAACTGACGCTAACTACCTAACCAAGGGGCCTAAACTATCCCTAAAACCTAACAGCCAATACCAGTGAAAAAAAAAAAGTGACAGTTTACACTGATCACTTTTTTTCCTTTCACTAGTGATTGACAGGGGCGATCAAAGGGGTGATCAAAGGGTTAATTGGGGTGCAGGTGGGTGATCTGGGGCTAAGGTGTAGTGTTGGTGTACTCACAGTTCAGTCTGCTCCTGTGCTGGATCCAACCGACGAAAAGGACCAGCACAGGAGCAGACAAGCCATATAACAGATCATATTTACTAATATGATCTGTTATATGACTTTGGATTGGATTTTTTGAAAATCGCCAGCCTGCCAGCCAATGATCGTTGCTGGCAGGCTGGTGACGAAATACTTCTTTTAATTTTGCCGGCCCGCGATGCGCATGCGCGGGCCGGCTTTGAGCGAAATCTCGCGTCTCGCGAGATGACGCGTATATGCGTGACTCTGCGCAGCGCTGCCACCTCCGGAACGCAATCCTGCGTTAGGCGGTCTGGAGGTGGTTAAGGCGGATGCTTTGCATGTGGAAGAGGGGGAAATGGGGGAAGAAAGTACACAGATAGCCAGACCACCCTCAGTTCGTCTTCTCAGCACGAATTGGATGATGAGGAGGAGCAGGAGACGGTTGCCTCCGCTACAGAGGGTAGTGTCCATGGAAGCTTTATTCCATCTGTTCAGCGTGGATGGGTAGAAGAGGAGGAAGAGGATGAGAAGATTGAGAGTCATCCTCCTGATGAGGACAGCAAAGTCTTGTCTGTTGGGACTCTGG
The DNA here is from genome assembly GCF_905171765.1 of Bufo bufo. Taxonomy (NCBI): domain Eukaryota; kingdom Metazoa; phylum Chordata; class Amphibia; order Anura; family Bufonidae; genus Bufo; species Bufo bufo. The sequence goes on along the minus strand of NC_053390.1, from coordinate 251,747,175 downwards.
CACACATGGCGTGACCCTAGCGTTGTACGCATTTTGGCCAACACCGATTACTGGTTGTTCACCCTTCTTGACCTCCGCTACATAGAGAACTTCTCATCTCTCATTCCTGTGGTGGAGAGGACAAGCAAAATGGTGTAATACCAGAAGGTCCTTGTGGAAAAATTGCTCCAAAAATTTCCAGCTGACAACGCTGGCTGCAGAGTACGTAGTTCCTTGACCAAACGAGGAGGGGAGACGAGGGGAACACACAGCAGTTCCAACAGAGGCAGGACAACACTCTCCAAGGCCTGGGACAGTTTTATGACACTCCGCCAGCACCCTCAACCTGATGCGCGGCCTAGTGTCACAAGGAGGGAAAAATGTTGGAAGATGGTGAAGGAGTACGTAGCAGACCGTGTCAGCATCCTCAGTCATCCTTGTCCAAGCTGCACACATGGCACGAACTGGTGCTCTACGCCTTGGAGGTGTTGGCCTGCCCCACCGCCAGCGTTTTGTCAGACCGTGTATTTAGTGCTGCTGACCGGTTAACTCTTATAAAAATGATCAAGGCCTGGATTTCCCCTGACTTCTCTACTCCACCAGAGGAAAGAGGCTGAACATAAAGGCACTCTAAATGTGGCTTTTATGGTGTATTGAATACACTGTATTCCCATGCACCCCTTCCACCACTAAAAAGGGTATATGGTTCAATCTCCCTTTTCTCGTCCTCCTCTTCCATCATATCAACATGCTTATTAGGTTGCCCTCGCTCCTAATGTTGTGGAGGGTCAGCTCAGCAGCGGGCCCTCACCCATAATGTTTTAGAGGGTCACCAGCAGGCCCTCACCCATAATATTTTTGAGGGTCACCAGCAGGCCCTCAACCAAAATGTTTTAGAGGGTCAGCTCATCAGCAGGCCCTCGCCCACAAAATATTTTTGATGGTCAGCTCGGCAGCAGGCCCTCGCCCACAAATTTTTTTAGATGCTCAGCTCGGCAGCAGGCACTCGCCCATAAAATTTATTAGATGGTCAGCTCGGCAGCAAGCCCTTGCCCACAACATTTTTTAGATGGTCAGCTCAGCAGCAGGCCCTTGCTCCAAATGTTTTTGAGGGTCACCAGCTGGCCATCAATCATAATTTTTCAAGGGTGTATATAATGCCCTCCTTTATGTGTAATAAAGGGTGTATTGGAGCGCCGGTTCCTTGTAATTTTTGACAGCCCTTTCCCTTAGTGCATAGGCCTTATGAGTGTAGGAGTCCCACTACCTGAACAATTGTACCACAATTTAAATGAGGCCCTCCTTTATGTGATATACAAGTTGTATCCGAGTGCCTCTTCCTTGTAATTTTTGGCAGCACTTGCACTTTATATACAAGTAAATATACAGGAAAGAATGTTTCGTAACAATTTTTCCTCTAAAATCGACTTTATCTTTGGTTTGGTGCGTATTATTGTCAGTCTGTAAAAGTGGCGTACTACTCGGACAGCATCGTTCCCAGGAGTGACCTGGGAGTCCAGGATGCATCCAGACATCCTCCCCATGCTGTTCCCAAACCATTTCAGTGGTGTTTCCGTCAATTTCTGACCTTTTACTATGAACCAGACACCCTCCCCTCTTCAGAGCAGGGGGTGCCTGGTTTAATGCTCGGGTTCTCCCAATGACTTGTGCTCGGGTGCTCGGTAGAGCACCCAAGCACCCAAGCACTTTGGTGCTCGACCAACACTATTCATAACAGATGCAGATGGTTCTATTATCAGTAACAGAAGCATTTTTGCTGATCCATGCCGGATCCAGCAAAAACGCTAGTGTGAAAGTAGCCTAAAAGATGATCCTGGGCATCAGTGCTTTCCAAGAGGATCCTTTTTTTGTAGTAATAAGAAACATCCAAAGAATGCATGTTGGGGACCCGTCCCTCAGTGGCATGCCTAAGGTGTTTGGCCCCCCTCCTCCAATACTTGACTACTTACCTCTTACATCCAGGGACAGCTCCTGCCATGTAGACCTTCTCTTTCCTCTTCTCCTTTGTTAGACCTCCATGACATGTTCTTTCAGCCGCATCTCAATTTTTCCATTAACCTCCCCATCCTGGTTTCCCGACAATGTCATCCTGCTGCCACTCCCAATATTGTGCCCGTGGTGCCCCCCAATGCCCCAGGTACTATACTGCTGAAAAAATAGTGACCCCAGTAGACATAATTGGGGTCATTTATCAAACTGTTGTAAAGTAGAACTGGATTTCCAAAAGAGCTGTCAAAAATGAAAGATGGAATCTGATTGGCTGCTATGGGCAACTTAGCCAGTTCTACTTTACACTAGTTTGATCAATTACCCCAAATTTCCCTATAGTGTTCACAGCAGTTATACTGTCCCCTAGAGTGCCCTTAGTAATAATAACACCCTATATTGTGCTCCAAAAAATAATCCCTGTATAGTGTCCACACAAAAAATTGTATTGCCCCTACAGTGCCTCCCTAATAGCAACGCCCCTACATAGTATTTTCCCCCATACTGCCCCATGTAGTAATTTGCCCCATACTGTCCTATACAGTAATTTCCCCCACACTGCCCCACATAGTAGTTTCCCCACACTGCCCCCACAGTAATTTCTCCCACACTGCCCCCACAGTAATTTTCCCCACACTTTCCCCACATAGTCGTTTCCCTCACAGTAGTTTCCCCCACACTGCCCCCACAGTCATTTCCCCCACACTGCCCCACATAGTTCCCCCCACACTGCCCCACATAGTAGTTTCCCCCACACTGCCCCCCCCACAGTAATTTCCCCCACACTTCCCCCACATAGAAGTTTCCCACACACTACCCCCCCAAAGTAATTTCCCCGACACTGCCCCCACATAGTAGTTTCCTTCACACTGCCCCCCACAGTAATTTCCCCCACACTGCCCCCACATAGTTTCTCCCACACTGCCCCCCCCCACAGTAATTTCCACCACACTGCCCCCACATAGTTTCCCCCACACTGCCCCCCCCCCCCACAGTAATTTCCACCACACTGCCCCCACATAGTTTCCCCCACACTGCCCCCCATAGTAATTTCCACCACACTGCCCCCCCCCCCAGTAATTTCCCCTGCACAGCCCCTACATAGTAGTTTCCCCCACACTGCCCCCACAGTAATTTCCCCCACATAGAAGTTTCCCCCACACTGCCCCCTAAAGTACTTTCTCACACACTGCCCCCCACAGTAATTTCCCCCACATAGTAGTTTCCCCCACACTGCCCCACAGTAATTTCCCCCACACTGCCCCTGTATAGTAGTTTGCCCCCACACAGTAATTTTCCCCACACCTCAGTGACGTCACACATCTCACCTCGCGCCTCACGAATACTTCCGTCACAGTTTTACCTCACTGCCTCGTCTCACACAGTCCTGGCCACTATCCTGCAGGAGGCGGGGCTAGTTGATGTGGGTATGGTTTCAGAGCTGCGTGTCATCTGGCAATAGGAGGGTATATCCGCGTGGCTACGGAGTTACGGCTCATAGTGAGATAAGTGGGACTGTGCACAGCCTTAACCAGGGGTCACACGGGGCTCAGAGAGTACTCTGTATCCATAGCACTCAGTGTGGGACCGAACGATGACATCTTCTGGCGGGTGACACAAGACACCCAACTCCAGCAATGAGCGCTACCATCTGTATTGAGGGAAGCGCTCATTGCTTGGCACCCCTCAGAGAGCCGGCATGTTGGATTTTTGCACCTTTAAATGCACTCATGTCAATTGCCATCTTAATGTCATGCACCCCATGGAGCCTCAGGCTACATGTAGACATTTTGTAGAAGAAAATTATCATCATCATATACTTAACCTCTAAGAATTGCTGAAGAGTCTCTAATGACCAGACACATGTTCTGCATATGACTGCTCTGCCAGTAGTGCAGATCTCCTACCTCTGTCAGCAACAGTCACTTTACCATGCATGATGTGTTATGTATGACATAGAAAGATGTACTAGAAATCTAAGTACAGTTAGCTCACTGGGAGAACAATGATATAGATGATGGCCTCAGTGAGGTAAGTACAATTGTTCATCTTATTATGGATATGAAGTAGATATCAATATAGATTAATTATTTATCTACGCAAATGTATTTTTAATACACTTTTTAGTTTTACATGCTAAAAATCAATTGTTCAACCTTACCATCTACCATTCCGTTTTTCCAAAGCTTATCTTGAATCCTTTTCTATAGATTATAACTTTGCATTTTTACGTGATACATCACGGTATTTTGATCTGATTTGACAGGCTGTGCACAAGTTTGTTTAATGAAAACCCCAAAAATTGTAAAATATAGAATATGCAAATGATATACAGGGAAAAAAATACAAGAAAATGTATAGGTGTAGCTTTTTATCATGGAGATACACAAGGTCTCTAATCCCTGACCACCAAAATTCAAAAACATGAGTTATGACACTAACCACAGACTATATACAACTGTATGAATAATTTGTACACACAGCTGAGTATACCAGCATTATGCATATGAGCATAATGTGGTTCTATACAATTTCAAAGCTGTTTGGAGCTTTAAAATTGAACTCATTGACAACTACATGGCTCTTATGTGCCTCCTACATGAAGACAGAGTTTTTTTCTGCCAGAATCATACAATCATGACATACATCATTGGATGCCATATTATGGAAATATTCTTTTGCTTCCTAGAGATAATATTTTCATAAAAGTGTGCAGTATCATGTACTGTAGTATAAAGCCGCAGAGACCCCATGTGTCTCCTTATAACAGGTGTGAACACTGCTGTATGCATGAGACCCACAGAAATATTACTTTAAGCTCTAAACCTGATTGATAATTTCTCATTTCTGCTACCATATTTCCTTGTTAATTCCTACCCAAAATAAACCTGCAGGTTTGAAATTGAGTGCAATCATTTTTGGGGCTAACTATAGATATCAAATGATATAAAGATGGTTGGGGATGCTAAAAACACTTTTTGTGTTTTTAGCATCCTCAACCATCTTTATATCATTTGTTAACTAACTAGGGGTGAATACCTATTGTTATTTGCTGTTTCAGTGAGCTTCTAACTATAGATATGACAACATGATTTCTAAAATACTATATTTGGGAGCACTGTGCTGCATAGCAGCTTCAGAAATAACAGCAAATGGGGCAGTAACAGGGCCTGGGTTGGGGATAGCAGTATATATTGGGGAGTTTGTGCAGATAGGAAAAAAATAAGGGTGCTGGAAAAGCGAGGAGAGAAAGATTTCTGTGCAGCAAACTCTGCAAAACAAGACTGTTTTATCTAGTCATAAGACATAACTGGAAGAAGTCTTCATGGCAGTCTGGGCCGAATGGATGAGACTGGAACCATGAACTTCTCTGGTCAAAAAAGACATGCCAGGCGTATGCCAGGCAAGGATAACCAGGCCAGTTGCCAGATGTTCTTCTACTCCATAAAAATGCCGTAGAAGATGATAAATATGGCAGGGCTACAGAAAGACACCTCCTCCGCACCCTAGCCCTCTCCCCTTTTCAGGAAAGTGGCAAGGCTGGCACAGAAAAGTCACTTGTGCAAAGAATTTTGCACAAGTGACATTGAAAAAGTTAAAATATGCAGTATCTTTATGATGAATCTACCCCATCAACTGGGAGTCACTGGATTTATTCACTTACAGAATTTCATGGCCTGCAGGGTGCCTATGTACACCTGGTATCTACCATTGTACGGTGGTAATACTGCTTTTTGTTATTGTGGTTTTCATTTGGTAACAGCATAGTGGTATTATATTCACTATATAGTTTGGTGGTTATGGTGTGGTGTACTATTTGGGACCTGTATATTAGAATTACTGGTAGAACTGATGTGTATGTAGTTAAAATGTAATCACTGTATGGTGGTAATATTTCTGTAATACAGTGATACCTCGGTTCACGAACGCTTCTGTTCACGAACAACTCGGTTCACGAACAGAAAAGTTCATAAAAATATGCTCCGGTTCACGAACTCCGCCTCGGTTCACGAACAGGAGCCGCGGCCATTTTAATGCTATTTCCAGGCTGTCACATGGTCGTGACTTCTTGTAGGAAGACCGTGGAGAGAAGAAGAGACACAGAAAGAAGTACTGTGAGTACTCTGCAAACATTTTAAGTGATTTTTTGATTTTTGGTGTGCTTTTTAGCACATACAGTACTGTACAGTTCACGGGACACCCAATATGGCTCCCAAGAAGCATAGTGGAAAGAAGAAAGTGCGGAGCAGCAATGAAGGTGACAATGTGCAAAGTGGAAATGCAAGTGACAATGTGCAAAGTGGAAATGCAAGTGACAATGTGCAAAGTGGAAATGCAGGTGACAAGAATGTGCAGCGCAAGCATGGTGGCAAAAAGAAAGTGCAGAGCAGTAGTAAAGGTGACAGCAAGGTTGTGAAGAAAATAACCATTGAGCTATACTATACTGTACTAATGTGTATTGTAATTTGTTTCATATTTTTGTGCTTCAAAAACCCCCAAAAAAAGGTCAGCACGGATTAACCGGATTTACATTGAACCCTATGGGAAAATGTGCCTCGGTTCGCGACCAATTCGGTTCGCGACCAGAGTCAGTTCACGAATTAAGTTCGTGAACCGAGGTATCACTGTATATTGTACATTTCCCCCAATATACTGCACCATAATTGGAAGTCCAAACTTTTAAATCCCTTTAATATATTCCTCTGAGCTGAGCATGACATTATTAACTTATTTAAAGAGTTTTCATACAGTAGACTTGCACTTATGGAAAATCAATTACATGTGCATCTAGTAAGTTACTAGTTATGGATCTATTCTAACATTGTTCTGTAAAACAAATCTATCAAATATTACACATGTTTTCTCCTAGATTATGTGGCTATATGTTGCCAGGGTGGTAATAGTTTTAATTTTATCAGAAAATAGTATAGAAACAGAGATATTAATAGTGACATTGACAGAAAATGTACCTACAGTATGTGAGGCCCTGCTGTGTATATTGTCACACACGTTACATGGTTTTTGTATGGGTCTGTACTATAGTGTGTATATTTTCGGAGGTGGGACCACGCTATCCGTTCACTGTAAGTACCTTTATAATGTATGTTTGCTAATACATGCTCTACAAGTCATAAAATTCATCCATATATTTCATATTTTCTATTGAAGACTTTTTATTGCTTTTATGGAAAACTGTAAGTCAAACAACAATTATTAAACTGAACATGAAATTTACTAAATCATCAATATACAACACCCAAAGTTCAAGTTTATTATGTAGCCGAGTGTGTATTATTTAAACACTTTGACAGACCAAAATTAATATGCTTTGTGTTTCCAATACAAACACCCTGCTCGCTTACAAGTGATATATCCCCATTGTCTCTATGTGAGAATGTAGATACTCCAATGGGGCCATTCTTGCTACATATTTCTGAATATTTCAATATATAATACATTTTATGTATATTTTTTTAAATATTAGTTATAAAAAAAGGAACATACATTAACAATACAAATATTCATATATTTAATATTCACAATTCCACACAGAATTTTGGGCTTACAATGTTCATTCAATTACGGATACATTTTTGATTACTAAATCATATTTCATACTGAAGTTTTTTCTATTATGCTGTTTTACATGTCTTATGTTGTTAATCTTCATTTTATTGTACTCCTAATAATGTCAATAAATGAAAATAGATGTATAGATGTATAGAAAGATAGATAGATAGATTATTAATACATTTTTGGAATATATAACATTTCAGATTTAAAGTGTTAAACTAATGTAATATTCAATACTATTAAAGTGTATGCAATAAATATTGTTTGCTTTATGTCTATATATTAACAGTGTAAATAACACTGTATATCATATATATATATATAGTCAGTCATCATCATCAGGTAAATGTGAATGAATAGAACTTATTCTAAACAATGTACATGTACAATACACTTATTATAACTACTGTTTTACCCTCTTTAATTTTTTATGACCTTTTTATCTAACAGCCGGAGACGTGAAGACTCCCTCTGTATTTATGTACAAACCTTCCGATGAAGAACTAAAGACAGATAAGGCCACTGTGGTCTGCACTCTGAGTGCCTTCACTCCAAAGATTGCGTCAGTGGAATGGATGGTGGATGAGAAAAAGTGGACAACTGATATATATACCACACCGGCCAGCAAACAGGCTGATAACCTGTACATGGAGAGCAGTCTCCTCAGCATGTCCTCCACAGAATACATGAAACATGAGAAGTTTGCCTGTAAAGTGACACATCAGGGGAAAGAGATTATCCAGACGATAAATCGATCAGAATGTTCTTAATATTTACTTTCTCTAAATCTTTATGGCCCAATTAATGCTTTCTTTTACACTCGCTATAGGGGCCATAAATGTAATTTTATATAACAGTATTATTTTTCTTTTTTCTTATTAAACTGTTATACTTCCATATTTCTACTAGTAATTATTCTTTCACTTCAATCTCTTCATGTGGAACTCTTTAATAGAGTTATTGTCACTTTTCTGTATGAACTTGAAAATAAAATGATAGTATCTTCATTCAGTATCTGTAGTTCTTACATTTGATAAATTATGTAGTTCTGTGGGTTATTTTATATTATGTATGAAGTCTGAAAAGTCATCACATCACTTAGCACAATACACATAATGCACAGAATGCACATAAATACCTTTTCTTATTATCATATATCAATATGTGTTTGTAACATATTTGTATATCTAAGTAATTCATTATAGTGGGTGAGAACAATAACCACAATACCAACAACAACCATTTCTTCTTAGAGAGCAAAAAATAATATGATACAGTATATTTCCCAGTGTTCAGACACAGAAATATTTTAATTATTGGGAGACATCATTCATTTGTAGTCAGAGTATTTTAACATTGATCAAAGTGACCTTTAATATATCAAGCTGGACTTAAAGGGTTTCTGTCACCCCACAAAACTCATTATATTTTTTTTTGGATAGTTAGATTCCTTATAGGGCGATATAGGAGAATATAATAGTCTTACTTACTTTCATGCGGCCGATTCTTTATAAAACGAACTTTTATAATATGTAAATGAGGGCTCTACCAGCAAGTAGGGCGTCTACTTGCTGGTAGCCGCAGCAGCAATCCGCCCCCTCGCCGTGTTGATTGACAGGGCCAGCCGGGACCTCCTCCTCCGGCCGGCCCTGTCAGTAATTCAAAAATCGCGCGCCTCTGGTCATTCGGCGCAGGCGCTCTGAGATGAGGAGGTTCGTCTCCTCAGTGCGCCTGCGCCGATGACATCACCGAAAGAGAAGACGTCATTGGCGCAGGCGCACTGAGGGAGTGCTGAGGAGACGAGCCTCCTCATCTCAGAGCGCCTGCGCCGAATGACCAGAGGCGCGCGATTTTTGAATTACTGACAGGGCCGGCTGGAGGAGGAGATCCCGGCTGGCCCTGTCAATCAACACGGCGAGGGGGCGGATTGCTGCTGCGGCTACCCGCAAGTAGACGCCCTAATTGCTGGTAGAGCCCTCATTTACATATTATAAAAGTTCTTTTTTTAAAGAATCGGCCGCATGAAAGTAAGACTATTATATTCTCCTATATCGCCCTATAAGGAATCTAACTATCCAAAAAAAAAAATATGAGTTTTGTGGGGTGACAGAAACCCTTTAAAGGTGGAACAGCATGAAGCCACTGAATTGTCATTCCTATGCACTTGAACAGTACATTATAGCTGTGTTCAAATAGAGAAAAGTGGTAAAAGACAAAATTCAAATAATAATAATAGTAATAATAATAATCTTTATTTATATAGCAGCCACCAACATATTCCGCAGCGCGTTGTAATCAGTAAAAATTATTATGTACAGTATGTATTATATAGAATATAATTGAATGTTTTTCGGAGTCTTTGGGGAATCCATTCCTAGTTTTCATTACAAGAAAATGCAGCAAAATGTAAATTGGGTCTAAATTTGCTATGATAGCAATAAAAATACATTATTCTGTAGAAATGAGGCATAAAACATTGCTTGTAATTTCATAAAACTACTATTTAATGTTAGATTGTAACTGATATGAGGCCCTTCATACTGAGTACAGTTCTTCAGAATATTTTGATATTCCATACACAACATATTTCTTGTGAATCACTGGGAGTGACAAACTGGGAACCACATAAACAATAGGCAACTTGTTTTAAACTAATTATGCATCAAATTGCAAACTTATAAAACCCCAGAATAATATGACATAAGATATATATATATATATATATATATATATATATATATATATATTTATAGGCCATTGGAGTACTATAACAAAGAACAATTGACACAAAGTTGCCCAGGTTTCCTACTAGTGTGACAGGATCTGATGCATCTATAGATTGTGTATCTCAAAGTTTAGGTCATCTTTTAGCTCACTGTCTTTCATGTTTTTACATCAGAAATGTTGGCGTATTGTGACACACAAAAAAAAAAATCGCATTTTACAACATTCATCTTTTACTACTTAGCCATATCCCTTTTCAATAAATATATACCCCCTTGTTAATCAAGTGTAAGAAAGAGTAGATATGACTTCTTGTGTCAAATTGTGAAATATTTTGCACCAAGGTCAAGTCCAAAACACCTCAGTAAATCTAGGCCACTGTTCCTGGAAAATGATCACTGGGTTTCCCATCTAATGGTAGACCTTATATCAGAAATGGAGCCCTATTGGCATACAATACAAATAGCAATCATCTCATACGGCGAAGCATCTTATAGTTTCCTACTCTCAGCCATTCTCTATAGTATGTGACTAGACATTATAGTTTTTGTACAGGTCTGTAACACTGTGATGGATTTTTGGAAGTGGAACCACGGTTAGCGTTCATAGTAAGTACCATAATTTCTCTCTTCCAAGGCTTGTCCTCGTCTTCTCCATTCTTTCTTTATTAGAAAACATTATTAGATATTTATTTTTATGCCATACATGTATATTCATATGTTAATGCATTTCTTTACATTTGTTATTTAGTTGATATTATCATATCATTTCACTTTCTACCATCACTATGTTTTGCTGTCTCCCTCTCTCTCTCTTTCGAGATGTATATATAGCATTTATTTTTGTAAAATAAAACCATTCATAATAATTGCTGTACAGTTTGGTTTCAAGAACCTATGTTAAAATTATACATTTAGTATTCTTATTTTACTACTCATTTAGACTCATAGATTAACACTACTATGTTTTAGTGCTATAGGCTGCTATGTACATTAGGGAAAATCCAACACTACAACAATCCAATAAAATAAGTCCTGGGTTCAGTCCTCCTGGCTCTTATTCTTCATTATCACAAGAAGAACAGATTTCAGTGACTCACAGGTCAACCATTATTAATAAAGTTCTAAAAATGTAAGCTGTTGGAAATCCTTCAGAATACAAATGTAATGAATCATATAGCATAGTCTCTGCTATAGATAGCAGCATAGAGAGTACAATATAGATGAACTTATACAGCTACATAATAGACCATGGTCATTAACATATAAAATAACAATGTTTACTATTACTACTATTCTGAAAGTACTCAGCTTTCTGTATGTGACTCTTCTCTCTGTAAACCTACAGTACTTCCTTAAAACATCGATGAGTAGACAAGTCACTGTGAGTTTAGAATGATGATCTTCAGTAATATAGCTCTAATACACTCAGCCATGTTGTGAAGAGATATAGTATCAGGATATAGTTTTTGGACAATAGGAATTTTAGGTCATATTGTATGTAATTAAATAGTGGTTTTCTACCTTATTGCCAACTCTTCTGTAATTCCCTACTTGCCCTAGACACTAAGAGATGATTAGAAATTAACTTTTATTGTACCCTTTTAAAACCAATTACATAACTGTGCCATGAGCGGTGCTCAATAAAAATAGCTATCCCTCTATTATTATAATGCTACCGTTCTGCTGTGGCAGACGCCAGAGGTTGTGCACTACCCTAACTGCGTTCTGCTATTTCTTCTGCTTTATTTCTTTGTCAATTCACCCTAGCCCTGTTCCCTTTTCATGAAAGTAGCAAGGCTGGCACAGAAACAGCACTTGTGCAAAACATTTTGCGCAAGTGCCATTGAAAAAGTCTAAAACATACAGTATCTATGTGATGAATCTGCCCCATCAACTGTGAGTCACTGGATTTATCTGTACTTTATTCACTTACAGTATTTCATGGTCTGCAGAGTGCCTATGTACACCTGGTATCTTCTATTGTATGGTGGTAATACTGCTTTTGTTATTGTGGTTTCTATTTGGTAACAGCACGGTGGGATAATATTCACTATATAGTGCCAGAAGTAGTGGTTATTGTGTGGTGTACTATTTTGGTACTACTTGTATATTAGTATTTTTGGTAGGGGTGCACCACCAATGAGGCAAGGTGAGGCGATCACATCAGGCAGCACCATTAGGGGAGGCAGTAGAAGGGCCATGGGGAATGAGCACTTTTATTGTGGCAAAGGGGTTATGTTAAGAAATTGGCTTTGGGGGGGCATTTAACTTTTTGCCTCAGGCAGCAGAAAGGCTAGGTGCACCCCTGATTACTGGTAGTATTGATATGTTTTGTTCAGTAAACATATGTAGGTAATATTTAATCTCTGTATAGTGGAAATATTTTTCTAATATATTGTACATTTTCCCCAATATACTGCACCATAATTGTGAGTCCAGCCCTTTAAATCCCTTTAATATATTCCTCTGAGCCGAGCATGGCATTATTAACTTATTTAAAGAGTTTTCATACAGTAGACTTGCACTTATGGAAAATCAATTACATGTGCATCTAGTAAGTTACTAGTTATGGATCAATTCTAACATTCTTCTGTAGAACAAATCTATCAAATATTACACGTTTTCTCCTAGATTATGTGGCTATCTGTTGTCAGGGTGGTAATAGTTGTAATTTTATCAGAAAATAGTATAGAAACAGAGATATTAATAGTGACATTCACAGAAAATATACCTACAGTATGTGAGGCCCTGCTGTGTATATTGTCACACACGTTACATGGTTTTTGTATGGGTCTGTACTATAGTGTGTTTATCTTCGGAGGTGGGACCACGCTATCCGTTCACTGTAAGTACCTTTATAATGTATGTTTGATAATACATGCTCTACAAGTCATAAAATTCATCCATATATATTATATTGAAGACTTTTTATAGCATTTATTGAAAACTGTAAGTCAAACAACAATTATTAAAAACGTAAGAAAACTGAACTTGAAATCTACTAAATCATCAATTTCACTAAATCAACACCCAGAGTTCAAGTTTATTATGTAGCCCAGTGTGTATTATTTAAACACTTTGACAGACCAAAATTAATATGCTTTGTGTTTCCAATACAAACACCCTGCTCGCTTACAAGTGATATATCCCCATTGTCTCTATGTGAGAATGTAGATACTCCAATGGGGCCATTCTTGCTAAATATTTCGGAATATTTCGATATATAATACATTTTATGCATATTTTTTGAAATATTAGTTATAAAAAAAGGAACATACATTAACAATACCAACGTATTCACAATTCCACACAGAACATTGGGCTTACAATGTTCATTCAACTACAGATACATTTTTGATTACTAAATGATATTTCATATAGAAGTTTTTTTCATTAAGCTGTTTTAAATGTCTTATGTTGTTAATCTTCATTTTATTGTACTCCTAATAATGTCAATAAATGAAAATAAATGTATAGAAAGATAGATATGAGATAGAGATAGATAGATAGATAATGAATACATTTTTGAAAAATATAAAATTTCAGATTTAAAGTGTTAAACTAATGTAATATTCAATACTATTTAAGGTGTATTTAATAAATATTGTTTGCTTTATGTCTATATATTAACAGTGTAAATAACACTGTATATCATTTATATATAGTCAGTCATCATCATCATCAGGTAAATGTGAATAAATTGAACATATTCTAAACAATGTACATGTACAATACACTTATTATAACTACTGTTTTACCCTCTTTAATTTTTTATGACCTTTTTATCTAACAGCCGGAGAAGTGAAGACTCCATCTGTATTTATGTACAAACCTTCCGATGAAGAACTAAAGACAGATAAGGCCACTGTGGTCTGCACTCTGAGTGCCTTCACTCCAAAGATTGCGTCAGTGGAATGGATGGTGGATGAAAAAAAGTGGACAACTGATATATATACCACACCGGCCAGCAAACAGGCTGATAACCTGTACATGGAGAGCAGTCTCCTCAGCATGTCCTCCACAGAATACATGAAACATGAGAAGTTTGCCTGTAAAGTGACACATCAGGGGAAAGAGATTATCCAGACGATAAATCGATCAGAATGTTCTTAATATTTACTTTCTGTAAATCTTTATGGCCCAATTAATGCTTTCTTTTACACTCGCTATAGGGACCATAAATGTAATTTTATATAACAGTATTATTGTTCTTTTTTCTTATTAAACTTTCATATTTCTTAGAGTAATTATTCTTTCACTTCAATCTCTTCATATGGAACTCTTCAAGAGTTATTGTCACTTTTCTGTATGAACTTGAAAATAAAATGATAGTATCTTCATTCAGTATCTGTAGTTCTTACATTGATAAATCATGTAGTTCTGTGGGTTATGTTCTATAATGTGTGGGCTAAGTCTGAAAAGTCATCACATAACACAGCACAATACACATAATGCACATAAATACCTTTTATTATTATTATATATCAATATGTGTTTGTAACATATTGTATATCTAAGTAATTCATTATAATGGGTGAGAACAATTAACCACAATTCCAACAACAACCATTTCTTCTTAGAGAGCAAAAAATAATATGATACAGTATATTTCCCAGTGTTCAGACACAGAAATATTTTAATTATTGGGAGACGTCATTCATTTGTAGTCATAGTATTTTAACATTGATCAAAGTGACCTTTAATATATCAAGCTGGACTTAAAGGTGGAACAGCATGAAGCCACTGAATTTTCATTCCCATACACTTGAACAGTACATTATAGCGGTGTTCAAATAGAGAAAAGTGGTAAAAGACAAAATTCAAATAATAATAATAGTAATAATAATAATCTTTATTTATATAGCAGCCACCAACATATTCCGCAGCGCGTTGCAATCAGTAAAAATTATTATGCACAGTATAAATTATATAAAATATAATTGAATGTTTTTCAGAGTCTTTGGGGAATCCATTCCTAGTTTTCATTACAAGACAATGCAGCAAAATGTAAATTGGGTCTAAATTTACTATGATAGCAATAAAAATACATTATTCTGTAGAAATGAGGCATAAAACATTGCTTGTAATTTCATAAAACTACTATTTAATGTTAGATTGTAACTGATATGAGGCCCTTCATACTGAGTACAGTTCTTCAGAATATTTTGATATTCCATACACAACATATTTCTTGTGAATCACTGGGAGTGACAAACTGGGAACCACATAAACAATAGGCAACTTGTTTTAAACTAATTATGCATCAAATTGCAACCTTATAAAACCCCAGAATAATATGACATAAGATGTATATATATATATATATATATATATATATATATATATACACATACATATGACATAAATATATATATATTTATAGGCCATTGGAGTACTATAACAAAGAACAATTAGCACAAAGTGGCCCAGGTTTCCTACTAGTGTGACAGGATCTGATGCATCTTTAGATTGTGTATCTCTAAGTTTAGGTCATCTTTTAGCTCACTGTCTTTCATATTTTTACATCAGAAATGTTGGCGCATTGTGACGCAAAAAAAAAAAAAACGCATTTTGCAACACTCATCTTTTACTACTTAGCCATATCCCTCATATGCCTTTTCAATAAATATATACCCCCTTGTTAATCAAGTGTAAGAAAGAGTAGATATGACTTCTTTCGTCAAATTATGACATATTTTGCACCAAGGTCAAGTCCCAAACACCATAGTAAATCTAGGCCACTGTTCCTGGAAAATGATCACTGGGTTTCCCATCTAATAGTAGACCTTAGATCAGAAATGGAGCCCCATTGGCCTACAATACAAGTAGCAATCATCTCATATGGCGAAGTATCTTATAGTTTCCTACTCTCAGCCATTCTCTATAGTATGTGACTAGACATTATAGTTTTTGTACAGGCCTGTAACACTGTGATGGCTTTTTGGAAGTGGAACCCAGCTTAACGTTCACAGTAAGTACCATAATTTCTCTCTTCCAAGGCTTGTCCTCGTCCTCTCCGTTCTATCTTTATTAGAAAACATTATTAGATATTTATTTTTATACCATACATGTATATTCATATATTAATGCATTTCTTTACATTTGTTATTTAGTTGATAATATCATATCACTTTCTACCATCACTATGTTTTTCTGTCTCCCTCTCTCTCTCTCTCTCTCTCTCTCTCTCTCTTTCGAGATGTATATATAGCATTTATTTTTGTAAAATAAAACCATTCATAATAATTGCTGTATAGTTTGGTTTCAAGAACCTATGTTAAAATTATACATTTAGTATTCTTGTTTTACTACTCATTTAGACTCAGAATAACACTATTTTCTTTTGCTATAGGCTGCTATGTACATTAGGGAAAATCCAACACTACAACAATCCAATAAAATAAGTCCTCCTGGCTCTTCTTCTTCATTATCACAAGAAGAACAGATTTTTAGTGACTCACAGATCAACCATTATTAATAAAGTTCTAAAAATGTTACCTGTTGGAAATGCTTCAGAATACAAACGTAATGAATTATATAGCATAGTCTCTGCTATAGATAACAGCATAGAGAACACAATATAGATAAACTTATACATCTACATGACAGACCATGGTCATTAGCATACAAAAAGAAAACAGTTTACTTATATCCAGGATATTTCACCTGTACTCTTTAAAATTTAAGGGGAACAATTCAGACATGTTATGTTAGCTGTACTATTAATACTATTCTGAAAGTACTCAGCTTTCTGTATGTGACTCTTCTCTCTGTAAACCTACAGTACTTCCTTAAAACTGTGAGTTTAGAATAATGATCTTCCGTAATATAGCTCTAATACACTCAGCCATGTTGTGAAGAGATACAGTATCAGGATATAGTTTTTGGGCAATAGGAATTTTAGGTCATAATGTATGTAATTAAATAGTGGTTTTCAACCTTATTGCCAACTTTTCTGTAATACCCTACTTGCCCTAGACACTAGAAGATGATTAGAAATTAACTTTTATTGTACCCTTTTAAAACCAATTACATAACTGTGCCATGAGCGGTGCTCAATAAAAATAGCTATCCTTCTATTATTATAATGCTACCGTTCTGCTGTGGCAGACGCCAGAGGTTGTGCACTACCCTAACAGCGTCCTACTATTTCTTCTGCTTTATTTCTTTGTCAATTCACCCTAGCCCTGTTCCCTTTTCATGAAAGTAGCAAGGCTGGCACAAAAACAGCACTTGTGCAAAAAAAATTGCGCAAGTGCCATTGAAAAAGTCTAAAACATACACTATCTATGTGATGAATCTGCCCCATCAACTGTGAGTCACTGGATTTATCTGTACTTAATTCATTTACAGTATTTCACCTGGTATCTTCCATTGTATGGTGGTAATACTGCTTTTTGTTATTGTGGTTTCTATTTGGTAACAGCACGGTGAGATAATATTTACTTTATAGTGCCAGAAGTAGTGGTTATGGTGTGGTGTACTATTTGGGTACTACTTGTATATTAGTATTATTGGCAGGGGTGCACCACCAATGAGGCAAGGTGAGGCGATCACATCAGGTAGCATCAGGAGGGGGGCAGCAGAAGGGCCATGGGCAATGAGTGCTTTTATTGTGGCAAAGGGGTTATGTTAAGAAATTGGCTTTGGGGGGGCATTTAGATTTTTGCCTCAGGCAGCAGAAAGGCTAGGTGCACCCCTGATTACTGGTAGTATTAATATGTTTTGTTCAGTAAACATATGTAGGTAATATTTAATCACTGTATAGTGGAAATATTTTTCTAATATATTGTGCATTTTCCCCAATATACTGCACCATAATTGTGAGTCCAGCCATTTAAATCCTTTTAATATATTCCTCTGAGCCGAGCATGGCATTATTAACTTATTTAAAGAGTTTTCATACAGTAGACTTGCCCTTATGGAAAATCAATTACATGTGCATCTAGTAAGTTACTAGTTATGGATCAATTCTAACATTCTTCTGTAGAACAAATCTATCAAATATTACACGTTTTCTCCTAGATTATGTGGCTGTTGCCAGGGTGGTAATAGTTGTAATTTTATCAGAAAATAGTATAGAAACAGAGATATTAATAGTGACATTCACAGAAAATATACCTACAGTATGTGAGGCCCTGCTGTGTATATTGTCACACACGTTACATGGTTTTTGTATGGGTCTGTACTATAGTGTGTATATTTTCGGAGGTGGGACCACGCTATCCGTTCACTGTAAGTACCTTTATAATGTATGTTTGATAATACATGCTCTACAAGTCATAAAATTCATCCATATATTTCAAATTTTCTATTGAAGACTTTTTATTGCATTTATTGAAAACTGTAAGTCAAACAACAATTATTAAAAACGTAAGAAAACTGAACTTGAAATCTACTAAATCATCAATTTACAACACCCAGAGTTCAAGTTTATTATGTAGCCCAGTGTGTATTATTTAAACACTTTGACAGACCAAAATTAAAATGCTTTGTGTTTCCAATACAAACACCCTGCTCGCTTACAAGTGATATATCCCCATTGTCTCTATGTGAGAATGTAGATACTCCAATGGGGCCATTCTTGCTAAATATATCTGAATAATTTAATATATAATACATTTTATGCATATTTTTTGAAATATTAGTTATAAAAAAAGGAACATACATTAACAATGCCAACATATTCACAATTCCACACAGAACATTGGGCCTACAATGTTCATTCAACTACAGATACATTTTTTTTACTAAATCATATTTTATATGAAAGTTTTTTTCATTATGCTGTTTAGCATGTCTTATGTTGGTAATCTTCATTTTATGTCATTTTATGTCAATAAATGAAAATAGATGTATAGAAATATAGAAATATAGAAATGAGATAGAGACAGATAGACAGATAGATAGACAGATAGACAGACAGATAGATAGATAGATAGATAGATAGATAGATAGATAGATAGATAATGAATATACATTTTTGGAATATATAACATTTCAGATTTAAAGTGTTAAACTCATGTAATATTCAATACTATTTAAGCTGCATTTTATTAATATTGTTTGCTTTATATCTATATTAACAGCGTAAAAAAAAACAAAAAAAAACAGTGTAAAAAACACTGTATATCATATATAATTATATAGTCAGCCATCATCATAAGGTAAATTTGAATGAATAGAACTTATTCTAAACAATGTACATGTACAATACACTTACTATAACTACTGTTTTACTGTTTTACAGCCGGAGAAGTGAAGACTCCATCTGTATTTATGTACAAACCTTCCGATGAAGAGCTAAAGACAGATAAGGCCACTGTGGTCTGCACTCTGAGTGCCTTCACTCCAAAGATTGCGTCAGTGGAATGGATGGTGGATGAGAAAAAGTGGACAACTGATATATATACCACACCGGCCAGCAAACAGGCTGATAACCTGTACATGGAGAGCAGTCTCCTCAGCATGTCCTCCACAGAATACATGAAACATGAGAAGTTTGCCTGTAAAGTGACACATCAGGGGAAAGAGATTATCCAGACGATAAATCGATCAGAATGTTCTTAATATTTACTTTCTCTAAATCTTTATGGCCCAATTAATGCTTTCTTTTACACTCGCTATAGGGGCCATAAATGTAATTTTATATAACAGTATTATTTTTTCTTATTAAACTGTTATACTTCCATATTTCTACTAGTAATTATTCTTTCACTTCAATCTCTTCATGTGGAACTCTTTAATAGAGTTATTGTCACTTCTCTGTATGAACTTGAAAATAAAATGATAGTATCTTCATTCAGTATCTGTAGTTCTTACATTGGTGAATCATGTAGTTCTGTGGGTTATTTTATATAATGTATGGGCTGTTAAAGGGGATATTAATTATTGGTATTTATGCAAATCTCAATAATTAATATTCATAAATAGGGGTGGGTTGTCTTATGATAACTCCGCCTATTTATGCCTTACTTAACAACAAATCGCTACTGATTGCCTTACACTAACCACTAAACTAGCTGCATGCGCCTTACTAACTACCGCTAGTAACCACACGTTACACAATAGGTATAAATATGACAGTATTTATTAATCCTTACTGAACATAACATACATAATACACTAATAATACAGTACCAACAATACACTACAACTATGGCTGTCGCGCCTTACTACTACGACGGATTTATGTTTCCAACTATATATATCTATATCAAAGGGAATAGGTATATATAGTTTATGGCAACCCACAGCAATGTAAGTACACACACTAATACGGTTCTGTCTACGCTAACACAATCCCAATTCCTCCCCAGTATCTAACTATAATACACATACATACATTTACCAGAAGCCCACCCAATCCTATCAATATACTCTCCCTACGGGAATAACAAGGGGAAATCCAGACACTGCTGCGTCTGGGATAAGCAGGGCAGCCGGGAAGGGGTGTCAGGGGTAGGATCCTGGGGGAACACAGTGGGATTAGGCTCAGGGCAGGGGAAGGTACCAGGGGTTATGGGGAAACCAGGGGCTTATAGGGGAACACAGAAGTTGGTGGGTTGAGGGTTAGGGGCTATAAGGGGTTACTCAGGGGACTACAGGGAATGCAAGGGAATCAGGGGATATGAGGGGTTAATCAGGGACAGGGGATCGTTGGTGGTATAAGGGGTTATATGGCAGGGGATAATATATATATATATCTATATATGTCGTATATATATATATATATATATATATATATATCGTTGGTGGTATAGGGAGGGGGATATACTTAGCGGTAATATGCTCGTTGTCCAGGGGGGCTCGTTGTCCAGGGGATGCCTCGCTTGCTGGTGGACTTACCTGACTGCAGAGCGGAGCGCCGCCGGTCTATTTAAACTTCGCGGCGCCCGCTCGCAGTCCTCTTCTTGGCGCCGTGCGCATGCGCACCGCCGGCCTCAACCCGTGGGCCGGCGTGGTGATGTGACGTCACCGCGCCGGCCCGAGGATCTCGGAGCGCGCTTCCAGGGGGGGGGATCCTTTGATTAATTGTAATTACAGCGCCGGAGGTCAGCCACTCACAGGGGCATGGGAACTCTTTGTTCCCATGTCTCTGTTAGGCGCACCATCTCCGGCGCGGCCGGAGATGGTGACAAAGGGCAGAGGATCTTATTGATCCTCTGTCCTTTGTAGAGGCCGACGCTGGACATAATTGTCCAACTGTCGGTCTCCTCCACCCACCTGGCAGGCGCACTTCGGCGGGATTCCGGCATATATGCGTATAGATGCTTGGGGCACATCTATACGCATATATGAACGGACATCATATTAACATAGGGGCAGGAATAAGCCCTCCTATATTATAGGGGCCCATATACATCCATAGATGTCTGGGCCACATCCATAGATATATATGTACCCATATGGCTTACACACATAGAGATGCATGCTGCCCAGGGGGCA
Source organism: Bufo bufo (assembly GCF_905171765.1). Lineage (NCBI taxonomy): Eukaryota > Metazoa > Chordata > Amphibia > Anura > Bufonidae > Bufo > Bufo bufo. The sequence goes on along the minus strand of NC_053390.1, from coordinate 251,725,441 downwards.
CACATACATCTCTATGTGTGCAACACATCACAACTGGACGGGCCCAGAAGAAGGGCCTATATATACATATATATATACATACATATATACACATATATATATATATATATATATATACATATGCACACATGTCAGGGCACACATACACATGCATATCTGAATATGTCACTTCCCTCAACAATCCCCCTGTTGTCGGGAACACGACAATAAACATTTTGGGGGAAGGGTTGGGATGTATTAGTCTCCTCTCAATCGCCCTCTAGGTGACGATTCAGGAAGGACTGAAGTAATATGACCCTTAGGTACCTAGACATCACCTATAATGACCAACATCTCCGACCTGCCCTTCACCAAGCGCTTCCACCCACCGAATACACCGTCTTCTCTTTGGATAACTTCCTTGGCCTCTTATATTATGATCCTCAGGTGTCAGCCACTCCCTATGTAGTCTATTTCTGACTCTGGAATGGCTTCACCCTCACTGTCTTTAAATCACTCTACTCAGTGACCGTGTTCTCTCTTTGCCAGTGTTGTTCTTCTGGCGTCCGTTACCCCCAATGTTAGTGCCGGAAATTAATGTAGCACCTCCTTATGGGGTACGGACGGCCGTAGGCTGACCTTTCAACACCAGTATGACTTTCATCTTAATTGAAGACTCAGTTGTTGGAGAGGTTCTCCCATGGACAGATACATAGGTTTTTACAAGGCAGGTCAGATTTTCAGGTGAGAGGTGATGTCATAGTACCTAAATCCTACCTGCGGGAAGGAACCCCGCACTACCATCATTCAGTCCAACCCTTACAAAAAGTCACCATTGTCGATATTGAAGCGGCAAATACCTTAGTGATGAGGGGCCTGACCCTAGGGAATCTATCCTACCCCACTCATACAAACATGTCACATCCCTCCCAATACAGCCCAATTCAATTCAGTGTGTACCCATAGAGACTCATACCATAGGATGCAAGTGTGCGTCCAGCCATTTTGTATCATGGCTGTCGCACACTTGCACCCAGAGTGTCCATGGGTACATGAGGAACTCACATGCAAATAATCAATATAAATCTATACACGATATGATGAGGTCCCAGGGTGGCCTATGATTATACCCCGAACCCTCCTACGAAAATCTACTATAATACGTGTATACATACACACAATGCTATGAGGTCACAGGATGGCTTTGGAGGTACATCCTGAACCCTCATAGGAAAAGCTACTACCACACAATATTTATATACACACACAATACTATGAGGTCACAGGATGGCTTTTGGATTTTCATCCCGACCTTCATAGGAAACCGTATGTCCATGCGATCTCTGGCTTCAGGACTTTGTTGGAGCTAAGTCCTGAGCCTCCTACGATTAACTTCGTGAAGTTCTGTCTGGTTCTGGTTTAGCTGGTCCGCAAGTCTCTTGACCCTCCTGTAGATTAGACACAGTCCCGTGTACATGACGATTACCAGAACCAGAAGAACTATCACCGGATGAATCAATAGGTTGAAGAAGGATGTTGCCTTTGGACTGTAGCCGAACAGACTTTCCCACCAGGAGATCTTGGAGTCTTTGTCCAACGCAGTTGTGATTGCCGTTATTTTATTCTTGTCGTGCATCAGTTGGATGGTGGCCTGTTTCTCTGTTTCTCGAAGATTCTTAATTATTTCGTCTTCTTGGCTGAAGTCTAGCAGGAGATGTTTGAGTTCTATCCCAAAGCCAAGAGGGATCTTCTGGAGTCTCACGGGTACGTCAGGGCGGATGTCGAGTCTCTTCTCCGGGGTGATTGGTGTCCTTCCTTGTAACTCTGCGACATCTAAACCTAGGACGGGACTAAGGGTGCAATACGCTCCAGGGAGGAGTTCTCCTCTCTCAGTGCAGTTAGTTCCATAGATTGTATAAGACATGTTTTGCCTTTGGTACCAGCACCAATACCCCTGTCCCAAGTATTTAAGGGATGAGGGTATTGGGCTGGCCTTCATCTCACAGGACCCCTCGGTGCTCCAACATTGGTGTCTTAACACCCGATCCTGACTACCTTGACAGAGGATAGCATCCTCTTTCTTCCAACATCCCTCTGTGTCTAACAGATAAGGATGGCCTCTCTCATAGGTTAGAACGCCCGGGGGGAGCTGTGGATGAAGCACCGTCTGGTTATTTATGACAATCCCTAAGTTAATTGCACTGTAACCCTGTCTAAGATGGCCAGATACAGGAGCCAATGACGAAGCAGTGCAAGTGAGATTCCTACAGCCGTGCCACTGGACTACCCACCAGTTGGTGTGATTGGCTGCAAAAGGAGATATAAGAGGACTTACCCGTTGGCGGAGGTTAAATGGGAAGTGGCCGCCGTACAATGATGATACAATATGTTTAAGGTTGCCTGAGAGTTCACTCTGGACCTGCGTACACGCCAGTGCGAGCTGAGCTCTATCCTGTTCTTCCAAGAGACCCCCAACTAACCTTCTAAACTTCTCTCGTAAAGCAGAAGATAGAGAGGTAGTGGCATCTATGTGCGAATGTTGCAAACCCTCTAAGACGTGGTTTACATCAAGCTGGGTCTCGAATCCTTCTCCGGCGTGTCGCGCAACATCCCCAAGTTTACCTCTCAGGACTTCCATATCCATAGTGTTCAGGGCGCCCACTCCCAATGCACCTCCGCCTAGTCCCATGGCTATCAGGTCTCTTCTTCCCCTGTGATTTCTGTGTATGAGATCGTCCTTTCTTACCTCTTGCCCCGCCTCTATCCAACCTCTTATCATGTCAATTTGGTTCCTCACAAACTCCCCACATCTGTGATCCCACTGGTCGACTCGGAAGTCATCTACAGAAATTCTCCAAGTAAATAGGACGAATTTTGTCCCCGTGATGATCTTCCATGGGGAGGACAGTTGAGGAGCTATAGGATCTGCCAATTGATGGATAGGGGCGTTGCAAGAGTCTAAATGCATTTTTACAGGTTGTAGACCTGTCGCTTCAAGGGGATCCTCACCACCGTTACACAAACTTGCCCTCTACCTCTGAACGGATACCATTGGTCATTTTCTCCAACCTGTAGCACTAGTTTTCCTACGGGTTTGGATTTAGACAGATAGGCCCATTGTGTAAATGTCCAGCACCCTTCATCTACTGCCTCGCAAAAAGGCCATCTAAACGAACCATCTATATTGATGTCAAAGTTAATATCCCTGCCACTGGGGTCTTTCCAATCGGAAGACACATACCTACCCCGGTATTCCTCATTCATAGGGGTACCGTCCATCCATACATCCACTGTAGGGGTATCCACCCCATTGCACACTAAATCCCAACTCCAGGGATTAGTGTCCAAGGTTACCATCTGGGTATCTTGTTCCCAGTGGGCATAGGTGACGAAATAATATCCAGTCACCTCCTGAACACAATTGTCTCTCATGATGGTGATCATAAAGGACCGTATGGATGGAGATCCCTTTAACTGAGCATACCTGGGATCCTTGGCATCTGTCCGTACTTTTAAATGGTGGCTCGGTAAAAGCCTTCCAGTTTTACCGGACCACTCTGGTCATTCCATAGGGCCTGGCCAGAGTTACTGCAGTTTAACTTTAGCATCACTATACTGGTTCGTATGTAATCTGTGGACACATGTCCTTGAACATAACTGGATTCCCTAGTGATAATCATCTGGGAATCTCTTAACATACAATAAGCTTTTAGGGTGCCCTTTACCGGAATGGGTCTGTCAAAATATGTCCTTACCCTCAGCCCATCTTGGCTATCCCTCCTTATGAAGGTAGCTTTAAGGATATACCAGCCACTATACTCTGCACCCGTGACATCCTCGGGACTCAGAACCCCCTCCTTGGTACACAACACTGTGGTAGTGTTGGCTTCCACTTGTTTGTAAGGATGTAAGTGAGGGTCCTTAGACACCCATCTTAAGGATCTCATAGGAGTAGGGTCAGAGTCCCGAAAATGTCTGAATTCTTTGAGGCAGAGTGCATGTAAATCATGTTGTATGGCAGACACATTCTCCACAGGGGTATAATGTTGAATTACACCTTGGGCAAAACTCTCCCTCTGGAAACCATACAGATACCACTGTCCTGGTGTAAATGAAAAGTTCTCGTATGGTTTCAGGATTTTGCCCTCCAAACATTCCACCATTAAAAGGCCGGGTTTATTCATAGATATGTCAGCCATATCTATCTTAACTCCCCGGCCCTCCCCCAAAGAGGTTGAACCTGCCATCATCATGCTTACCACCAGTGCCACAAGTTGGGGATATGCCATGTTCAGAGGATTTGTATATCTTTTCAGGCTAGTCGTAACCTTGGTGAGTCTCCCTCCCGTGATCTGTTAATTCAATGTGAATGTAATTAGTTTCATGGATCCACCCTCGACCCACCAAAACACCCCCCCCCCCCGGTCACCCAACTCTGTGAGGGTTCATGTTATTGAGTTGGGGAGGCTCGGGTGGCCTTGGCCTGGTCGATATGGATCCATAAAACTCCCTGTCGCCTACGTGACTTTTTCTTGGTCGTCATCGGCCTTTGCACCTTTAGCATGGTGTCACCCATTACTTCAAGAACCTGATAGGGTCCTTCCCAGTTTGCATCCCAGGGGCCGGCCCGACGGAAGATTTTCACCATCACTAGCTCTCCTACAGAGGGCATTGGCGTTTCCCCCTGTAGATACGGTCTGTGTAGCCGTATCGCTGCATGAGGCAATAACTCCTTCAGGTTTAGTTGTACCTGTTGGAGAAACAGGTCTCTGGCGATGGCGTTCTTCACTGGTTCTGACACTAGGGGTTCATTGGGTAGGCATAGGGGCATTTTGCGTCCGGTCATTAGTTCAAATGGGGTGATACCGGTACTAGTAGCCTCGGTAGCTCGGATTCCCATTAGCACGGCTGGCAGAGAGGTTACCCATGAGGAACCTTTCTCCAGTAGTGCTTTAGAAAGTCGTGTTTTTATGGTCCGGTTCATCCGCTCCACGATGCCCGCAGACTGAGGGTGGCAAGGCACATGAAACCTTTGCTTTATATCTAAAAGACCACAAAGTGCTTTCATTACCTTACCCGTGAAATGGGTCCCTCTGTCCGACTCTATCAATCTGGGGATACCCCATCGTGACAGAACCTGTTCCCAGAGAACACGGGCATTGGTTGTAGCCGAATCATTAACCGTGGGGATGGCTTCTACCCACTTAGAGAAGACATCCACTACCACCAGTGCGTAACGATAGTTACGACTTCCTGTTGGTAAAGGTCCGATAAAATCTATTTGTAGTGCGGACCACGGACCATCTGCAGGAGGAACTCGCTGCAACACCGGCTTCAGGGCTGACGCCCTTGGGTTAACCTGAGCACAAACCAGGCACTGTTGTGTTACTTCCTCTACTGTGTTGGACATTCCCGGCCAGTATAATTTGTCTCTCAGGAGAGACAAGAGTTTATCCCGGCCCAGGTGTCCAAACAGTTGGTGGTTCAATCTGGTTAGCTCTGCTTGCAGATGCTGTGGAACCACGGGAAGAGGAAGTTGCTGTGTACCGGTATCGTAACACAGGATCCCCTGTTGTATTGACCAGGGATGCTGTGGAGATGTGAGGTGTGTCATTAGAAGAGGATCTTTTGCTTGTTCCTCCTCAAATGACACCGGGCCTTTACTCAGGTTGGTACGAACTGCAATCTGGTAGGCCGGTAACGGCTCAGTGTCTGTTTCCTGAAGGATCCCAGACACTGCCGCTAGTTTGGCCAATTCATCCGCCTTGTTGTTACCTAACGTCAAAGGCTCATCCCCTTTCTGATGCGCAGGGATTTTTATGATGGCTGCTTCCGCCGTGTGTGCCATGCCCCATTCCCAAAGTTCTTTCAGGACCGACAAATGAGCCAGAGGTTTGTTTTGGCTATCCACAAATCCTCGTCTTTTCCAGGTGTCCAGGTGCAGGGTGAGAGAACGAACTACATATGAACTGTCGCTATATGTAGTTCGTTTCCCTGGGGGTTGAAGAAGCAAGGCTTTCTTGACCGCCTCCAGTTCTGCCCGCTGTGCCGACATGTGACCTGGTAACTTGACAAGATTCTGGGTACCTGTGGTCTCATCCAGCACAGCAAAACCTGTGACATAGGTCCCATCCATGAAAAATCGAGAGCCATCCACAAAGATGACTCTGTCTTCTGGATGTTTATCGGTCCTGAAAATTTGTGGCGCGTTGATATGCGCTGGTTGGCCACAGTCATGTTCGGTGCCAGTTAGGTTCAATAACTGGGACAGAACATACTTGGCTTTGTGGTTCACCTGCAGACTCCGGCCACTGAGATCCATAATCCACCTCCCGAATCTCTGTTGGGAGACTCCAGGGAGTGTATCACGGAGCAAGAGGGCCAATGGAGAGTGTGGAGTCTGTAAAGTGAGGGGCCTGAAGCCTACAATATGCTCAGTGGTTTTGACGGCATAGTGTATGGCTGCCAGTTGTTTGGCACACTCATCGAACCCTCGTTCAACAGGCGAAAGTAACCTGGAGAAGTATCCCAGCGGTCTAATGTCATACCCTATCTGCTGTAGGAGGACCGCTGAGATAGACTCCGTCCCTGCATGCGCCTGTATGGCTATTTCCCCTTCAGGATGGGGAGTGGCCAATACAGGGGCAGAGGAGAGGTCCCTTTTCAAAATAGAAAAGGCCTCTTCCTGTGCATCAGACCAACCTTTGATTGAGGGGTCTTCTCCTCTGAGGAGTTCATAGAGGGGTTTTGCTTTGGCAGCAAAATCCTCTATGAACTCCCTCATAAAATTAGCAACTCCCAGGAATTTTCTCAAATCCTGTAGAGTGCCTGGTCTAGGTAATTTTACCATGGCTTCCACTCTGGCTGCCACGATTCCTTTGGCTCCAAAAGAAATTTGGACTCCAAGGAAAGTCACCTCTGTTCTGGCCAAATTTGCCTTGTGGGGACTCAGCTTGAGTCCTGACTTGGCCAGGAGTCCCAATAGCTCTTTTAACAGAACCAAGTGTTCTTCTATGGTTTCTGTGTGTAAGAGCAGGTCATCCACGTATTGCAGAAGGCATTCTGGCCGTGAGAATACACTCAGAACAGCTGCCAATGCCTGGTGAAAATATGTGGGACTACTGTGGAACCCCTGGGGGAGTACACCAAACATGTACTGTTTGTCCCCTACTGTAAAGGCAAATTTGTACCTACAGTTTTCAGTGAGTTCAATTGAGAAGAACCCATTGGCAACATCTATGGTTGAGAATATGCGACTTTTGCCGCTTATTCTGGCCATGATGTCGGGAGTCTGTGCCACCACTGGAGCGGACATTGGGGTGTATTTGTTGAGGACCCGGAGGTCTATGGTGAGCCTCCATGCATTGGTGTCCTTTTTCTTTACTGGCCAGAGGGCATTGTTGCATTTAGAATTGCCCTCTATGACCACCCCCCTAGTTTTCAATTCTTGGACGGTGTCCAAAATTGAATAGGTGGCTTCTGGCGGAAAGCGGTATTGGCGTTGAGGTGGAGGGTCGGGACCCTGAATGTCCACCTGAACACCAATCAGTCTGCCACAATCGTTTTTTCCCTGGGCCCACAGATCGGGGTACTCATACACAATAGGCTCAAGGTCTGGATTATGCGAGATCTCAGGCCATTTGTGTTCAAGTACTTCAGTAGAGTCATCTATTGTTGGCAATGGTGGTCCCAGAAACTGGCGTTGGATGACAAACACCTTGGATTGTCTGGGACCCTTCCATACAATACTATTTGCCAGATCTAAGATCCACCCATTTTGTGTCATTACGTCGGTTCCAATAATGTTGTCAGAACCGGGGTAATACCACATGGGGATCCTAAGGGTCGTGTGACTGGTAATCTGGACAATTACTTCTTCTATTCTGTGGGCCCTCACCCCCCCTTGTTGGTGATCAAATCCGATCACCACACACTGAGGGCTGTTGGGATGTAAATCATGTTTGACATTGGTAATGGAAATTTCCCCACCAGTGTCAAGCATGATTTCGGCGTCCTGATTTTTGATTTTGGCCTTTATGTGGGGTCTCCCTGAAGAATCCAGTATGATGGGACATACTGGCGCCAGATCTTTAGGGATCCCTGATCTTCAATCAATTTCTACCAGACTCCCAGTAGGTACCTGTGAGGTACATACTGCCACTTGTGGGTTCTTGCTATGGACCCTTCGTGTGGATTCCAGGGATTCCACACTCATTACCGAACGCGCTGGGTGATTCACAACAGCCACACGTTTTGGTGTCTGGACCTGTGAATGTCCCAGATATTCCCCCACTGGTTTGGCATAATTAGGTTTCATCTTGAAACCGTTATTATTGCCTGTTCTCTCAGGATTTGTCCGGTTGTTACGTGACCATTGTGGACAATTCCTCTTTATGTGCCCGTATTGTAAACATAGGAAGCATCGAATGCCTCCCATCCTTTCCAATGGCGGGGCTGTGGGGCGAATAGCCGAGTTACCTTTTGTGTGCTGTACCCGTTCATCTTGAGATGTATCGTGTACAGGCGCACGCTCCGTCACTTTGACGGATTTCCTATTGAGCAGTGTATCCTGTCTGCACTGCTCAATAATCATAGCAGCATCCGTGAGGGATGGCTCCCTAGCTGCACTCAACCGGATTGCAGTGTCAAGGTATGGGAATTTTTCCACAAACATGCGTATCATACCCTGTGGAATTCCAATACCGTGATCCTTTGTAACCCTTCTGTACATCGCTTCAAACCGACTACACATAGACAGAGGTTCGTCATGTATAGTGGGTTTGAACTTGGACAGGATATCCGGAGTGACGTCTCAATGGCCCGTTGCCAGTCTCATGAGTATGGAGAGACGTTCCTCCTTGTCATAAAACTGTCCATTCATGGGTTGCGTCCTCCCCGTTACCTCATACCTTTGGTTTAGGTGTGTAGGTAACCATAACTTGAATAACTCCATGCGATATTCGTGAGCCACTGAATACTTGTTACAGTGACCCTCGAAGATATCACATGAAGTAAACGGATCTACACTGGGATCATATGTTGGGATCTCCTTGCAGATCCGTAACAGGAAGTTTATCCTTTCCATACTGGAATGGTTAGGATAAAAATCTTCCTGTCTTTCCGGACGCGTTGGCGGATTGGAAGTGGTAAATGGCCAACCACTTTCCTCTCTCCAATCGTTGCCCTGTTCCTGGGATCGGTTGCTACTATTCTCCCTGGGTGTGTGGGTGAAATGTAGCGTCCGTTCCACCTGTCCCCTAGTGTCTACTGTATCGGATGTTTGATCCATGGAAGATCTTGGCGCTGTCGCCGCTATCTCCCCCTGTGCCGTTTCCGAAACACAAACCTGTTTCGTGGGCACCATACTGTTAGCACCAGGCCGTGACAGATTCGAGATGACCTGCTGCAAATCCGCAATGGTTTGCGTTTTTGCAGCCAGGTCCTCTCGAAGTTGAACAATCATGTTATGCATAGATACCGTATTGTTCCTGAACTGGTTTATCTCAGTGTACAGTCTGAGCAGTTCCTTATCCATGTCAGAGTAGAAACTCTCCTTGTCCGAGAGTCTAGACTCTAACACGCAAATCTCCCTGCCCCTCTCGACCGTACACTGGGATTTCTCTTGTAATTGTGTTTGTAATGTGTGCAACTGTTTAATGTTCTCAACACAACAATTGCAGTGGAAGTTTGCAGTGTTGGAAACTTCCTCTGCCTTTGACGTGCTGTTAAGTGTTTCCAGATGTTCCGGCTTCCAAATGATATCCTCAAAGGTGTGAACCAATTTGGCTAACATTTGGAGTCGTTTTTTGGTTTTTTTAAACATGCTGCGATTAATGCAGAGTTTGTCATGAGCATATGCCTGGTCCAATAAAGTGGACCATAGCAGCTCAGTGGATTTGTACGTGGTGGGGATGATGGGGTTGTATGTGCTATGTTTGCTGAGGTGTTGCAGTGTGGCGAGGTTCATACTTACTTTTTGACGAGAGGCCATCTTCATTGGTGTCGTTTGTTGTGCTGTGTTGCTGCGTGGAGGAGGTCCTTCAATATTCGGAACGCCTTCTCCCGACCAGCCAGACGACTTATGTTCGACTTCAATGACGACGGTTCTCTCTTCAGTGGGCGTGTAAAGGAATCAGAAAATATTAATACAGAAAAATTTTTAGATTCTCTGCTGTAGAGATTGCTCTGTGTCTGGTTCTGATTGAACAAACCGCTTTACCTGTACGAACTATCAGGCAATGGACGCTCAGAATCCACTGACCGCGTCCCTCCCGCCTGACTAGTTCACAGCGTAATCGATTCTTTTCACCAAAACCAAACACAGAAAACAAATTCCTAGCAGTGGGCCTGGCTCGCCAATGTTAAAGGGGATATTAATTATTGGTATTTATGCAAATCTCAATAATTAATATTCATAAATAGGGGTGGGTCGTCTTATGATAACTCCGCCTATTTATGCCTTACTTAACAACAAATCGCTACTGATTGCCTTACACTAACCACTAAACTAGCTGCATGCGCCTTACTAACTACCGCTAGTAACCACACGTTACACAATAGGTATAAATATGACAGTATTTATTAATCCTTACTGAACATAACATACATAATACACTAATAATACAGTACCAACAATACACTACAACTATGGCTGTCGCGCCTTACTACTACGACGGATTTATGTTTCCAACTATATATATCTATATCAAAGGGAATAGGTATATACAGTTTATGGCAACCCACAGCAATGTAAGTACACACACTAATACGGTTCTGTCTACGCTAACACAATCCCAATTCCTCCCCAGTATCTAACTATAATACACATACATACATTTACCAGAAGCCCACCCAATCCTATCAATATACTCTCCCTACGGGAATAACAAGGGGAAATCCAGACACTGCTGTGTCTGGGATAAGCAGGGCAGCCGGGAAGGGGTGTCAGGGGTAGGATCCTGGGGGAACACAGTGGGATTAGGCTCAGGGCAGGGGAAGGTACCAGGGGTTATGGGGAAACCAGGGGCTTATAGGGGAACACAGAAGTTGGTGGGTTGAGGGTTAGGGGCTATAAGGGGTTACTCAGGGGACTACAGGGAATGCAAGGGAATCAGGGGATATGAGGGGTTAATCAGGGACAGGGGATCGTTGGTGGTATAAGGGGTTATATGGCAGGGGATAATATATATATATATCTATATATGTCGTGTATATATATATATATATATATATATATATATATCGTTGGTGGTATAGGGAGGGGGATATACTTAGCGGTAATATGCTCGTTGTCCAGGGGGGCTCGTTGTCCAGGGGATGCCTCGCTTGCTGGTGGACTTACCTGACTGCAGAGCGGAGCGCCGCCGGTCTATTTAAACTTCGCGGCGCCCGCTCGCAGTCCTCTTCTTGGCGCCGTGCGCATGCGCACCGCCGGCCTCAACCCGTGGGCCGGCGTGGTGATGTGACGTCACCGCGCCGGCCCGAGGATCTAGGAGCGCGCTTCCAGGGGGGGGGATCCTTTGATCCTCCCGCCTGTGAAGCGGACGCTTACCTCCGGCGCTGTAATTACAGCGCCGGAGGTCAGCCACTCACAGGGGCATGGGAACTCTTTGTTCCCATGTCTCTGTTAGGCGCACAATCTCCGGCGCGGCCGGAGATGGTGACAAAGGGCAGAGGATCTTATTGATCCTCTGTCCTTTGTAGAGGCAGACGCTGGACATAATTGTCCAACTGTCGGTCTCCTCCACCCACCTGGCAGGCGCACTTCGGCGGGATTCCGGCATATATGCGTATAGATGCTTGGGGCACATCTATACGCATATATGAACGGACATCATATTAACATAGGGGCAGGAATAAGCCCTTCTATATTATAGGGGCCCATATACATCCATAGATGTCTGGGCCACATCCATAGATATATATGTACCCATATGGCTTACACACATAGAGATGCATGCTGCCCAGGGGGCACACATACATCTCTATGTGTGCAACACATCACAACTGGACGGGCCCAGAAGAAGGGCCTATATATACATATATATATATATATATATATATATATATATATACATACATATATACATATATATATATATATATATATATATATATATATATATACATATGCACACATGTCAGGGCACACATACACATGCATATCTGAATATGTCACTTCCCTCAACATGGGCTAAGTCTGAAAAGTCATCACATCACTTAGCACAATACACATAATGCACAGAATGCACATAAATACCTTTTATTATTATCATATATCAATATGTGTTTGTAACATATTTGTATATCTAAGTAATTCATTATAATGGGTGAGAACAATAACCACAATTCCAACAACAACCATTTCTTCTGAGAGAGCAAAAAATAATATGATACAGTATATTTCCCAGTGTTCAGACACAGAAATATTTTAATTATTGGGAGAAGTCATTGATTTGTAGTCAGAGTGTTTTAACATCGATCAAAGTGACCTTTAATATATCAAGCTGGACTTAAAGGTGGAACAGCATGAAGCCACTGAATTTTCATTCCCATACACTTGAACAGTACATTATAGCGGTGTTCAAATAGAGAAAAGTGGTAAAAGACAAAATTCAAATAATAATAATAGTAATAATAATAATCTTTATTTATATAGCAGCCACCAACATATTCCACAGCGCTTTGCAATCAGTAAAAAAATATTATGTACAGTATGTATTATATAGAATATAATTAAATGTTTTTCGGAGTCTTTGGGGAATCCATTCCTAGTTTTCATTACAAGAAAATGCAGCAAATTTACTATGATAGCAATAAAAATACATTCTGTAGAAATTAGGCATAAAACATTGCTTGTAATTTCATAAAACTACTATTTAATGTTAGATTGTAACTGATATGAGGCCCTACATACTGAGTACAGTTCTTCAGAATATTTTGATATTCCATACACAACATATTTCTTGTGAATCACTGGGAGTGACAAACTGGGAACCACATAAACAATAGGCAACTTGCTTTAAACTAATTATGCATCAAATTACAAACCTATAAAACCCCAGAATAATATGACATAAGATGTATATATATATATATATATATATATATATATTTATAGGCCATTGGAGTACTGTAACAGAGAACAATTGACACATAGGGGCCCAGGTTTCCTACTAGTGTGACAGGATCTGATGCATCTATAGATTGTGGATCTCAAAGTTTAGGTCATCTTTTAGCTCACTGTTTTTCATATTTTTACAGAAATGTTGGCGCACATTGTGACACCAAAAAAAAAAAATCGCATTTAACGACATTTATTTTTTACTACTTAGCCATATCCCTTTTCAATAAATATATACCCCCTTTTTAATCGAGTGTAAGAAAGAGTAGAGTAGATATGACTTGTGTCAAATTGTGACATATTTTGCACCAAGGTCAAGTCCCAAACACCTCAGTAAATCTAGGCCACTGTTCCTGGAAAATGATCACTGGGTTTCCCAACTAATAGTAGACCTTAGATCAGAAATGGAGCCCCATTGGCATACAATACAAATAGCAATCATCTCATATGGCGAAGTATCTTATAGTTTCCTACTCTCAGCCATTCTCTATAGTATGTGACTAGACATTATAGTTTTTGTACAGGCCTGTAACACTGTGATGGCTTTTTGGAAGTGGAACCCAGCTTAACGTTCACAGTAAGTACCATAATTTCTCTCTTCCAAGGCTTATCCGTCTCCCTTCCTTTCTTTATTAGAAAACATTATTAGATATTTATTTTGAGGCCATACACGTATATTCATAGGCCATCACTTAAAATCTGGACAACCTCTTTAATCCTGATACTGTGGGCATATCTATAAGAGATGCAGAGGAATCATTTGCTCATCCTACACATAAAAAGGCATAATTTGCTCATCCTACACATAAAAAGGCATCAGTATTATAAATGGCACATGGTAGATGGGGGTCCTGTTACAGATTTCGCACTGGAGCCCAGAAGGTTCAAGGACCGTTGCTTGGTACACACATTGCCTCCAGACTGGCTTTAGCTATCTGTTCTAAGATAAATAAGTAATGGCTTATATAACTAATTCATAAATTAGGCGAATAGTACATATGATGAGAAGGCTGTCAAAATGCTATATAAGATCGTTTATTTTCTATGGCAGGGGTATTCAGCTCAGATTTACCAGTGTAACCAGTTTTTGTACAGCCATGAACCACTGTGAGCTATTTACGGAGGTGGAACTCCGCTCACCGTTCTCAGTAAGTAGTATTACCATCAAGTCTAGCTTTCATCTTTTTATATTCATGAATTATTTATCAACCATTGTAGGTCATACCTCTTCTTCTACTATACCTACTGTACCATTTAAATTTAGTTCTTACAGTTAAATTGTATGACCTAATTATGTTATATAAGGAATTTTACAATTTAAAAACAGGCACTCACCATCTGACAATTAAAAAGTTTTATTTTAATAAAATAAGAATAAAAATAAATAATATATTTACCCCTACAATATTCTGTGATTATAATATTCTGCGATTATTTGGGCACTAGGTAATAGGTCTCAAGTTTCAGCTATTTGCAATCATAAAAATAGACTGTGCATTGGTGTTAAAACAATGTATCAAAATTTATAGCAGTGTCCGTTAGTGCTTAGACATAATATAGGTAATAATCAAGTGACTGGTTGTGCACAATTGATAATAATACCTTAACCTAATATAACATAAATATTACAATAATCATATATGACTGTGAAAAAATGTGAATACTATATTTCTTCCCAATGATGATTGTCACTGATATTGTGTGACGGTATAGGAGGTTGCTTGTGTGACGATATAGAAAGTTACTTGTAAATCTGAGATATAGAGCCAGATGTAAACAGGTAAAATCAATTGTTTAGGAGGCCAGGTATCAATAGTAGGGCTGGTGTCTGGGGCCTCCCCCTCCCACAGCCTCTTACCTGTTCCCTCCATTCACTGATCTCCGAGCTGTGTCTCCTTGCAAGTGTCACGTAGTCCTGCGATATCTCTGGTCTTTCGGTATGTCGATTGTTGTTGCCATCATGCGAACTTCCCGGCTCTGTAAAGCGTAGACCTTGGCGTCTCAGGTGGGAAAAGTTAGTAGTCTTTGCCGTAGAATAGCAGCTGTGACGTGACGTCAGCCGGATCAGGTGGAGATTTTACTCTGGTTAAGATATAGAGTAAACTTTAAGGGCCCAATGTCCTATATAAATTAGAATTGGAATATAGAGTATAATCACTTTGTGGTGGTCTTAGGTGGGTAGTTGCAAATCCAAAAACGGCCATGTTTCTCTATATCTTAACCAGAGTTAAAATCACCACCTGATCCGGCTGACGTCACGTCACAGCTGCTATTCTACGGCAAAGACTAACAACTTTTCCCACGTGAGATGCCAAGGTCTACGCTTTACAGAGCCGGGAAGTTTGCATGACGGCAACAACAATCGACATACCGAAAGACCAGAAATATTGCAGGAGTACGTGACACTTGCAAGGAGACACAGCTCGGAGATCAGTGAACGGAGGGAACAGGTAAGAGGCTGTGCGAGGGGGACGCCCCAGACACCAGCCCTACTATTGATACCTGGCCTCCTAAACGATTGATTTTACCTGTTTACATTTGGCTCTATATCTCAGATTTGCAAGTAACTTTCTATATCGTCACACAAGCAACCTCCTATACCGTCACACAATATCAGTGACAATCATCATTGGGAGGAAATATAGTATTCACATTTTTTCACAGTCATATATGATTATTGTAATACACTGCTCAACAAAATAAAGGGAACACAAAAATAACACATCCTAGATCTGAGTTAATTAAATATTCTTCTAAAATACTTTGTTCTTTACATAGTTGAATGTGCTGACAACAAAATCACACAAAAATAAAAAAATGGAAATCAAATGTTTTAACCCATGGAGGTCTGGATTTGGAGTCACACTCAAAATTAAAGTGGAAAAACACACTATAGGCTGATCCAACTTTGATGTAATGTCCTTAAAACAAGTCAAAATGAGGCTCAGTAGTGTGTGTGGCCTCCACGTGCCTGTATGACCTCCCTACAATGCCTGTGCATGCTCCTGATGAGGTGGCGGACGGTCTCCTGAGGGATCTCCTCCCAGACCTGGACTTAAGCATCTGCTAACTCCTGGACAGTCTGTGGTGCAACGTGACGTTGGTGGATAGAGCGAGACATGATGTCCCAGATGTGCTCAATTGGATTCAGGTCTGGGGAACGGGCGGGCCAGTCCATAGCATCAATGCCTTCGTCTTGCAGGAACTGCTGACACACTCCAGCCACATGAGGTCTAGCATTGTCTTGCATTAGGAGGAACCCAGGGCCAACCAGCATATGGTCTCACAAGGGGTCTGAGGATCTCATCTCGGTACCTAATGGCAGTCAGGCTACCTCTGGCGAGCACATGGAGGGCTGTGCGGCCCTCCAAAGAAATGCCACCCCACACCATTACTGACCCAATGCCAAACCGGTCATGCTGGAGGATGTTGCAGGCAGCAGAACGTTCTCCACGGCGTCTCCAGACTCTGTCACGTCTGTCACATGTGCTCAGTGTGAACCTGCTTTCATCTGTGAAGAGCACAGGGCGCCAGTGGCGAATTTGCCAATCTTGGTGTTCTGTGGCAAATGCCAAACGTCCTGCACGGTGTTGGGTTGTAAGCCCAACCCCCACCTGTGGACGTCGGGCCCTCATATCACCCTCATGGAGTCTGTGTTTCTGACCATTTGAGCAGACACATGCACATTTGTGGCCTGCTGGAGGTCATTTTACAGGGCTCTGGCAGTGCTCCTCCTGTTCCTCCTTGCACAAAGGCGGAGGTAGCGGTCCTGCTGCTGGGTTGTTGCCCTCCTACGGCCTCCTCCACGTCTCCTGATGTACTGGCCTGTCTCCTGGTAGCGCCTCCATGCTCTGGACACTACGCTGACAGCCACAGCAAACCTTCTTGCCACAGCTCGCATTGATGTGCCATCCTGGATAAGCTGCACTACCTGAGCCACTTGTGTGGGTTGTAGACTCCGTCTCATGCTACCACTAGAGTGAAAGCACCGCCAGCATTCAAAAGTAACCAAAACATCAGCCAGGAAGTATAGGAACTGAGAAGTGTCTGTGGTCACCACCTGCAGAACCACTCATTTATTGGGGGTGTCTTGCTAATTGCCTATAATTTCCACCTGTTGTCTATCCCATTTGCACAACAGCATGTGAAATTGATTGTCACTCAGTCTTGCTTCCTAAGTGGACAGTTTGATTTCACAGAAGTGTGATTGACTTGGAGTTAC
Organism: Bufo bufo; assembly: GCF_905171765.1. Classification (NCBI taxonomy): domain Eukaryota; kingdom Metazoa; phylum Chordata; class Amphibia; order Anura; family Bufonidae; genus Bufo; species Bufo bufo. Next base: position 251,708,117 of record NC_053390.1, on the reverse strand, counting down.
ATTGTGTTGTTTAAGTGTTCCCTTTATTTTTTTGAGCAGTGTATTTAGGTTATATTAGGTTAAGGTATTATTATCAATTGTGCACAACCAGTCACTTGATTATTACCTATATTATGTCTAAGCACTAACGGACACTGCTATAAATTTTGATACATTGTTTTAACACCAATGCTATTTTTATGATTGCAAATAGCTGAAACTTGAGACCTATTACCTAGCGCCCAAATAATCGCAGAATATTATAATCACAGAATATTGTAAGGGTAAATATATTATTTATTTTTTATTCTTATTTTATTAAAATAAAACTTTTTAATTGTCAGATGGTGAGTGCCTGTTTTTAAATTGTAAAATTGTTTATTCATTGGGATGATTAGGTGAATCATCAAAAAACAGAGCACCTCAACCATAATTTGGATTTGGGTGAGCCACGGTATACTTGTTTTATATGTTATATAAGGAAACATCCACAGGGCAACTGATGTTGTGCTGACCCATATGTGACATGTACTAGAGGACAGTATAAACTACATTTTTATTAGAATTTTTAAATATTAAATAAAAAGATGTTTAAGTAACCCTCCAATTTGGTTAAGAAAAGGCTTGTAATTCTACTTGAACTTCACGGTATCTTGATATAATTCATTGCATTTTTTATCCTTGCCTAATACCCTGTTACATTAGTGATTCTTTCAAATAGGCCATTTTCTTAATATTAACCTTTAATAGAAATGATATCCCTTCATACTTAATATGCTGTTTGATATTGGAGCCTCTATGTACTGTATATAAGCGAGCTATCTGATGTAAGTAGAATATCAAGAGCATGAGATGCTCCGATGCTAGCCTCAGGGGGGCTGCCTGGGTGAAAATAAAGGTATGTCCGGGTTAAACTCTGAACCCGGACAACCCCTTTAAAGGCGGTGTAATAGTGAATTATATGTTCTGCATATAATACATTCATATCCTTGTGGATAGCCTGCCATAAGAGACTGCCACTATAAACTTTTTGCAACTGTTTGGCTGATTTCAGGCTTATCTAAGTCTACTCATATGAAACTTCAATACTTAAAGGGAATCTCTCACCAGGGCCCTGGACTATAATCAGCAGTAATAAGTGGTATTGCACATAAAGAGTCTGGATCACCATTTTATTTTCCATCTGCCCACTGTTCTCCCACTGCCATGCCAAAAGCTACACCGAAATACACAGTCTAGACCGCTGTGCCGCACTAACATAATAGAGAGGACTACTGTGCATGTGCACAGCAGTCCCAGCAATGTATTTCAGCATAGTTTTCGGCAGTGACAGTAAGGAACAGGAGAAACAGGAAAATAAAAATAAATATGCCTTGGACTTCTTATCTGCAGTACTACTCATGTATTACTGCAGATAATCATCCAAGATCATGTGACAGATTCCCTTTAATCCCCAGATTCCCTTTAATTTTTTGGGGACAGGCAGTGTATATTTAATTGCATATTTATATCACTCAGATTTTAACTTTATGTTCCATGATTTCATATAGTTAAATCAGCATACAGCATTAAATTTAGTAGAAGTCTAGGAATTGTAAAAATTCTGCCTGCTAATGAAAATTGGTTATTTTTGCACGACTTGGTATAAAGTTAAACATTATAGTGCAATTTTAGATAGAGCTGAAGGAATAAGGTAGGTTTAAATAATGACAGAGAATTACCACCATTTCATTTCAAATATATCTCATATATTATCTTACTTTGGCCACCATAGTACATACAGTACCATTAAAATAACACATGTTAATAAGTTTGATGGCTCAACATATACAAATAAATCCTGTAAGTTGAAAATGAATATGTTTCATGACACATTTTTGATGCTGAATATAAATGCACATAATTCAGAATTCGTAACATTTTCATGGATTTATGATGCAATATAGCTAAATAATTGCTGTAAATTATTATTTTCAAAATTTAGGATAACCTGCCTTGATGTCTATCTGGGGTCCTCTAGTAAGTATACCTATACTAGTAAATATACTGTATGCTAATCTTCTGACAACATAGAAAGTCATTGTCAAAACATCAATTAAAATAATTTTTTAGACATTTTGTGCGGTAACATTTTAGCTATTTATGTTAAACGGGTTTTCCAAGATTTTAATACTAATGACCTATCCTCTGGGCCAAACACCCGGACGCCCGCCGATCAGAGAGCATATTTAAAAGAAGAAAAACTACCACAAGAGGACACAGTTTTAAATTAGAGGGGCAAAGGTTTAAAAGTAATATAAGGAAGTATTACTTTACTGAGAGAGTAGTGGATGCATGGAATAGCCTTCCTGCAGAAGTGGTAGCTGCAAATACAGTGAAGGAGTTTAAGCATGCATGGGATAGGCATAAGGCTATCCTTCATATAAGATAGGGCCAGGGACTATTCATAGGATTCAGATATATTGGGCAGACTAGATGGGCCAAATGGTTCTTATCTGCCGACACATTCTATGTTTCTATGTTTCTATGATCAGCTGTTTGAGAAGGCTTTCTCACTGCATTCCCTAGGCCTAGTGATGACACTTTTATCGGTCACGTGGCCTGCAGTGCCTTCTCAAACAGCTGACCGTTGGTAGTCACAGGTGTCAGACCATCACTGATCAGATACTGATGACTAGAGATGAGTGAATCGAATCCCTTGAAGTGGAATTCGATCCGAATTTCAGGATAAATTCGATTTGCCTAGAAGCCGAATTTCCTTGTGTCCATCGATTTAACCTGAAATAGCATAAAAAACTAAAAAATTCTAACTTACCTCATCCATTTGCTCGTGATGGGCCGTCAGCCTACATTTTGCTTGAAGATCTCGTTCGAAATCGCGTGTGGCGTGAGATTACATCATCACATCGGCCGGCGTGATGATGTCATACATCACCACACCAGTCGGCGTGATGACGTAATCTCGCACTGCACAGGATTTTGGCGGAGATCTTCAAGCAAGATGGCTGCGGCTGGCCTGTCCCGAGCAAATGGAGGTGGTAAGTTTGATTAACTTTATTTTTATTGTTAATTTTACACTCAGATGCCGCGATCATGTATGAACGCGGCATCTGAGGGGTACAATGACGGGGGCGGCGCAATCGCAGCTCCCTGTCATTGGACCCGCTACTTACAAAACAATGTACAGGGTGGGCCATTTATATGGATACACCTTAATAAAATGGGAATGGTTGGTGATATTAACGTCCTGTTTGTGGCACATTAGTATATGTGAGGGGGGAAACTTTTCAAGATGGGTGGTGACCATGGCGGCCATTTTGAAGTTGGCCATTTTGAATCCAACTTTTGTTTTTTCAATAGGAAGAGGGTCATGTGACACATCAAACTTATTGGGAATTTCACAAGAAAAACAAACAATGGTGTGCTTGGTTTTAACGTAACTTTATTCTTTCATGAGTTATTTACAAGTTTCTGACCACCTATAAAATGTGTTCAATGTGCTGCCCATTGTGTTGGATTGTCAATGCAACCCTCTTCTCCCACTCTTCACACACTGATAGCAACACCGCAGGAGAAATGCTAGCACAGGCTTCCAGTATCCGTAGTTTAAGGTGCTGCACATCTCGTATCATCTGAAGGCAATCGTCTATGCTGTGAAGATACGAGATGTGCAGCACCTGAAACTACGGATACTGGAAGCCTGTGCTAGCATTTCTCCTGCGGTGTTGCTATCAGTGTGTGAAGAGTGGGAGAAGAGGGTTGCATTGACAATCCAACACAATGGGCAGCACATTGAACACATTTTATAAAGTGGTCAGAAACTTGTAAATAACTCATGAAAGAATAAAGTTACGTTAAAACCAAGCACACCATTGTTTTTCTTGTGAAATTCCCAATAAGTTTGATGTGTCACATGACCCTCTTCCTATTGAAAAAACAAAAGTTGGATTCAAAATGGCCGACTTCAAAATGGCCGCCATGGTCACCACCCATCTTGAAAAGTTTCCCCCCTCACATATACTAATGTGCCACAAACAGGAAGTTAATATCACCAACCATTCCCATTTTATTAAGGTGTATCCATATAAATGGCCCACCCTGTACTTCGCCACCAAGCGAATTTTTTGGGGAAATTTGGCGAATCAGTAAAATCGAACTTTTAAGAAATTCGCTCATATCTACTGATGACCTATTCACAGGATAGGTTATCATTATTAAAATCTCAGAAAACCCTTTTAAAGCTAGACTACTTTATTGATGTGTAAAATACTATTTGTGGTGGCTCTCCCTCCTTATCAGAATTGGTGAAAGTGCTCTGTGTTGTGTGACTCACCTCGTCACAAAATGTGTAAAAGATCAAAGGAAAAAGGCAATACAGGCACTCACCATCTGAGAGCAATGTAAAAATTGATGTATTTAATAATTAAAACTGAATAACGTAGGGTAAAATATCAAGTATCAGTTGGTGGAGACAGATAATATCAAAATTGAATAATAGATATTAATAATAATATCAATAATAAATAATCAATATAATTCATAGAGATGTGGTAGAAAAGTAATAAACGAGTGGTAGTGCCGATTAAAGTTTTCACAAGTCTCACGTGATTGTGGGTCGTGCACGTGATCGCCCAGCTTCTCACGTGTTTATTCAAATGTATGCGATTATATGGTAAATATTCATAATGTTCAGAATATTTAGAGATGAGACTTTCGATATTCCTTCATAAAAGTATTTAAAGCTTTAAGGATGAGTTGGGCTGAATTTCCTTGTAGCATTGATGAATCGATTCTCGTTGCAACGAAAAAGTTTTTTGCAGATTATTCATATACTCCCGAATTATGCTGCTGTGTTGAATTCGCGGTAATCCGAAAAGAAGAAAAGGAGAAAAGGGGGGTCCCATCCAATGACACCAGACGCGTTTAGAGGTGTACTGCCTCCTTCTCAGTGGCTATCATTATTTTTTCGCGCACTGCATTTTGGTGCACAATATCAAAAGAATATTAAATGAATAAGAGACATTAATTTTTGCACCGTACCAAGGACCTAAGAGACTTTTACTTTTTTATATATTTTTTATATTTTTCTAATTTTATTTTTACTACTACTCTATTTTACCACAATTTCACTACCACTCGCTTATTACTTTTCTACCACATCTCTATGAATTATATTGATTATTTATTATTGATATTTATTATTGATATTATTATTGATATCTATCATTCAATTTTGATATTATCTGTCTCCACCAACTGATGCTTGATATTTTACCCTACGTTATTCAGTTTTAATTATTAGATAAATCAATTTTTACTTTATTGATGTAGGTTCTGAAACATTTTACACTGCATGTTCCCTTTAATATTGTAAATTTGTCATAAGTTACATCCTACTTTGAGACTGGCTAAAATGATGCTACTTTTTCTACACCATGGCCCATGTGGAGTAGAAATGAGGCTTCTTTACTAATTTGAACATATTTTGCAAGTTTTTCTTTTATAAAAAAAAAAGGTTGCATTTCACAAAAATATCTACAGTACATCCAGGCCAAGTGGCAAGTCATACTCACTTTTAACTACACTTTTACAAGCTGGACCACATGGCTTTAAATTTATTGCTACAAATGGTTAATATATCTGTCCCATACCAGATAAGACACAAATTTGGAATAAAGTGCACCAGAAAATGGTGCAAATACATTCATAATGTCCGTCTATGTGTTTAAAAAAAAACTTTTAAAAGGCAGGAAAAAATGGTTTGCTCTGTATCTGGGTTGGGTACTATGTCCTTTTCATATATCCAACATCCGGTGAAGTGAAGGCTCCCTCTGTGTTTGTCTATGGTCCATGAGAAGAAGAGTTACAGACAGATAAGGCCACCATGGTCTGCTCTCTGAGTAATTTCACCCCCAGGACTACGTCTGTGGAATGGAAAGAGGATGGGGCCAAGTGGAGTATATACCTCACCAGTCACCAGACAGGCTGATAACCTGTACATGGATAGCAGTCTACTCAGCATGTCCAAATCAGAGTTCACCAAACATCAGAAGAAGTAGTGTTGATCGAGCACCAAAGTGCTCGGGTGCTCGGGCCGAACACATCGGGATGCTGGGGTGCTCTACCGAGCACTCGAGTATAAAGGAAGTCGATGGGAGAACCCGAGCATTAAGAGGGGAGGGTGCCTGCTTCATAGGAAAAAGGTCAGAAATTGATGGAAACACCACCGAAATGGTCCGGGAACAGCATGGAGAGGATGTCTGGATGCATCATGGACTCCCAGGTCGCTGCTGGGAATGATGTCCGAGTAGTACGCCACTTTTACAGACTCACAATAATACACACCAAACCGAATATAAAATAGATTTCACAGGAAAAAAAACTGTTAGGAAACATTCTTTCCTGTATATTTACTTGTATATAAAGTGCAAGTGCTGCCAAAAATTTCAAGGAAGAGGCACCCCGATACAACCTGTATATCATATAAAGGAGGACCTCATTCATATTGTGCTACAATTGTTCATGTAGTGGGACTCCTACATTCATAAAGCCTATGCACTAAGTGAAAGGGCTGCCAAAAATTACAAGGAACCGACACTCCAATATACCCTTTGTTACACATAAAGAAAGGCATCATACACAGCCTTGACAAAAATGATGAATGATGGCCTGCTGGTGACCCTCAAAAACATTTGGAGCAAGGGCCTGCTGATCTGACCATCTAAAACATTATAGGCGAGGGTCTGCTGCTGCTTTGGTGACTCTAGATATCCTGGGGCCGATCGCACGTCCCCGTGACGGCGATGATCCATTCAGATGTCTGCCCTATAAACTCGATGTTATTTTCAGCGCAAACCATGGTGACCATGGGTAACGGGGAATCATCCTTTGATTCCAGAGAGGGAGCCTGAGAAACAGCTACAGCTACCACATCCAAGCAAGTCAGCATGCGCGCAAATTACCTATTAGGTATAATTAGGTGAGGGCCTGCAGGTGTGCTGACCCTGTAAAAGATTTTAGGTGCAGGCCTGCTGGTGAGCTGACCCTCTAAAAAATTATATGCGAGGGCCTGCTGGTGAGATGACCGTGTAAAAAAATGATATGCAAGGGCCTGCTGGTGAGCTGACCCTGTAAAACATTTGAGGTGCGGGCCTGCTGGTGAGCTGACCCTGTAAAATATTATATGCGAGGGCCTGCTGGTGAGCTGACCCTCTAAAAATTTATATACGATGGCCTGCTGGTGAGCTGACCCTGTAAAACATTGTAGGTGAGGGCCTGCTGGTAAGCTGACCCTGTAAAAAATTATATACGAGGGCCTGCTGGTGAACTGACCCTGTAAAACAGTATATGCAAAGGGCATTATATGCGATGAATAAGCATGTTGTGGTGAAAGGGGTGCTTCGGAATACAGTGTATTCAGTACATTATAAACAACACATTTAAAGTGCCTTTATGTTCATCAGCTTTCCTCTGGTGGAGTCGAGAAGTCATGGTCAATCCAGGCCTTGTTAATTTTTATAAGAGTCAACCTGTCAGCATATTCAGTTGACAGGTGGAAACGCTTATCTGTTAGCTGACACTGTCTGCTATGTACTCCTTCACCATCTTCCAAAAATGTTCCCTCCTTGTGACACTAGGCCGCGCATCAAGGTAAGGGTGCTGGCGGGGTGTCATGAAACTGTCCCAGGCTTTGAAGAGTGTTGCCCTGCCTCTGTTGGAACTGCTGTGTGTTCCCCTTGCCTCCCCTCCTCGGTTAGCCAAGAAACTACGGACTCTGCCGCCAGCGTTGTCAGATGGAAATGTTTGGAGCAATTTTTCAACAAGGACCTTCTGGTATTGCACCGTTTTGCTCGTCCTCTCCACCAGAGGAATGAGAGATGAGAAGTTTTCTTTGTAGCGGGGGTCGAGAACGGTGAACAACCAGTAATCCGTGCTGTCTAGAATGCGTATAACGCGTGGGTCGCGGGAAAGGCAGCCTATCATGAAGTCAGCCATGTGTGCCAGAGTACCAACAGACAAGACTTCGCTGTCGCATTCAGAAGGATCACTCTCAATCTCCTCATCCTCCTCCTCATCAGATGGAATTAAACTTCCATGGGTACTACCCTCTGTAGCGGAGGCAACCGTCTCCTGTTTCTCCTCCTCCTCCTCTTGATCGTCCAATTCACGCTGAGAAGACAAACTTAGGGTAATCTGGCTATCACCTTGTGCAATGTCTTCCCCCATTTCCACCTCTTCCACATGCAAAGCGTCGTCCTTAATTGTGAGCAGCGAGCGTTTGAGTAGACGCAAAAGTGGGATGGTTACTCTGATAATAGTGTTATCGCCGCTCACCATGTGTTGATTCCTCAAAGTTTCTTAAAACCTCACAAAAGGTCAGACATCCATGCCCACTCCTTGCTTGTAAATAGCTGAAGCTGACTGAAAGGGCGATGACCATGTTGCAGCTGGTATTCCACTACTGCCCTCTGCTGCTCACAAAGCCTGACCAACATGTGGAACGCGTGCTCAAGTCACACAACAGCTAGTAAGATGGCAATTTCAAGCGCTGCTGCAGCGTTGACAGACCGGCTGAAGCTGTCGATGACTTGCGGAAATGTGCACACACGCGGCGCACCTTCACCAGTAGCTCAGGCAAATTGGGGTAGGTTTTGAGAAACCGCTGAACCACTAAGTTTAAGACGTGGGCTAGGCATGGGATGTGTCTGAGCTTACCGAGCTCCAAAGCTGCCACCAAGTTACGGCCATTATCAGACACAACCATGCCTGGTTCTAGGTTGAGTGGCAAGAGCCACAGCTCAATCTGGTCTCTTATCCCCTACCACATCTCTGTGGCGGTTTGCTGTTTGTCCCCTAAGCATATGAGCACCAGCACGGCCTGTTGACGCTTCCCCACTGCAGTGCTACACTGCTTCCAGCTACCGACTGATGACTGACTGGTGCTGCAAGCAGATAATTTGGAGGTGGAAGTGGAGCCGGAGGAGGAGAAGTGGGGGTTGGAGCCATTAACGTAGGTGCTCTCGGAAACCCTGATCGAAGTAGGACCCGCAATCCTTGGCGTCGGTAGCATCTGTGCCATCCCAGGGTACGACTCGCTCCCGGCCTCCACAAACATTCACCCAGTGTGCCGACAGGAATATGTAGCGTCCCTGGCCGAATGCACTTGTCCATGTGTCCGTGGTTAAGTGGACCTTCCCAGTAACTACGTTGGTCAGGGCAGGTGTGATGTTACGGGACACATGTTGGTGTAAGGCGGGAAGAGCACACCTTGAAAAATAGTGGCGGCTGGGGACTGCGTAACGCGGGACGGCCGCCATCAGGCTGTGGAAGGCCTCAGTGTCCACAAGCCTTAATTGCAACAGTTCCAAGGCCAGTCATTTGGAAAGCTGTGCATTTAGTGCTATGGCCTGTGGGTGGTTGGCTGGGTATTTTCGCTTGCGTTCAAATGCCTGGGGTAAGGACATTTTGACGCTGCGCTAAGACACGGAAGAGGATGTGGTCACTGAAGGTGCTTGCCAAGGTCCAGGTGCAGGGCGGGAGGCATCCAGGCCTGCGCCTTCAAAAGGGGATTGGCCAGCACATAACATAGGGGAAGAGGAGGCAGTTGTGTGACCTGCAGACACAGATTGTGGACCCATGCGTTCATTCCACTTATTACGGTGCTTGGATGCCATGTGGCGGATCATGCTGGTGGTGGTGAGGTTGGTAGTGTTCACACCCCGGCTCATTTTCGCATGGCACAGGTTGCAAACTACTATTCTTTTGTCGTCCGCACTTTCCTCAAAAAAGTGCCATACTGCCGGACATCTACCCCTACCTCAGTGATTGACAACTGTGTCTCATCATCTTCATCAACCTCTTGAGACAGTAATTGCGGTTGACTCATGGGCAACTGTGTCTCATCATCATCCACCTCATTAAACAGTAATTGCCGTTTCCCACCGTCATGTTTTTGTGACTGTGGATGCTCAAGAGGTTGGGAATCAGGGCACAAGATTTCATGTCCCTCTTCAAACAGCAGTCTCCTCAGCATGTCCAAATCTGAGTTCACGAAACATCAGGATTACGCCTGTAAAGTGACTCATCAGGGGAAAGAGATTATCCAGACCCTGAAGAGATCTGAATGTTTTTAAAAACCTATACCGTGTCCTGTTTAATACTCTATGATATTATGACTTTGAGTCAAATAGTTTTAAAACACTATCATGTTTCCTTTTTTGTTTCAAGATCCCTGTTTTCCCTTTTCGTACTCCGGCAGCACATCACGGGTTAATACCATTCCCTTCAGATTGTAGGACCGCCCACCTAGATAAATCAGAATAATTAATTAATTAATTAGCTCCCTAATATAGGGCGGCAACCAGAATGCATCCTTGTGTTTTTTTATTGTCCTTCAGTAAGCCCACCTAGCGGCTGGTTACCTGGATCAGGTAGCCTGATTGACCTTTTTTTTTCTTTTTCTTTTCTTTCCTTTTGGCCATGTATATTTCCTGGCACCTAGCGTTTGCTCCTGTGTTTTTCCAGGACGCGCTTTCTGCATTGGAGGCAGCGCTTACCGCACCAACCACCGGGTGTATTTTTCTGTCAGACGCGGGGCGTCTGACGTCTTGTCACATGCCTCCTCCTCGTCAGCCGAACTTCCGGTTTGTGGAGCGCAAGAAGCGCTTGGTGGAACGCAGGCGCTGGGCGTCTGACGTCACCCCGTGTGCCTCCTTCGGCGGCAGCAGTATTCCGGTTCCGGTCTTCCGGTTCTGTGGAGTGCAAGTAGCGCCTGGTGGAACGCAGGCGCTGGGCGTCTGACGTCATCCTGCATGCCGCCGCCTACCTGATACAGCTGTGAGTATTTAAACTAGCTGCCTGTAGTGCTCGCTGCCGCATGTGCCTGGCAGCAGAGCTCTGGTATTGTAAAGGTAATTCCTGCCTGTCCTGTGTCAGGCAAATCCTCCTATAAGCTTCCCTTGTTTACTGGTTCCTGTATTATGTGTTACAGATGTCCAGCTCCTCAAGCAGAACAGGGAAGAGGTCCAGGAAGAGCAGGCACAGGTTGTGCCATTCATGTGATCAGCCTCTGCCTGATGAATATCCAGAGGATCGCTGTGAGCAGTGTAGTGGGAATCCTCCTAAGGTCTCCCCATCTAGATCTGCTAAGAAACGCAAATCCAAACAAGCATTGTGCATATCTTGTATTCAGCCGTTACCTCCTAATTGCTCCACCAATATATGTAAGAGTTGTTCTCATTCAGATGAGGCTTCTGATGCAGAAACCAGGAAAATGATGTCTCTATTTAAGAAATTTCTTGCTAAAACTAGGAAGAAGAGTAACAGGAGAGATCAGTTATCTTCTGAGTCGTCTTCTGAGCAGTCTTCACGCTCTGAAGGTGAAGTCTCTTCAGACTCTGAGTCCGAGCCACCGATTCTGGAGGATAACTTTCTGTTTAATAAAAGTAACGTTAACCAATTGATTAAGGAAGTAAAGAGGAGCATGGAGTCTAAAAAAGAAAAGACATCAGAGCGAGAGGAAGAAAATCTTTTTTATTTTCCTAAGAAAAAAGCCTCTGTGTTTCCTAGTCACCCTGTCTTGAGCTCCATTATGCGCAAAGAATGGGAACAGCCAGTGGGAAAGATAAATCTGGGATCCAGATTTAGAGCAGCGTACAAAACAGATCCTGCTGAATCCACCAGCTGGGAAATCCCAGCAAGAGTAGACCCGGCGGTTACCCGTTTAGCTAAAAGATCTCTGTTTCCTACTGATGACTCCTCCTTGCTCAAGGAGCCTATGGAGAAGAAGGCGGATGGGCTCTTAAAGAGACTGCACACCTACCTGGCCTCCCTAAGCAAGGCTGCTATGGCTACAGTCCCTGTAGCTCGGGCTCTCAGGGTATGGCTAAGCCAGCTGGGTAGGGATATAGAGGATGGAGTACCAAGGGAGGAATTGCTTCAACAGCTACCATCTTTGAAAATGGCGGCGGAGTTCCTTTGTGATTTTCCTCTGGATACGTTGAGGTTGACGGCGAAAAATATGGCTCTATCAAACTCCGTTAGAAGAGTCTTCTAGTTGAAGCTATGGTCCGGTGATCCTTCGTCTAAAAGTAATCTCTGCTCCTTGCCGTTTGAGCCTGGAAGACTTTTTGGCTCTCAGCTGGATAAGCTTCTGGAAGCTAATATGGAGGAGAAGACTTTGAATTTTCCTCAGACCAGACGTAGAGACAAACGGAAGTTTTTTCGTCCCTATAGAGGACAGGAGTATAGGAGGTCAAGTTTTAGAGGACGCTCAACCAGGGGAAGATCTGACCGTAGATTCAGACCAGCTCCTGAAAAGCCAGGAAAAAAGCCAGACGACTCCAAGCAACCAAACATGGAGTTCTGACGCCACAGGTCAGGAAGTGGGAGGCCGCCTGTCAAACTACTATCCAGAATGGCTGCGGATTACCTCAGACAATTGGGGTCTCCAGATCGTCAGAGAAGGTTACGAACTGGAGTTCGACCACTTCCCAAGGGACAGATTTCTGACAAACAGGGGAAGAGATCCTCTACTAGTTCGTTTACTGGAAGAATTTGTAAAAAAAGGCGCACTGGAATCCGTTCCTTACCACCAGAGGGGAAAGGGGGTATACTCCAGAGTATTCCATGTACCCAAGTCAGACGGAAGAAGCCGTCTTATCATAGATCTGCGTTACTTAAATCAGTACCTGAAGAAAGTTCATTTCAAAATGGAAACTATAAGATCAATAACAGCAGTACTCACAAGGGATCAGTACATGGTATCCTTAGATTTAAAGGACGCGTATCTACACATCCCCATAAAAGAGTCGTCCAGAAAGTTTCTAAGACTGGCTATGCAGAGGGGAGAAGGTATCTTCCACTTCCAGTTCAAGGCTCTTCCTTTTGGCCTCTGCTCTTCACCAAGAATCTTTACCAAGATTGCAGTTATAGTAGCGGTGACTCTTCGTCTCCAGAATATTGAAGTCTTTCCTTACCTGGACGACTGGCTTCTGGCCGCCCAATCCGAACACCTTCTGCAGATTCATCTCCAGAAAGCGATAAAACTGCTTCAATCCCTAGGATTCCTAATAAATTGGAAGAAGTCAGAAATCATTCCTACTACCTCCAAGTCTTTCCTAGGATTCAGGATAGACACACGCAGCATGACACTTTTCCTGCCAGCTGTAAAGGTTGGGACTTTAAAGAGAGAGATAAGAACCCTATTATCCTTACATCGTCCTTCAGTGCGCAGAGTCATGAAGACGCTGGGACATATGACAGCGACAGCGGATGCCGTCCCCTGGGCCATGATCCATACCAGGGACTTACAGCAGGATATGCTCCAGACGTGGCATCACACCCACCACAGTCTGAAAGCAAAAGTAAGATTGAAGCCTTCAACAATTCAGAGTCTAAACTGGTGGCTGCAGACCAAGAATCTTTCCTCTGGGAAGAGTTTCCAGTTCATGTCTCCGGTCATAATCACAACAGACGCATCTGGCCAAGGCTGGGGAGCACACCTCCAAGACAGATGGGTTCAAGGCCTCTGGTCCCCACAGATGAAGAAGCAATCTTCAAATTTCAGGGAGCTGAAAGCGGTCCACTTGGCTCTCCACCAGTTTGCAGCAGAGACAAAGGGAAGACCAGTGCTTGTGCGGTCAGACAACCTCCCGGCGGTATTTTATCTGAACAAGCAAGGAGGGACGAGGAATGCGGTTCTCCTAGGCTTGTGCAAGCAGATCTTCTCCTGGGCAGAGTCCCACCTTTTAGAATTGAGAGCCATGCATATCAAAGGCTGCTGCAATATTCAAGCGGATCGCTTGAGTCGGAGGATGATCAAACCGGCAGAATGGGAGCTGAATCAAGACATATTCCAGCAAATAGTGGCCAAATGGGGTCTGCCAGCATGGGACCTGATGGCGTCCAGAAGGAACAAAAAGCTGCCAAGGTTTTGCTCTCTGAACAGGTGGGAGGAACCCACACGGCTGGACGCTTTTTCCTTCAGTTGGAGACACCTGTTCGTGTACATCTTTCCTACGGTCCCTCTCATTGTGAGAGTCCTTCGGAAGATCCTTGCAGAGAGGCCTCAGGCGATATTAATAGCGCCATTCTGGCCGAGAAGGTCGTGGTTTCCCCTTCTTCTCCATCTTTCCAAGGGGGAATTCTGGAAGCTCCCTCTAGTTCCGGATCTTTTGCTTCAAGAGGGTCTATATCATCAGCATCTGGACAGACTACACCTCACAGCCTGGAGGCTGAGAGATCTGCGCTAGAGGAAAGAGGACTCTCAGACTCAGTAATCAATACACTTCTTTGCTCTCAGAAGCAAATCAACAAATATGAAGTATGCCAAGATCTGGAATAAATTCTCACAATGGCTCTGTGAGTCGAATTGTTCAGTCATTGACATCTCTTCTATACTGCAGTTCCTTCAAGACGGTTTTCAAAAGGGTCTCAAACCCAATACACTAAGGGCACATATGACGGCGATCAATGCCATGACCGAAAGTAAATTTGTTCATCACCCGCTCATCGTCCGGTTCTTTAAAGCAATAAGGAAGTTAAGACCTGTTTTTCGAGAACCCATACCGGTCTGGGACCTGTCCTTGGTACTCAGAAGATTAACGACTTCTCCATTCGAGCCTCTCCAGCAAGCTGATTTCAAATGGCTTACCTATAAGGTGTCCTTTCTAATCGCAATTACATCAGCAAAACGGTTGGGAGAGTTGCGAGCCCTTTCCTCTAAACATCCGTACCTGAGGATTCTTCAAGACGGAGTGCTACTTCGTACCATGCCTTTCTTCCAACCAAAAGTCTCATCTTCTTCTAACATTAACAGAGAGTCTTTCCTTCCAGCGTTCTTTCCTGATCCTTCTGAGGAACAACAGAGTGTGTTACACACACTAGATGTTAAGAGGGCGGTTGAAATTTACCTTCTCAGAACCAATGAGTTCAGAAAGGCAGAGAACCTGCTCCTGTTATATGCCGGTTCAAGAAGAGGGCAATGTCCATCCAAAGATACCATTGCAAGGTGGATTAAGTCTACGATTATGGAAGCATATGCACTTGACGGGATTGCTCCTCCGTTTCCAATCAAAGCACACTCCACAAGAGCCACTGCAGTATCCTGGGCGGAAAAAGCGCAAGTTTCTCTAGAAGACATCTGCAACGCAGCGTCCTGGTCTTCAACTCTGACCTTCGCGAACCACTACCGCCTGGACATCTATACCAAGAGCTCAGCCTTTGGCACTGGGGTTTTGAGTGCAGTACTAGATGCGGAAGCCCCCCCTTTGGGATCTATACAAATCCCGTGATGTGCTGCCGGAGTACGAAAAGGGAAAGGAAGAATACGTACCTGGTATTTTACTTTCCTTGAGTACGGAGGCAGCACATCAATACCCTCCCTAATAAATATTTTCATTATGAATTTTTTGTGTCTGGATCTATTTTTCTAACACAAGGATGCATTCTGGTTGCCGCCCTATATTAGGGAGCTAATTAATTAATTAATTATTCTGATTTATCTAGGTGGGCGGTCCTACAATCTGAAGGGAATGGTATTAACCCGTGATGTGCTGCCTCCGTACTCAAGGAAAGTAAAATACCAGGTACGTATTCTTCCTTTCTTTGTTACAGTCTTTAAATCGCCGTATTAATTTTATTTTATGTAAAGCATATTTCCCCATTTTATTCACATCTGTTCATGGCATCTGCACAGTCAATGAGTGCCTACATTCAGTTTTGTCGTTGGTTTGCTATGTCTGTAAGAATAACCTAATAAAATCATTGTATCATCACAGAGTATTCTATATACACTATATATATATATATATATTATATATATATATATATATATATATATATATATAAAGCAATGGATACGGACATATAGTTAGTGTCAGATGATTGAGAAGAAAAGAAAAGTGTCTTGACCTTCCTTTAGAGTTTTTGAATACAATAATAGATCAATGAACTTAAGCTCTAATTAACTAAAACCGTTGAAGCAAACCTTTTACATTGAAAATGCAATGTAATCTGCATGCAGTATGCTACAGAGCAGTAGTAGCTGAGCAGATTTTTTGATATAAAGGGAATGTGTCTTAAGAAAACACCTCATTGTATAAGCTGTTTTGTTAAACACATCTTTTTACAATGGTGATTTTATTTTTTTCATTTTCAATGTCAGTATCTATATTTTTTAAAACTGCCATTTTTTCACATACCTTTTCAGCAGTCATCTGATTATCAAAATAGGCAGAATTACTAAGTCAATGAACACTTATATACAGAAAACAAAGGAGCCAGCATTTATTTACAACAGATGATGGTCACCACTTATCAACTGGCAGTAGATATCGTCTGTCTATGGTTGGTAGTAGTACTGGTATTAGTGGTAGTAGTAGTAGTGGTGGATGAGTAGCATCTATAGTGGTGGAAGATTAGCACCGAGCAGCTGCGGCGGCGGCAGCCATATGGCACATGGCAGGAATGCACAGAATGCAGAGAAGTCTGTAGTCACAATGTACGTAGATGAGTTTCCTTTCTCTGACAAATGCTCTGCACTTTCCCTCATGTGACCGCTAAATGTTCTGAAGTAATCCAGTAGCTCTTTCTGCAAGGACTGGCACATATAGTTGCAAGAAAAAGTATGTGAACCCTTTGGAATGATATGGATTTCTTCACAAATTGGTCATAAAATGTGATCTGATCTTCATCTAAGTCACAACAATAGACAATCAAAGTCTGCTTAAACTAATAACACACAAAGAATTAAATGTTACAATGTTTTTACTGAACACACCATGTAAACATTCACAGTGCAGGTGGAAAAAGTATGTGAACCCCTAGACTAATGATATCTCCAAGAGCTAATTGGAGTGAGGTGTCAGCCAACTGGAGTCCAATCAATGAGATGAGATTGGAGGTGTTGGTTACAGTTGCCCATTGCCTGATGTGAATGATGCCTCGCACAAAAGAGCTCTCAGAAGACCTACGATTAAGAATTGTTGACTTGCATAAAGCTGGAAAAAAAGTTATAAAAGTATCTCCAAAAGCCTTGCTGTTCATCAGTCCACGGTAAGACAAATTGTCTATAAATGGAGAAAGTTCAGCACTGCTGCTACTCTCCCTAGGAGTGGCCGTCCTGTAAAGATGACTGCAAGAGCACAGCGCAGACTGATCAATGAGGTGAAGAAGAATCCTAGAGTGTGAGCTAAAGACTTCCAAAAGTCTCTGGCATATGCTAACATCCCTGTTAGCGAATCTATGATACGTAAAACACTAAACAAGAATGGATTTCATGTGAGGATACCACAGAAGAAGCCACTGCTGTCCAAAAAAAAACATTGCTGCGCGTTTACAGTTTGCACAAGAGCACCTGGATGTTCCACAGCAGTACTGGCAAAATATTCTGTGGATAGATGAAACCAAAGTTGAGTTGTTTGGAAGAAACACACAACACTATGTGTGGAGAAAAAGAGGCACAGCACACCAACATCAAAATCTCATCCCAACTGTGAAGTATGGTAGTGGGGGCATTATGGTTTGGAGATGCTTTGCTGCGTCAGGGCGTGGACGGATTGCTATCATCGAAGGAAAAATGAATTCCCAAGTTTATCAAGACATTTTGCAGGAGAACTTAAGGCCATCTGTCCACCAGCTGAAGCTCAACAGAAGATGGGTGTTGCAACAGGACAACAATCCAAAGCATAGAAGTTAATCAACAACAGAATGGCTTAAACAGAAGAAAATACGCCAGTCAGAGTCCTGATCTCAACCCGATTGAGATGCTGTGGCATGACCTCAAGAAAGTGATACACACCAGACATCCCAAGAATATTGCTGAACTGAAACAGTTCTGTAAAGAGGAATGGTCAAGAATTACTCCTGACCGTTGTGCACGTCTGATCTGCAACTACAGGAAACGTTTGGTTGAAGTTATTGCTGCCAAAGGAGGCTCAACCAGTTATTAAATCCAAGGGTTCACATACTTTTTCCACCTGCACTGTGAATGTTTACATGGTGTGTTCAATAAAAACATGGTAACATTTAATTCTTTGTGTGTTATTAGTTTAAGCAGACTGGGATTGTCTATTGTTGTGACTTAGATGAAGATCAGATCACATTTTATGACCAATTTGTGCAGAAATCCATATCATTCCAAAGGGTTCACATACTTTTTCTTTCAACTGTATACTGTCACTTTGCTGTATTTTAATCCACAGGCTGAAGTATTGCCTTATAAGCTCTGCTCCTGGCTGCTTACTCACTTAAAGCTTATTCTATACAGCCTTTGGGATATAAAGTGCACAGAATACAGTGACATTAACACATGCAGTGGGACACTACATAAAACACCAACCAAATTAAAAGAGATTTTCTGGGAGTAAAATATTGCTGACCTATCCTCAGGATAGGTCGTCAGTATCAGATTTCTGAGGGGCTGACCCCTGCACATCAGCTGTTCGAAGAGGCCATGGTGGAATACTAAGCATAGCCACTATACAATGTACAGATCTGGTCTTGGCATATGGTAAAGAAGCCAGCAATTGATCTTTAGAGATGCCAGGAGTCGGAACCCCTCTCATCTGATATTGATGACCTATGGTATCCTGAGGATAGGTCATCAATACTGTACTCCAGGAAAACTATATTATTAACCATCTTATTGTTAGCTCCTATATTAAAGTTTGGTCCTCGTGTCATTAGCATTTGTCACTGTGTTAGAAGTTTTTAAAATATTTTTACTAAACATGAGGGTTATTTTGAGAATATATATAAAGAAAAATCGGATTTAAAGTCCAATACGGTGTCATCTTGAATTTAGATCTTTTTCAATTAATCCTGTATATAAATCAGTGTAATAGATCAGAGAATCTGAGATGATAATCTGACATTGTTATGTTATAAAGTGAATGTGTAACTCTTGATATATTATCGAAACATTATAATCTAGTTGGCATGCCAGTGGGTCAGCATGGAAGCCCAGTTGCCTCCAGTTGTCCCAGTTCCTAGGTTGGAATACAACCCAGAGCATCATCTGCATGGAGTTTTTGTTTGAGTTTACAGTTGCCTTCTATACTCTTCAAGTAAAGCATGGGTTAAATATCTTCCAATAAAGTTGTCTCTAATATATGTGGATTAATTGTGTACAGTGCTGTGGAATATTCTGGCATTGAACAAGTCATTGAAAATAGATGCAATGATAAAAGATATGCAGGGAACAAAATCCACAGTAAACCCCTGGGACTAAAGGGTGATGACTGTACTAGAGGTGCAGGTGGACCCATAACCGTGTCACAGGTGCAGATACAGTTTCATATTCCTGACGTGGCTGTTCATTTTGAGGCCATTTTCTCTCAACTGACTTTCTTGGTTCCTAGCTCTATGGAAATTAAAACCGTTGTTTCACTTCTGATTCCTCAGTTATGTATCGGACACTTCATAATAAGAACGCATGGTGATTCTAAGATTATTGAGTTATCTTTCATCAGCTGAAAATATGAAGTATTAAACATGATTAAATATTTTTGGGGCTTAAACCCATGCAATGTAAGAAAAAAAATCCTCTTTAAGAGTAAAGATATGACTCATCACAATCACAGGTGCCTTTTACCATATTGTTTTTGTTGTAAAGCACAAAGCATAGATGACACTGCACAAGTCAGTGCACAGTATAGATCTGTAGGTATAGTATAGTTCATTAAAACAGGTCTGTACCGCCCTATATGTCTATGTGCCAGAGTAGCATGCTGCTGTACTCAAAGTCCTCATCACCAAGGTTGTTTGGAGGGATTCAGGAACCTTGATCTACTGCTTGTGTGGTCCCAGCAATCAACCATTTATCCTGTGGTGGGAATGTTCAATCATTTTTCTCTTGAAGTTCTCCATAGGCAGGTCAACCTACAATCCAAGTTCTTGCTCTGTGTAACCAAAAGAGAAAACTACAAATACAATCTAAAAAGCAAAGCATAACAAAGCTAATATTTAGACTTAAACTTCCAATAACTTCCATAACTTACAGGAGTGCAGTGATGAAAACCCCCTTTATTTTACTCAAAGGGTCACTGAGTTTTCAAAAAACTTTTAATATGTAATAGAGACATATCAAAAGTTTGGCTGTGCCTTTTGCACAGAGGGCCTTTAGGTTTGTAGAACAGGTTGTTACAATTATGCCTAGTATGTGGATGGTATTTGTAGTTTTGTAATTTATGTAATAAATATATTATTTTATGCATATTATATTATGTAAAAAAACAGATTTACTAATGCTGTCTACTATTTAGACAGCATAATCTTAAACTAGAAAGCCACTAGATGCCCCAAACTAATCTCCTTAGTATACTCGCCAACAACACAGATTTTTGCCAGGACAATCACGCAAACCATTCTCCCCAAACCAATATCGTTAACTGCATTTTACATGTTGCAATATATATCCTGTTTATTTGCACTGTATTTGCGAGGCTCTGTGGAAAGGGTTAATGGATACTGTGAGACTTTTGGGACCACCAAAACCAGGCAGACTGAGCTTTTGAATGTCTGGTTTAGCTATGTTGTTATGTCTGAAAACTTGTTTTTGTCTGGAAAAACTGCTGTGACAGTAAGTCTAAGACAGACGTGAGTTGTAACTTTGTATCTGTTTGTGCTGAGTTTCTCCGCTCCACCCTTCCCACTAGAAGGTTCTAGTTAAGCTTGAAAAGGTATATAAGGAGAGCAGTCAGAGCCCCTAGTGTTCTGCAGTTAGGGACCAGTGCTTGGAGGGGAGACTCATGCCAGTCTGCATGAGTGACCAGAAGAAGATGTTGAGATGGGGACTAGAGATGTCGCGAACATTAAATTTTCCGTTCGCAAACGCGAATTTCCGCAAATGTTCGCGAACGGGCGAACCGGGATAATCGCCATAGACTTCAATAGGCAGACGAATTTTAAAACCCACAGGGACTCTTTCTGGCCACAATAGTGATGGAAAAGTTGTTTCAAGGGGACTAACACCTGGACTGTGGCATGCCGGAGGGGCATCCATGGCAAAACTCCCATGGAAAATTACGTAGTTGACTCAGAGTCGGGTTTTAATCCATAAAGGGCATAAATCACCTAGCATTCCTAAATTGTTTGGAATAACGTGCTTTAAAACATCCAGTGTGTGTACACGATCAGGTATGATGTTGTATCGACCAGGTAGTGTAAGGGTTACACCCGCTTTACAGTGACAGACCAAACTCCCCGTTTAACGCACCGCAAACAGTCCATTTGCACAACCGCAAACTCCCCATTTGCACAAGGTTGGATACCAAGCTAGCCATGTCCCGTTCCTTGTCCTAACTGACGTCATTGAAGGTCTCTTCCTCCACCCAGCCACGTACAACACCAAGGGTCCCCGAAAGGTGACAACAAGCCCCCTGGGACGCCTGCTGTGGTTGGTCTTCCACCTCCTCAAAGCCACCTTCCTCCTCTGACTCCTCTTCTTCAGACTCCTCTCTCTGCGTTGCCGCAGGTCCAGCAATCGACGACGACAAGGCTGCTTCTGGTGGTGACCACAACTCTTCCTCTTCATGCTCATCTACGGCCTGATCCAGCACTCTTCGCAAAGCGAGGTCGATGATGTTACCTTGGGTTTGACTGACCAGGTTTGTCACCTCCGCAAAAGGACGCATGAGCCTACAGCCATTGTGCATGAGCATTCAGTAACGCGGCCAAAAAATACCCAGCTCCGCAGAGGCTGTCCTCTTTTTTTTTTTATTAAAAAAATCTGTTCTTACCAGTTTAATCTCTGTTTTGTCCCCTATCAGGGGCCGGTGTATGGAATAGATTTTAGGAACCGGGAGATGGAAAAAGATGGTTGGTCGGTCCTCTTACTTGGGGCACTGCGCGTGCGCCGTGCAATGTACTGTGCCACCCTAAATGAGTGGTGTGTTAAGTAGTACTATTCTTATCAGTTTAATCCCTGTTACGTCCCCTATCAGGGGACGTGTATGGAATAGATTTTAGACAACCGCAAAGAGTTGTCAATAGTTGACACACTCATGACATCAATTTTATTCCTCTATGTGTCAATCTTGGTGTAGTGATGACTGTACTCATGCGCACGTTAGGGAGATTGCAGGCGATGGCGGTTTTTCAAAGCCTATGGTCATGCTGAGGTAGTTCAGTGACAGTTAAGTGACCCAGAAAACAATGATTCTGCAGTGTGGGCCCATTGTTGGCCTAGTAGGCTTTAATGATCACCTTAGATTATCACAAAGAAAATTAATGTTTTTTCTATGAAAAATTATCCAGCCGATCGCTTTTGGTCTGTTCACAATGAAGCAACGACCTTATCATCTGGGGTGTGCCAACATTGCCAACACACTCATAGAGGTGATCGCTTCATTGTGATACGCAAGCCCCTTCACCACAACAAGGTAACTATCACGAAGGGGAATTTACACATGTAGGTGCCTTTTTTGTTTCGTTTTTGCAGCCACAGTGCAGCACAAGAGGCCAGAAAAATTAGGCATGTACACATGCCTGAAAAATTTGGTATTGTTGCAGCCGCTGCTGTAGCCGGAAAAATTGATGTTTTCCAGGCAGAAAGTGTACTAAAACATTGCGGCTTGAACCCTAGTTGGTGGCGGAGAAGTCACGCAAGTCATCCGGCATGCAGAGATTAAATACAGCAGCGTGGGGACCATTTTTAGCCCAAGGCATCTCATCAGGCCTTTTTTAATCAAATGCATCCCCCACTGTCAGTCCCTTCCGTATCCACGCCTCATTAATCTTAATAACGGTGAGGTAATCTAGACTTTTTGGACCTAGGCGACTTCTCTTGTCAGTGACAATACCTCCTGCTGCGCTGAAGGTCCTTTCTGACAGGACACTTGAAGCGGGGCAGGCCAGAAGTTCTATCGCAAATTGGGATAGCTCAGGCCACAGGTCAAGCCTGCACACCCAGTAGTCAAGGGGTTCATCGCTCCTCAGAGTGTCGATATCTGCAGTTAAGGCGAGGTAGTCTGCTACCTGTCGGTCGAGTCGTTCTCTGAGGGTGGACCCCGAAGGGCTGTGGCGATGCGTAGGACTTAAAAAGCTCTGCATGTCCTCAATCAACAACACGTCTGTAAAGCGTCCTGTCCTTGCCGGCGTGGTCGTGGTAGGAGGAGGATTACTTTCACCTCTTCCCCTGTTAGATTCCCGTTGTGCTGTGATATCACCGTTATACGCTGTGTAGAGCATACTTTTTAACTTGTTTTGGAACTGCTGCATCCTTTCCGACTTCCGGTAATTCGGTAACATTTCAGCCACTTTCTGCTTATATCGGGGGTCTAGTAGCGTGGCCACCCAGTACAGGTCGTTCTCCTTCAGCCTTTCTATACGAGGGTCCCTAAACAGGCATGACAGCATGAAAGACCCCATTTGCACAAGGTTGGATGCCGAGCTACTCATGTCCTGTTCCTCGTCCTCACTGATCTCATTGAAGGTCTGTTCTTCCCCCCAGCCACGTACAACACCACGAGTCCCAGATAGGTAACAACGAGCACTCTGGGATGCCTGCTGGGGTTGGTCTTCCTCCTCCTCAAAGCCACATTCCTCCTCTGACTCCTCTTCCTCAGACTCCTCTTCCAGCGTTGCCGCAGGTCCAGCAAGCGATGATGATAAGACTGTTTCTGGTGGTGATGGTGACCACAACTCTTCCTCTTCACGCTCATCTACGGCCTGATCCAGCACTCTTCGCAGGGCACGCTCCAGGAAGAAAACAAATGGGATGAGGTCGCTAATGGTGCCTTCGGTGCGACTGACTAGGTTTGTCACCTCCTCAAAAGGACGCATGAGCCTACAGGCATTGCGCATGAGCGTCCAGTAACGTGGCAAAAAAATTCCCAGCTCCGCAGAGGCTGTCCTAGCACCCCGGTCATACAAATACTCGTTGATGGCTTTTTCTTGTTGGAGCAGGCGGTCGAACATTAGGAGTGTTGAATTCCAACGTGTCGGGCTGTCGCAAATCAGGCGCCTCACTGGCATGTTGTTTCGCCGCTGAATATCGGAACAGTGCGCCATGGCCGTGTAGGAACGCCTGAAATGGCCACACACCTTCCTGGCCTGCTTGAGGACGTCCTGTAAGCCTGGGTACTTATACACAAAGCGTTGTACGATCAGATTCAACACATGTGCCATGCACGGCACATGTGTCAACTTGCCCAAATTCAATGCCGCCAACAGATTGCTTCCGTTGTCACACACCACTTTGCCGATCTCCAGTTGGTGCGGGGTCAGCCACTGATCCACCTGTGCGTTCAGGGCGGACAGGAGTGCTGTTCCGGTGTGACTCTCTGCTTTCAGGCAAGTCAACCCCAAGACGGCGTGACACTGTCGTATCCGGGATGTGGAATAGCCCCTGGGGAGCTGGGGGGGTGCAGTTGATGTGGAGCAAGACGCAGCAGCAGAAGAGGACTCAGCCGAGGAGGTTAGCGAAGAGGATGGAGTAGGAGGAGTAGAGGAGGTGGCAGCAGGCCTGCCTGCAAGTCGTGGCAGTGTCACCAACTCTACTACAGAGCCACGCATTCCATGCTTGGCAGCCGTCAGCAGGTTTACCCAATGCACAGTGTACGTGATATACCTGCCCTGACCGTGCTTTGCAGACCAGGTATCAGTGGTCAGATGGACCCTTGCCCCAACACTGTGTGCCAGACATGCCATGACTTCCTTTTCCACAATAGAGTACAGGTTGGGGATTGCCGTTTGTGAAAAAAAAATTCGGCCGGGTACCTTCCACTGCGGTGTCCCAATAGCTACAAATTTTTTGAAGGCCTCAGACTCCACCAGCTTGTCTGGTAAAAGCTGGTGGGCTAAAAGTTCCGACAAGCCAGCTGTCAGACGCCGGGAAAGGGGGTGACTCTGTGACATTGGCTTCTTACGCTCAAACATTTCCTTGACAGACACCTGACTGTGGGCAGATGAGCAGGAACTGCTGAAGATGAGAGGCGGAGTGGCGGGTGGTTGAGAGGGGGCAAGGAGGACAGCAGTGGTTGACGTGACTGAAGATGCTGGACCAGGAGGAGGATGGTGGCTTTGAGTTTGTATGCTGCTTGTACTCATGTGTTGATCCCATAGGCGTTTGTGATGTGAGATAATCTGCCTTCGCAAAGCAGTTGTACCTAGGTGGGTGTTGGAATTCCCACGACTCAGTTTCTTTTGGCACAGGTTGCAAATGGCATCGCTGTTATCAGAGGCAGACACACAAAAAAAAAATATGCCACACTGCTGAGCTTTGCAATGACGGCATTCTGGTGGTGGCAACAGCATGCGTTGATTGGCGTGCTGTCTGGCTGACCTCCGGGTGCCGATACATGCTGTCTGACTGTGCCACTAGCTCCTTGCGACGACCTCCCCCTGCTTCCAACTCGTCTCCTCCTCCTCTCTGTCTCCCCATCTGAACATTCCCCCTGTTCTTCTTCTCTTCGAGCGGACACCCACGTGACATCCACGGACACATCGTCATCATCAACCGCTTCACTTGTATCTGACAACTCAGCAAAGGAAGCAGCAGCGGGTACAACATCATCATCATCACACCGTACGTCCATGTGTGTAATGCTGCCTGACTGAGACATATCCCTGTTATGTACATCCTCTGGCAATAATAATTGCACATCACTCATTTCTTCCAACTGATGTGTAAATAACTCCTCTGACAGATCAAGTGAAGCGGCTGTGGTGCTAGTGTTGGTGGTGGCGGCGGGCGGGCGAGTGGTAACTTGAGAGGTGCCCGAAGCTGAGCTGGAGGAGGATGGTGCGTCAAGGTTCCGAGCGGAAGCTGTAGAAGATTGGGTGTCCTGTGTTAGCCAGTCAACTATGCACTCAGAATTTTTCGAGTTCAGGGTACGTGGCCTCTGAACACTGGGCATTATTCTAGGGCCAAAAGGAAATCACAGCACCACGACCATGACGGCCCCTGCGGGGTGGCCTGCCTCTGCCTGTCATTTTTTTTTAGATTAGTGGTACTATGCGTGCAAGGTTCTGTGCCACCCTATATGAGTGGTGGGCAGTGGGCACAGTACAGTCTGTGGGCCTGACACTCACTGGCAGGCAACTGCAATTATATTACAGAGGAAAAATTAAATGACTTTTATCTGCAAGGTGCTGTGCCACCCTATATGAGTGGTGGGCAGTGGGCACAGTACAGTCGGTGGGCCTGACACTCACTGGCAGGCAACTGCAATTATATTACAGAGAAAAAATTAAATGACCTTTTATCTGCAAGGTACTGTGCCACCCGATATGAGTGGTGTGCACACAGTACAGTCTGTGGGCCTGTGGCCTCTCACACACGGGCAGGCAACTGCAATATATATATAGAAAAAATAAAAATAAAAGCAGACTGATGTACCAGCCCTAAAAAGGGCTTTTTGGGGTGCTGTCAGGACGCTGTCCTTACAGCAGATGAGTCTTTGAGGACTGGAGTGGACACAGAACACTGTCCTAGCTAACGATTTCCCTATTAATTCAGCAGCAGCAGCACTCTCCCTGCTCTAACTAACACTGCAGCTTCAGAATGAATCTAAGATGGATGCTGTCCTTGCTTTTTGATAGGAGGTGGGAGGGTCTGGGAGGGAGGGTATGCTGATTGGCTGGAATGTGTCTGCTGACTGTGAGGTACAGGGTCAAAGTTTGCTCAATGATGACGTATAGGGGGTGGATCGAACATCGCATATAGTTCGGGACATCTCTAATGGGGACACCAACCCTGTGACCATGGAGCCACCTAGACTACTGAGCTACAAACCATGGGCCTTCAGATTTTGACCAAGGTACCAGCCTCCTGAGAGAGAGGGACAGCTCAGGCCTTTCCTCAGCATCAAACCCTTCTTCTGCCGTGGAGGAGACTGGAGAGACAGACCTATGCCTCGTCTGTATTGTTTTGCACCTAAATTCCTCCATTAAAGAAGCACACTGGTTTACTGCAGACCCTGACTCTCTGGACTTATTTTCCATTAGGGTGCACCACGTCTTACCATGCCTTCCAGAGAGCAGCAACACATGGTGGAAACTCAATGGTGTCCGGGGGACAAATAATACATTTCCCTAAATTAATTTATGTCAAAGTAATGATGCAGCTAACACCAGCATTCTGGTGCAACAACAATAATAAATGTCCCAATGTATTTACACTTTTTTTTTTTTTTTTCTTATTTTCACAGATATGCACACTTTAATTCACCTTTATTATTTTTATTACTATAATAGGATTTTTTTATTTATTGTTTATGATTTTACTTAATAATGTACATACATATACATATATGCAAGTTCATTAGCCTTTATATGTATAAGTACACAGGCCATTAAGGCATACATTCAGTGTACATCCTAAAAACAGTCATCATGAACAGACAGTTCTGGGGTCCTTTAATGAACCCTGGGCTGTTTACCCATCATACAAGGTATGATAGATCGCTTCACAGAGGTACTCATTTATGAGGGAATCAAATGGGGATCCCTCCTTTGCTTTCCACTGGTATGCTGCCATGAACGGCTTTGAAGCAGTCGCAGTGCCGACGCAATAAGAGCACTGAAATAGTACCGACCCTACCCCCCAGTCCGCGAGAAAGTCGTTTTGTGCGAAACCAGTCCATGGCACAAAAATTATTGGGGACCATTGCTCTAGGTCATCATTCTGATTTGTTGGGGTCCAACTGCCAAAAACCCAAACCAATCCTGATAATAAAAGGGTCACATTGCCCCTTCAGCCTTTTCATTCTTAGGATAATGGGGGGTCCTAGAAGTTCGATTACCACCAATAAGAAAGTGGTGTCATACCAGGGATTTATACCATTGTCTTTGATGGAAAAAAAAAACACTTTATCGGAAGGTAGTAAGACAGCAAGTTCGACCGGCACATAGACTTTGATCTCTGACAACTTTAATTGATACATGAGGAATTGCCAATGATTCTATATGAACTGACATCAATGGGGATATGAGAACAACGTGTGTGATAAATGCAAGAATGAAGCCCAATCCTTTGAGTCCCCTATGACAAAGGGATCCTACACTGAATTAACCCTTCTCACTACTAGAGATGGCCTTGCGGTTTGCCTGGTGGTCGTTTCGCGACATAGAAAGTATATTATAGTTAATTTGTATTGTGCAGCAGTTGTGTGCGGTTCTGCTGCGATACTGCAGCTATACAGAGGGAGAAACGCTATTGGAATAACTAATTGCAACTGGTGTGATATACCAGTTGCCCCCCCAAAAAACTGATTGAGGCAGGGGTGTGATATACCTATAATATAATTTCTATATACTGCATTTGTATTGTGCAGCAGTTGTGTGCGGTTCTGCTGCGATACTGCAGCTATACAGAGGGAGAAACGCTATTGGAATAACTAATTGCAACTGGTGTGATATACCAGTTGCCCCCCAAAAAGACTGATTGAGGCAGGGGTGTGATATACCTATAATATACTTTCTATATAGTGCATTTGTATTGTGCAGCAGTTGTGTGCGGTTCTGCTGAGATACCGCAGCTATACAGAGGGACAAACGCTATTGGAACAACTAATTGCAACTGGTATGATATACCAGTTGCCCCCCAAAAAAACTGATTAAGGGGTTTGATATACCTGCTTCCAGCAAATACTCATTAAGGGGTTCTATATACCTGCTTCCACAAATACTGCTCTTCTATAGGGACTTTGTCACAGGGTCATTTTGAAAATGATAGGCAGAAGAAGAGGCAGTCCATTCCGCAGGGGTGGTAGGGGTCAGGCAGGTGCCCCAGGCCGGAGCCTAAGTGGGAAGTTGGAGAAGGTGTGTTCGATTACGTCAAAGGACACACCAGAGTTGGTTGAGTGGCTCAGTCAGCCTTCTGCTTCTGCACCCTCCTCGCAATGCTGAATGAATTTCCAGGGAAAGGCTGCTCCACCACAGACACGTGGTCTAGCAAACATGGGCAGGAAGGGTACATAACTTTTACTGCCCACTGGGTGAACCTTCTGACGGTTGTCAAGCATGCAACCCGTGGCACCCGTGTGGATTTAGTGTTACCGCCACAGATTGCATGCAGGCCTGCCTCTTCTTCTCCTCC
This sequence comes from Bufo bufo, assembly GCF_905171765.1. Taxonomy (NCBI): domain Eukaryota; kingdom Metazoa; phylum Chordata; class Amphibia; order Anura; family Bufonidae; genus Bufo; species Bufo bufo. The sequence continues at coordinate 251,679,097 of NC_053390.1, read as the reverse complement.
TCCTACTGCATCCTCCATCTCCTCCTCGGCTGACTCCTCCTTTTCCACTGCTACCGCCTATTCCGCTGCCCACCCTCCAGCTCCCCAGAGCCTATTTGACGTCCCAGGTGAGACGTTGCCATGCTGTGCTGCGGCTGTTGTTCCTGGTAGCCAAGAGCCACACCGGTCCTGCACTGCTTTCAGCTCTGCAGTCACAGGCCAATCAGTGGCTAACCCTGCTCAATTTGACAGTTGGTAAAGTGGTGTGCAACAATGGTGCCAATCTGCTGAGCGCGCTGAAACAGGGCAAAATGACACACGTCCTGAACTTAGTTGTGCAGCAATTCATTGCCAAATACCCTGGGGTCCAGGATGTCTTGCGGCAGGCCAGAAAAATCTCTGCCCATTTAGAAGATCTTACTCGGCCATGGCGCGCCTTGCTGATGTTCAGCGGTGACATCACTTGCCCAACAGACGTCTGATTTGTGACTGCCCGACGTGCTGGAACTCCACCTTGTATATGCTTGATAGGCTGCTCCAGCAGAAATGTGCCGTTAACCACTACCTGTATGAACTCTGCGGCAGGACAGGTTCTGGGGAGCTTGTTTTTTTTTTTTCACTGTGCCAGTGGCTGCTCATGCGCGACGCATGCAGACTTCTGCGGCCATTTTGATGAGAGCGTGCATTGCGTTGTGTCATTGATCAAGCTGTTGAGGAGCAGGAAGATGAGGAAGTCGCAATGCTGAATGAATTCCCAGGGGAGGCTACTCCATCTGAGACAAGTTAGCAGGAGTCTGAAGAGGAGTCAGAGGAGGATGGTGCCTGGGGGGTGGAGGAGCAAGACGAGCAGGCTTTAAACTCTTCTGGGATCCCTGTTGTTGTCCGTGGATGGGGGGAGGAGACCAAGGACGACATTCTCCTGGGCGATGAGCAGGAGCCAGGCCGCTACACCACTTCCAATTTAGTGCAAATGGAGGCCTTCATGCTCCAGTGTTTGAAGTGGAACCCCCGTATAAAAAGCATAAAGGGCAAGGACCAGTACTAGGTGGCAACGTACTTAGACCCCCGGTACAAACACAAAAAAGGGGACATGTTACGGGCGGGCGCTGGCATAGGAATTTACACCCACAGCGAAACAGGTGCGGGTACCAATCCTACAGCACCTGCAAGAAGAGGGCGGTTTCCAGATGTGTTGGTCACTTTGGATATGAGATCATTCTTCCATACAACCCATCAACAGCCGCTTTCCGGATCCAGCCTCAGGGAACGCCTAGACCGTCAGGTGTCCGACTACATCGGGTTAACGGCCAATGTGGACGCTCTGAGAAGCGAGGAACCCCTTGACTACTGAGTGTGAAGGCTTGACCTGTGGCCAGAGCTCGCACAATTTGCCATGGAACGCTTGGCTTGCCCCTCGTGGAGTGTCCTGTCCGAACAGACATTCAGCACAGCAGGGGGGATCGTTACCAATAAGCGCACTCGCCTAGCTCACGTGTGGACTAACTCACATTTCTAAAAATAAATGAGGCATGGATCTCAGAGGAATTCAACACCTGTGACGACCACGTTTAATTGAATTTCCTCATGCCAGCCCACAAATATCCCCCACCACCCAGAACAAATAGTGGTGCGTGTCTTATGTAAATACAGCGGCATAAAAGGCCTTTATGTCCGGTGAATGCCTAATGTTGTGACCTCGGAGGAATTCAACACCCGTGACGACCACATGTTGTTGAATTTAAACTATTATCATTTGGGGGTTTTTCAAGAGGGGGGATTTTGTTATCCATCTTTTTAATCCATTTTTATATTTTTTGTTCTTTTAAACATATGTATTTGACATGTATTTGTACTGGCCTGCAGTAAAATTGATATCCAATGACCGTCTAATATACCTTCAGCCACATAATCACTTGATATTTTATGTACGGTAAATGCATAATTTTTGGGACCTGTAATCTAACTGGCAAACAGTAAAATTGTTATATGGTGACCGCCTAATGTACCTCTAGCCACATATTCAATTGTTCTTTTCTGTCCGGTGAATAAATAATTTTTGGGGCCTGTAGTCCACTGGCCTGCAGTAAAATTGATATCCATTGACCTTCTAATATACTTCCAGCCACATAATCACTTGATCTTTTCTGTATGGCGAATGCCTAATTGTTGGGGCCTCAGAGGAATTCAACACCTGTGACGACCACGTGTTATCGAATTTCACCTATTATCATTTGGGGTTTACTCAAGAGAGGGGATTTCGTTAGCCATGTTTTTAGTCCAATTTTATATTTTTAGTTCTTTTAACCACCTCAGCCCCCAGTGCTTAAACACCCTGAAAGACCAGGCCACTTTTTACACTTCTGACCTACACTACTTTCACCGTTTATTGCTCGGTCATGCAACTTACCACCCAAATGAATTTTACCTCCTTTTCTTCTCACTAATAGAGCTTTCATTTGGTGGTATTTCATTGCTGCTGACATTTTTACTTTTTTTGTTATTAATCGAAATTTAACGATTTTTTTGCAAAAAAATGACATTTTTCACTTTCAGTTGTAAAATTTTGCAAAAAAAACGAGATCCATATATAAATTTTGCTCTAAATTTATTGTTCTACATGTCTTTGATAAAAAAAAAATGTTTGGGTAAAAAAAAAAAAATGCTTTGGGTAAAAGTTATAGCGTTTACAAACTATGGTACAAAAATGTGAATTTCCGCTTTTTGAAGCAGCTCTGACTTTCTGAGCACCTGTCATGTTTCCTGAGGTTCTACAATGGCCAGACAGTACAAACACCCCACAAATGACCCCATTTCGGAAAGTACACACCCTAAGGTATTCGCTGATGGGCATAGTGAGTTCATAGAACTTTTTATTTTTTGTCACAAGTTAGCGGAAAATGCTGATTTTTTTTTTTTTTCTTACAAAGTCTCATATTCCACTAACTTGTGACAAAAAATAAAAACTTCTATGAACTCACTATGCCCATCACGAAATACCTTGGGGTCTCTTCTTTCCAAAATTGGGTCACTTGTGGGGTAGTTATACTGCCCTGGCATTCTAGGGGCCCAAATGTGTGGTAAGGAGTTTGAAATCAAATTCTGTAAAAAATGACCTGTGAAATCCGAAAGGTGCTCTTTGGAATATGGGCCCCTTTGCCCACCTAGGCTGCAAAAAAGTGTCACACATCTGGTATCTCTGTATTCAGGAGAAGTTGAGGAATGTGTTTTGGGGTGTCATTTTACATATACCCATGCTGGGTGAGATAAATATCTTGGTCAAATGCCAACTTTGTATAAAAAAAATGGGAAAAGTTGTCTTTTGCCAAGATATTTCTCTCACCCAGCATGGGTATATGTAAAATGACACCCCAAAACACATTCCCCAACTTCTCCTGAGTACGGAGATACCAGATGTGTGACACTTTTTTGCAGCCTAGGTGGGCAAAGGGGCCCACATTCCAAAGAGCACCTTTCGGATTTCACAGGTCATTTTTTACAGAATTTGATTTCAAACTCCTTACCACACATTTGGGCCCCTAGAATGCCAGGGCAGTATAACTACCCCACAAGTGACCCCATTTTGGAAAGAAGAGACCCCAAGGTATTCGCTGATGGGCATAGTGAGTTCATGGAAGTTTTTATTTTTTGTCACAAGTTAGTGGAATATGAGACTTTGTATGAAAAAAAAAAAAAAAAAAAAATCAGCATTTTCCACTAACTTGTGACAAAAAATAAAATTGTTAGGAACTCGCCATGCCCCTCACGGAATACCTTGGGGTGTCTTCTTTCCAAAATGGGGTCACTTGTGGGGTAGTTATACTGCCCTGGCATTTTCCAGGGGCCCTAATGTGTGGTAAGTAGGTAAATGACCTGTGAAATCCTAAAGGTGCTCTTTGGAATATGGGCCCCTTTGCCCACCTAGGCTGCAAAAAAGTGTCACACATGTGGTATCGCCGTATTCAGGAGAAGTTGGGGAATGTGTTTTGGGGTGTCATTTTACATATACCCTTGCTGGGTGAGAGAAATATCTTGGCAAAAGACAACTTTTCCCATTTTTTTATACAAAGTTGGCATTTGACCAAGATATTTCTCTCACCCAGCATGGGTATATGTAAAATGACACCCCAAAACACATTCCCCAACTTCTCCTGAGTACGGCGATACCAGATGTGTGACACTTTTTTGCAGCCTAGATGCGCAAAGGTGCCCAAATTCCTTTTAGGAGGGCATTTTTAGACATTTGGATACCAGACTTCTTCTCACGCTTTGGGGCCCCTAGAATGCCAGGGCAGTATAAATACCCCACATGTGACCCCATTTTGGAAAGAAGACACCCCAAGGTATTCAATGAGGGGCATGGCGAGTTCATAGAAATTTATTTTTTTTGGCACAAGTTAGCGGAAATTGATATTTTTTATTTTTTTCTCACAAAGTCTCCCGTTCCGCTAACTTGGGACAAAAATTTCAATCTTTCATGGACTCAATATGCCCCTCACGGAATACCTGGGGGTGTCTTCTTTCCGAAATGGGGTCACATGTGGGGTATTTATACTGCCCTGGCATTCTAGGGGCCCTAAAGCGTGAGAAGAAGTCTGGAATATAAATGTCTAAAACATTTTACGCATTTGGATTCCGTGAGGGGTATGGTGAGTTCATGTGAGATTTTATTTTTTGACACAAGTTAGTGGAATATGAGACTTTGTAAGAAAAAAAAATAATAATTCCGCTAACTTGGGCCAAAAAAATGTCTGAATGGAGCCTTACAGAGGGGTGATCAATGACAGGGGGGTGATCAATGACAGGGGGAGTGATCAATGACAGGGGGGTGATCAATGACAGGGGGGTGATCAGGGAGTCTATATGGGGTGGTCACCACAGTCATTGATCACCCCCCCTGGAAGGCTCCAGGGAGACGCCTGTATGTGTTTTGCGGATCCGATCCATCTATCAGTGGATCCGTAAAAATCATGCGGACATCTGAATGGAGCTTTACAGGGGGTTGATAAAATGACAGGGGTGTAATCAATGACAGGGGGGTGATCAGGGAGTCTATATGGGGTGATAACCACAGTCATTGATCACGCCCCTGTAAGGCTTCATTCAGACGTCCGGATGCGTTTTGCGGATCCGATCCATCTATCAGTGGATCCGTAAAAATCATGCAAACATCTGAATGGAGCTTTACAGGGGGTTGATCAATGACAGGGGTGTAATCAATGACAGGGGGGTGATCAGGGAGTCTATATGGGGTGATAACCACAGTCATTGATCACGCCCCTGTAAGGCTTCATTCAGACGTCCGGATGCGTTTTGCGGATCCGATCCATCTATCAGTGGATCCGTAAAAATCATGCGGACATCTGAATGGAGCTTTACAGGGGGTTGATCAATGACAGGGGTGTAATCAATGACAGGGGGGTGATCAGGGAGTCTATATGGGGTGATAACCACAGTCATTGATCACGCCCCTGTAAGGCTTCATTCAGACGTCCGGATGCGTTTTGCGGATCCGATCCATCTATCAGTGGATCCGTAAAAATCATGCGGACATCTGAATGGAGCTTTACAGGGGGTTGATCAATGACAGGGGTGTAATCAATGACAGGGGGGTGATCAGGGAGTCTATATGGGGTGATAACCACAGTCATTGATCACGCCCCTGTAAGGCTTCATTCAGACGTCCGTATGCGTTTTGCAGATCCGATCCATCTATCAGTGCATCCGTAAAAATCATGCGGACATCTGAATGGAGCTTTACAGGGGGGTAATCAATGACAGGGGGGTGATCAGGGAGTCTATATGGGGTGATAACCACAGTCATTGATCATGCCCCTGTAAGGCTTCATTCAGACGTCCGTATGCGTTTTGCGGATCCGATCCATCTATCAGTGCATCCGTAAAAATCATGCGGACATCTGAATGGAGCTTTACAGGGGGGTAATCAATGACAGGGGGGTGATCAGGGAGTCTATATGGGGTGATAACCACAGTCATTGATCATGCCCCTGTAAGGCTTCATTCAGACGTCCGGATGCGTTTTGCGGATCCGATCCATCTATCAGTGGATCCGTAAAAATCATGCGGACGTCTGAATGGAGCTTTACAGGGGGTTAATCAATGACAGGGGGGTAATCAATGACAGGGGGGTGATCAGGGAGTCTATATGGGGTGATCACCACAGTAATTGATCACGCCCCTGTAAGGCTTCATTCAGACGTCCGGATGCGTTTTGCGGATCCGATCCATCTATCAGTGGATCCGTAAAAATCATGCGGATGTCTGAATGGAGCTTTACAGGGGGTTGATCAATGACAGGGGGGTAATCAATGACAGGGGGGTGATCAGGGAGTCTATATGGGGTGATCAGGGGCTAATAAGGGGTTAATAAGTGACGGGGGGGTGTAGTGTAGTGTAGTGGTGCTTGGTGCTACTTTACTGAGCTACCTGTGTCCTCTGGTGGTCGATCCAAACAAAGGGGACCACCAGAGGACCAGGTAGCAGGTATATTAGACGCTGTTATCAAAACAGCGTCTAATATACCTGATAGGGGTTAAAAAAAAACACATCTCCAGCCTGCCAGCGAACGATCGCCGCTGGCAGGCTGGAGATCAACTCTCTTACCTTCCGTTCCTGTGAGCGCGCGCGCCTGTGTGCGCGCGTTCACAGGAAGTCTCGCGTCTCGCGAGATGACGCATATATGCGTGACTGTGCGCAGCGCTGCCACCTCCGGAACGCGATCCTGCGTTAGGCGGTCCGGAGGTGGTTAAACATATGTATTTGACATGTATTTGTACTGGCCTGCAGCAAAATTGATATCCAATGACCGTCTAATATACCTCCAGCCACATAATCACTTGATATTTTCTGTACATTGAATGAATAATTTTTGGGGCCTGTACTCCACTCGCCTGAAGTAAAATTGTTATCCAATGACAGTCTAATATACCTCCAGCTATATAATCACTTGATGTTTTCTGTCCGTTGAATGCCTAATGTTTGGGGCCTGTACTCACGTGGCCTAAAATAACATTTTTCTAGGCTCCAGCAGGCCACATTTTTAACAGTTTCAACATTTGTGAATCGTCCCGGCCGATGTTCGTCCATCACTACTCACCACTTTGTTTATTAGATTGCATCAAGAAAAGATCAGTAAGGGATGATATGTTCAGGAATTTCTATTGTTTTACCAAAGATCTGACTGCACTTTGTAGAAAAGATTTTTAGTCATTGGATTGCTCATCTGGTCACATATTTCTCAGAACATCCAAGTTGAGTTATTTTTTGCCTAAAAAGACCCTGAATATTAGTTTAAACTGAATATAATCCAATACATTTGACCTCTTATGGTCACTGTCATACAGCCTTCAAGGCCTCATTGGACACTGTAAGGGAGATTTAGCAAGATTGGCATTTTCTTAATATACTAGATATTCCATGGCTCAGACCATGTCATAAATTGAGCACATCCCCCAGAAATCCTTGCACCTAGATGAAATCTAAATTTCTGTCATCATTTACACCAGTAAAAATGCCATTTGCACAAAATTGGTGTGCAAATCGTGTTTAAAAAGTCTCAAACTTTGTGAATTTTTAACACCAGTTTTCTGGCATATGGGAATGATAAATCCCACCCTGTGTGAACAGAGAAAATCTCCCCTAGAGGAAATTACAGACATTTGGTGATACAGAAGATGACTCATGGGCCTCTTTGGATGCTTTATTATAGCTGTGTACAACGAAGAGTTGTGATACGGCCAAGTGCATGATTCCTAAAGTAAAATGCTTCATCTACCTTGCTAAAATCTAAAGGGCTATATAACCTTACAGTAAATTTTTGTGACCAGTTCAGTGTTCTCTAGATACCATTTTTTTCACTCGATAAGACACAACAGACCATAAGACAGACCTAGGATTTAGATTTAAAAATTTAAATTTATTTATTTATTTAGAGGGAAATAAGAAAAAAAAAATCATCAGACTTCTGATCGTCATCAGACCTCAAATCAGACCCCCAATCTTCATCAGCCCTCAAATCAGACCCCCAAATTAGATCTCCATTCCTTATCAGACCTCAGATCCGACCCCTATCAGACCTCAGATCAGAAATAGAACAAGTGAATGAACTTACCTCTCCTGTTCCGGATGGTGCCGCCACTCTTGAGATCCAACAAGCTCTTGATATACTCACCACTCCCTGGTGTTCTGCTGGTGCTGCGCTGCACTGTGTCAGGTCTTAGTGACACTGTATGCAGTCAGGACACAGCACAGCGGGTGCCCCACAGAAGACCAAGGAGCGTCGAGTAGAGTCGGCACCAGGATATCTACGTTCACCACTCCTTGGTCCTACTGAGCACTTCCATAACAGAAGCATTCATTAGTATTCGCTTCATAAGACACACTGCCATTTTTCCCCTTCTAGGGGAAAAAAGTGTGTCTTGCAGAGAAAAAGCAGGGGCTACATGGCAACACTTGTCGCATGAGACACAATGGTTGCAAAAAATCCAACACTATTGGATTTTTGATAGTGGTTCACAAGTTGCACACAGCTTCGTCATGATAGACCACAAGTGAAGTTGCATGCGCCAGTGAGTTGAGACTTTCCTGCAATTTAGCTTTTGCTATTTTCTTTTACAGCCAAAAACAGCTCTAAATAGTCGTTTGATAGCGATTTGCAGGCAAATGGCATAATTGCATTTGGTTGTACAACTATTCTGAGACATGTTTTCTGCTCCAGCCTAAAGCTATCATGCTGCACTCATCTTAATTTTTCCATGATAAAATGCTATATTCTTCAAATACTCTAGGAAATCATTTAAATTATAATGGAACACACTGCATACAGGTGTTGGTCATTTTGATGTCAAGGGTTAATTTGGGGTTTTACAGATGATTCTAAAGTTAGCAATATTGAACTGTGAGCAAATGAGGATCTGGTCATGCTTGGCACAAACAAAACCCAGAAAGAGAACTGAAACTCATCATCTGAATCTAGATAGAGAGATGCACCTGGCATGGGGTGTATTCAAATTATATCCAGAAATAGTGATCTCAGGAGACCAACATGCGTTCTGATTCAATTAGTGTGAAACTTAATGTTTTATATACTTTATTCGGAGGACCTTGTTACCGGGAGAGATAAAGTTCTATAATGAAATCATGTAGACCAATAAAAGAACATGGCTATATATTATTGATGGCATAGTCATCATTTCTATAACCTCATTCATTACCCCAAAAGTCACATACAGAAGCTTAGACTATATGAAATAATGTAAAAAAAGCTTCAACAGTTTCCATATTTTTCCATTATCAGTGCTTAACGTTACTAATTGTATGAAGCTCATCGGTATCAGCGTCCTCATCGGTTTCAGAGCACCATGCTCTAGCTAGTTTGATGAGCATAGCTTGTCCGCATGCAGCCAGCCACACTATAGGGTCATACCCTGGGATGTAGATATTGATATGGATGGTTATCTGGTTTCCCCATTGTGCCAATGGCAAGGCTGAACAATTTCAGAACACAGAAAAGAAAGTGTTGTCATGGGGGCATGAGAAATGAGAAGCTTCAGACAAAAGGCAGTACGTTTTTAGGAATGATAACCCTAAAAATGAACTAAAGTGGTTATACCATGAAAATGATCCTCTATTCACAATATAGTCCTTCAGCAGGGACCCCAAAGCAATCCTGAGAACAAGGGGTTTCCAAGTCCTACAACTGAATGGAGTTGTAGAGGCCATGAGGTTCCACCACCCCATTCACTTCTATGGGTCTGTCAGAGCACTGTCTATGTAAGCCCCATAAAAGTGAATGGAGCCATGGTCCAACGTGAGCACTACTGCTCTATTCAGAGAGGGGACTCAAAGGACCTTGTTCTTTGGATCACTGCTGGTCCCAACAGTTAGACCCCCCCCCCTTCCTCCAACCCACCCTGCCCATGATCCCTTGGATAGAGGATAGATAATTTTCATGGGATGACCAAGTATTTTAAAAATTTTCTCCACATTTTTTACATAATAGCTCTGGTTCTAGTAGTGGCCAGTAACCTCACACAGATACGCATAACAGCCAAAAGTCTGATTAAACATGTATTATGAACTCTGGGGCTTATTTATGAAACTGGTGTAAAGTAGAACTGGCTTAGTTGCCCATAGCAACCAATCAGATTTCACCTTTAATTTTTGACAGCTCCTTTGGAAAATGAAAGGTAGAATCTGATTGATTGCTATGGACAACTAAACCAGTTTTACTTTACACCAGTTTCATAAATGACCCCCTCTATCTTTTAGATAATTTAGTCTAAAGGGAGTTTTAGTGAGAGGTTTAAACAACCTCATGGAGCAGGTCATGGCAGCCTGTATTTTGGCAGTTAGCTGCCTTGATGTCCACCCACACACAGTACTCTGTAAGATCCACTAACAGAATATCAGTTGTCACACTCCTTACAACGTTTTTTTTTCTGCAGCCTGTACATGGATTTCTGCAATCTCCCTTCAGATGCATGGACATGTAACAGACTAGTTCTATGGTAAAGGCGCATGCACACGACCGTATGTATTTTGCGGACCGCAAAAAAACGATCCGCAAAAAATACGGATGACGTCTGTGTGCATTCCATATTTTGCTGAAAGGAACAGCTGGCCCTTTATAGAACAGTTCTATCCTTGTCCGTAATGCGGACAATAACAGGACATGTTCTATTTTTTTGCAGAACGGAAATACGGACATACGGAAACGTAATGCACACTGAGTAATTTCTGTTTTTTTTGCGGACTCATTAAAATGAATGCTTCCACATATGGTCCGCAAAAAAAAAAAAAAGGAACGGGCATGGAAAATAAAATGTTTGTGTGCATGAGCCCTAAAGCACACATTTCCACTGAGTCATATAGCATTCTGCCATTAAAAATACAAATTAAAATCATCCCAAATTTTGAAATGCCCAAAGTGAAATAACAGCAGTGGGTGTAGTGCACTGCAACATTTTTTTTTACAGCAAGCCACGCCTCTAACTGTGCCCAGTGTGCCATTTAAACATGCCCAATCCCACCCAGTCCTCTTTGTGCCCCAACACAGTACTTATGCTCCTTCTGTGGCCCCACACATTAGTAATTCCCCCTTAATGCCCCTTCCCAGTAGTGATGCTCCCTTAGTGCACCCACACGTTAGTTATATGCTCTTAGTGCCCCACACATAGCACTTAAGCACCCTAGTGCTCCCACACAGCAGAATGCTTCCATTATCTATACTGGGGGGCACTATGGGGGCCATTATATTATATAATGGGTACACTATGGGAGGACATAATACTAAGGGCACTGCATGGATTGGGAGTTAAAAAAATTATAATCTTTAGTGACCAGCCTGTTTTGACCTAGTGATTTTTTTTACATTTTATAATTTTTTACTTTTCTGTCTATGTAGGGCTTGTTTTTTGTGGGACAAGTTTTAGTTTTTAATGGTTCTATTCTGGGATGCACCAGGGGCATAGCTATAGGGGAAGTGGCTATTTTGGGGCCCAAAGAAGATGAGGACTAAAATATTTTATTGTCAGGGCCCCCTTAACAGTATCATACAATGACATTATATACAGTGACACTGTAGGAAATGGTTTGTGCGGCTGCCGGGTCTCATCTGAGAGCGCGATCTTGACAGGAGTAGGGATTGCATGAGAGGAGGGGGTTGCGGAGAAGTTTTCCTGGGGGAGGGGAGGCGTTCAAAAATTTGCTGTTGGGCCCAATCATTTCTAGTTACGCCACTGGGATGCACACAACTTTTTCATTAACTTTTATTAACTCTTTATGGGAGGGGGATGAGAAAAAACAGCAATACTGCCACTGAGTTGAAAAAAAATTTAATTTTATAAATATTTTTTTTTGGCATAAATAACTTGATAACTTTATTGTCTGGGTCAGTATGATTACACTGATACCAAATTCATATAGGTTTTTTTTTTACGTTTTACTACTTTTGCACAATTAAACCCCTTTTTAAAAAGAAGAAAATGTTTTTGCATCACCGAGACCCATAACATTTTTATGCATTACGGACAAGGATAGTACTTTTCTATTAGGGGCCAGCTGTTCCGTTCCGCAAAAAACGGAATGCACACAGACGTCATCCGTATTTTTTGCAGACCACAAGATACATACGGTCGTGTGCATGAGCCCTTATACTGACTGTCACCAGCAGGATGTGCCACAGATGGTAGTAATCCTCCCTGAGTCTCTACCTCTCTATATACACTTTTCAATCTTCCCAAATAATCACATTAACATTTTCTGCAATGCCCAGTCTGAGGGGTGCAGAAGTTAGTTCCAGATGGCTAGTCCATCTCAAAACTGTTGTGGGCGGCAGAGGATATTAACCGTTTCCACAATAGTAAAGTCTTATGCCAGGGATGCCCAACCTGCGGCCCTCCAGCTGTTGCAAAACTACAACTCCCAGCATTCCCTGATAGCTGAAGGCTGTCCAGGCATGATGGAAGTTGCAGTTTTACAACAGCTGGAGGGCTGCAGGTTGGGCATTCATGTTTTATGCCATAAACGTGCAATTACCTTACTGCCTTAGGCTACTTTCACATCTCAGTTTTTGCTGGATCCGTAAGGGGATCTGCAAAAATGCATCCGTTCAATAATACAACCATCTGCATCCGTTCAGAACGGATCCGGTTCTATTATCTCCAAAATAAACAAGATGTGTCCAAAATAAATAAAAAACTGATCCGGCACCATTGGTTACATGGTTTTTGATGTCGGATCCGGCATGTTCAGTTTCCCATGATACACACAAAAACGCTGCTTGCTTGCAACAAACGGAACGGAATGCATTCTGGTGTACTTAGTTTAGGTTTGTTGACTTTTGTCCCCATTGACAATGTATGGGGACAAGACATGAAGCGTTTTCCTCCGGTTTTGAGACTGCCATATTTATCTATTTGTTGACTATAGACCACCATTTGGGATACAGTGCATCAGAAAGAGAATACCTTTGGTTATTTAGCACTTACGCAATAAATCACAATATTAACTCTTTAGCATAAAACTAGTTCTTCATCAGTAAACTTCTACAATATTAACCCTTTTAGCAGTGATCCACTGAGTCACAGCATCTTCAGTCTAGTTTCTTTACATTTAAGCTATATTCAGGTTAGGGCTACACAGTGACTTTGGCCACAAGACACATTATTCCAGTTTAGCACTGTCTGCATCACAGCTAATGTAAGTGAATAGGGGGGCAATGCAACCCATAGTTTTCTGCCACAGTGACACGAGAAGTCCATTCACTTTCATCGGTGGGGTTGCAAGCAGTGCTGTACTGTAATCTTTGGCTGTGCAGTGTGTCTTGTGCCCAAAATCACTGTGTAACCCTAGCCTTATTTACCCCACTTCAGGAGACCCAATTCTGAAGCTGGGGAGATCTGTCAAAAGGGGTGTAAAGAAAACTGGCTTAGTTGCCCACAGCAACCAATCATGTTCAACCTTTTATTTTTCAGAGCTCCTTTGGAAAATGAAAGTTGGAATCTAATTTGTTGATATGGGCAACTAAGCCACTTTTGGTAAATCTCCCCCTATATTGCCCTGCGCCTTTTTTGTTTTTCCTTTGACATAGACATATGAGGACTTGTTTCTTGCAGGACTTTTTAATGGCATAATTTAATGTTCCACTTAATATTCCATAAACTGTATTGCGAAACTGTAAAAAAAAAATTGTGTGTAGTGATAAAAATGCAGCTCTGCCATTGCTCTTTGGATTTCGTTTTTACAGCATTCAGTATGTGGTAAAAATGACATGACAGCCTTAAGCCTCTTGCACACGGACGTGTGCTGCCCATTGCCGTATTGCGGACCACATATGAAGATCCGCAATACAAGGACACCGTTCCGTGTGCACTCCACATCAGGGATACAGACCCAATTGACTTGAATGGGTCCGCAAATCCGGAGATGCGTAACGGTGCAGGCCGGAAGCACGGAACGGAACCCCTCGAAAGCACTACGGAGTGCTTCTGTGGTGGTCCGTTCCGTGCTTCAGTTCCACAAAAAGATAGAACTTGTCCTATCTTTTTGCGGAATGACGGATCGCGGACCCCTTTCAAGTGAATGGGGTCGCAATCCGCATGCGGTTGGCCCAGGGTCTGTTCCCGTGCATTTCAGACCACAATTTTTCGGACCGTAGCACGGGCACGGAGCCATTACGTTCGTCTGCAAGAGGCTTTAGGCCTCATGGACACGGCAGGTTCCATATTGCGGCCTGCATTCACTTGAATGGGTCCGCAATCCGGGAGATGCGGTGTGGAACGGAATCATGGATCGGAAGCCCAAGGAAGCACTACGGAGTTCTTCTGTGGTGTTTATCCGTGCCTCCGCACCGGAAAAAAATAGTACATGTTCTATTTCTTTTACAGTGCGGACGGATCACGGATCCATTCAAGTTGGCCGCCATACAGATGTTGCCCGTGCATTGGGGACCGCCAATTGCGGTCCCCAATGCACGGAACAGCCGCACAACGGTCGCGTGCATGAGGCCTTATTCTGTGGGTCAGTATGATTATGGTGATACCAAATTTATACTTTTTATCAAGTTTTCCACTTTTAAAAAAAATTTAAGTCTCTGTCAGTATGATTAACTCTATTAAACCAGGCATATTGCCTGGTAGGGGTGATCATGCTGATTAAATGTATATATGTGTTTTATTGCTAAAGGATCAACTGCTGCAGTCATATACCAGTTTTCATATTTATGCAACTTGGATGTCATGGACGTTCCCGAGACAGGTGACAGGAGATCGGTGGGATCTGACATGTTTTCCGTTTGGATCAAATGACATCTGTGTTGTTTCTGGTGCTTGCCAACCTTCTTTCCCCAGGTGTGGCTATTAGGGTAATTTAACTTTCTCTATTTATAGTTGCTTCTCCCACAATGCTGTGCGGTTTATAGCTTCTGTTTGGACCTTTGGATAGATTGTGGTTGGATCTCAGCTGAGTTCCTGGTGCTTCCATTGCTCCTTTGAAGTTACCTCTTTCCTTTCCTTTTTGTATGTTGTTTGGGTTCTGTGTTTTGCATTTCCCTATTGTTTGTATTGGACCTGTAGGTGACTCCTATTCGTCCTTCCTTTTGGAGGAACAGGTAGTCTCGTCCCTGCCAATAGTACCAGGGTCCTATAGGGCTAGATAGGACTCTAGGTATTCCTGCATATGAACTCACCTATCTTTGGGGTCTGTTCATACTGGTAGTCAGTAAGGATTTTGGTTAGGGTTTTTACAAGGAGGTGTCCATTTTCCTTCCCTAGTTCTCAGGCCTGATTCCCTGTTTACCCCTTCCCTCCTATGCTCGGTGTGGTGTTTCCCTCCCACACCGAAGCGTGACATTGGAGCACCTTTCAACTTTGACAGATGGAGCATCGAGGGGCTGGAATAGCTCTTGGAGTACCGTTACTGCTACATCCCTCAATGCTCAGTACACTCTCCCCTCCCCTTTGATTGATAATGCTAATGGTCCTGTCTAATGGTGCCAGTGCTGTGACTTGCAATCATTGGTGGTCCTTTATTGATATGTTATATCCAGTCATTGTTAGTGTGTATTACAAAATCATGCATTCCATTAGGGTCCATTCACACGTCCATGTGTGTTTTGCAGATCCGCGGAGCCGCAAAACACGGACATCGGCGATGTGTGTACCGCATTTTGCGGACCGCACATCGCCGGCACTTAATAGAAAATGCCTAATCTTGTCCGCAATTGTGGACAAGAATAGGACATGTTCTATTTTTTTCGGGAACGGAATTACGGACCCGGAAGTGCGCCATAGAAAAGAATGAGTCCGCAATTCCATTATGCAAAATGCAGAACAGAATTGCGGACGTGTGAATGGACCCTTAGGCCTCTTTCACACGAGCGTGTCCGGATAAGGTCCGGATGCGTTGCGGCAAACCTGCGCTAGTAGGTACCCAATTGCAGTCAGTTTTGACTGCGATTGCATTCCGTTATTTAGTTTTTACCGCGCTGGTGCAATGCGTTTTGCACGCGCGTGATAAAAAACTGACTGTGGTACCTAGACCCGAACTTCTTCACAGAAGTTCAGGTTTGGGTTCAAGGTTGTGTAGATTGTATTATTTTCCCTTATAACATGGTTATAAGGGAAAATAATAGCATTCTGAATACAGAATGCTAAGTAAAATAGGGCTGGAGGGGTTAAAAAATAAAATAAAAATTTAACTCACCTTAATCCACTTGTTCGTGCAGCCGGCATCTCTTCTGTCTTCATCTGTGAGGAATAGGACCTGAACATGGTCCATCACATGATCATCAAAGGTCCTATTCCTTACAGATGAAGACAGAAGAGATGCCGGCTGCACGAACAAGTGGATTAAGGTGAGTTACATTTTTTTAAATTTTACTTAGCATTCTGTATTCAGAATGCTATTATTTTCTCTTATAACCATGTTATAAGGGAAAACAACAATGATCGGGTCCCCATCCCGATCGTCTCCTAGCAACCGTGAGTGAAAATCGCACCGCATCCGCACTTGCTTGCGGACGCTTGCGATTTTCACGCAGCCCCATTCACTTCTATGGGGCCTGCGTTGCGTGAAAAATGCACAAAATAGAGCTTGCTGCGATTTTCACGCAACGCACAAGTGATGCGTGAAAATCACCGCTCATGTGCACAGCCCCATAGAAATGAACGGGTCCGGATTCAGTGCGGGTGCAATGCGTTCAACTCACGCATTGCACCTGCGCGGAAAACTCGCCCGTGGGAAAGGGGCCTTAGAGTGCATAATTTTGCTAATGCTTTATGTCTTATATGCCTACAATCACTGGTGGCAGCGGAAAGAGAGCTGTAGGGCGCAATGGAGAATACTTACTTTACGATCCTCCCAGCAGTTGCACTCCTGTGTGTGAAGCTGCTGCAATGTCAATCTCACAGAAGTGGAGGCGCTCATTATTTTTTTATATGAGAAATTGGCAATTTTTTTTTTTTTTTATATTTTGTTTTGTTTGTATTTTTAACAACTTGAACAGATTTTTACTTTCTCTTATAATCCTGTTATGGGGAGTTGCTTGTACAATTTATATAAATTGCTGTATTGCTGCGAATAATGATTTTGCTGGCATTTTATTATACCTTGACAGAGGCACAGTATAATGTGTCAGTATGATGGCAGACCTGGGGCCCTTCAGCAGGTCAGGGCTGCATTAGCAGCCAATCAGCAACCCACGACCGCGACGCGGAAATGCCAGTCAGAGGAGAGAGGGAAACCCCTTCCTCTGTCTAATCATTCAGATACTGTGGTCACAATTGACTGCGGCATCTAAAGAGTTAAACAGTCAGGATTGATATTATCTTTTATGTCATCAGTGTTATACATATAGAATACAGTTACCAGTGTGCAAAGGTGTTTACATTTAAAAATTGTGTTATATGCTTAAAAATTATTTATCCTGCTGTAGATTTGTTCCAGTTTTCGGATCAGAGTTCTGCAGAAGACTAAAGATGTTTTTTCATTTTTTTTTTTTATGCCGTGGCCAGATATTATTTGAAATTCAATAAGGAAAGATTGCATGCACTACAAACTGTATTCTTTGTTGTTTTCCTTATTTTAGGGGCATTTTTGGGGTCCATGAAGTTTGTTTTGTTTGTTTTTTCATAACACAGCATTCTCTAGGTATGTTATTTTCAAGTTTATTTATAGGTTTCGGTGTAAAAAACAAAAACAAAAACAAATGAAAGATGTCTTTACAAAAAGCCACCTAAAAAGGCTTCCAAAATCTATGGAAGTCTTGACATTTTTTTTTACAAACCAAAAATACCTCCACAAAGGAAGTGTGCGCATAGAAAGTCAAGGGTGAATTTTATGTACCATCTACACCATAGTCTTATAGTGACCCCTGGTGGACATTTAGCATGGACTCTTCATATACTCAATGCCAGTGTTTTTAAATCAGTAACTGACATTTAGCCATAGACATGGAGTCGCATTGTGGAGAAAAGTTCTAATTAATGCGCTTTGGAAATATCTAGCTTCCCGTCTAGGAGAAAATAACGTGCTCAAAACATTTTGGGTGTACATAAACGAGAATAATAAAAAAAATAAAAAAATAAATCTATCTTTTATGTTTCTGCAAATATCTCTACACAGAAAAGGGATAATCTAACCTGTAATTTCGCATGTGAAATCTCAATATATCATATGTAAGGGCTTGGCTTAACATGGACAAAGGACAGACAGGTGACAGATAGTGGTATTACTCATTGTGGTGGTAGTCCCACTTCTGCACTCCCTAAGTCATGCACAGTGAGAAGGGGGTACACCTGTTCCCCCATAGCACACCCTGCTAGAGGTCTCCTGCTTGTGGGAAGGTGGGGTGCCCTTGATGTGGATTCTAGTGATATGCACGGCAGGAAACAGGCAGGGAATGACGTAACCTGTGCAGTTCAACATATAACAATTCTTTACTGAAGAACTAGTTTTTACACAATTATCCACATAAAATGGAGACCCAGTTTTTAAACTATTGCAAGCTTTCCTGAGGCGGTCTTAGGCTACTTTCACACTAGCGTTCGGAGCGGATCCGTCTGATGTTTCATCAGACGGATCCGCTCCGATAATGCAGACGTTCGCATCCGTTCAGAACGGATCCGTCTGCATTAAAACTTAGAAAATTTTCTAAGTCAGAAAGTAGCCTGAGCGGATCCGTTCAGACTTTACATTGTAAGTCAATGGGGAACGGATCCGCTTGAAGATTGAGCCATATGGTGTCATCTTCAAGCGGATCCGTCCCCATTGACTTACATTGTAAGTCTGGATGGATCCGCTCGCCTCCGCACAGCCAGGCGGACACCCGAACGCTGCAAGCAGCGTTCAGGTGTCCGCTCACTGAGCGGAGCGGAGGTTGAGCGCTGGCAGGCGGATGCATTCTCAGTGGATCCGCCTCCACTGAGAATGCATTGGGGCCAGACGGATGCGTTCGGGGCCGCTCGTGAGCCCCTTCAAACGGTGCGCTCGAGCGGACACCCGAACGCTAGTGTGAAAGTAGCCTTAAAGGGGTTGTCTCACTTCAGCAAATAGCATTTATTATGTAGAAGTTAATACAAGCTACTTACAAATGTTTTTTTTATTATCCATATTTCTTCTTTTGCTGGCTGGATTCATTTTTCCATTGCATTATACACAGTTTCTTTCAATGGTTACGCCCACCGTGCAATCCATCAGTGGTGGCCGTGCCTGCACACTATAGGAAAAAGCACTAACCTGTGTGCGCTCCCACGGTCCCAGCCACCAGAAAGGCTGGTGCTTTTTCCTATAGTGCACAAGCACAACCACCGCTGATTGATTGCAGGATGGTTGTAACCATGGAAACGGGCAATATATAATGTGATGAAAAAAATTAATCCAACCAGGAAAAGGAAGCAATTTGGATAATAACATTATATTAGTAAGTGACTTGTAATAACCTCCTCTACATAATAAATGCCACTTGCTGAAGTAAGAAAACCCCTTTAAAAGGATTGATTTCAGGAGCAACCTGAGACACTTTCAAAGATATCCAAAATATCTGAACACACCTTTTTTGGGCTGCTGTCCATACATTTTTAAATGTTCAAACTTTTAACACACCTTTGCATAAATCAATAGTACAAGCTACCACTATAAACTTTGTGATACGTCTTATCATTGAGAAATGTCTTGTTCTCATGTTATCAGCTGTTTACCACCCCAACCCCCTTATTGCTTTTGACTTTGAAAAATGGTTGTGCACATTGTGGAGGGAGTTTTGGCACACATTTGACATGATGCAAGGGGAGCAGGTTACTGCTGAAGCCAGTGACTGGCTTCAGCTGCGTCAAAACGGAAGTCTACATCCTGGGAGCACAGCAGAGTAGCTGAGGCCAGGTAGAGCCAGTACTGATAAGTAGTGATGGACGTTTCACGGCGGGCCCCATTGACTTTAATGGCAGGAGAACCTTAAAAACCTTCAGGTCATATTTGCAGCCACCAAATACTTACTAGAAGTGCACAAATAGTCCCACAACATGGACAGTGACATACCAGAGGGGGATCAGTGGCAAAAATTCCCTAAAAAAATATGTATTTTAATCAGGGGCCATTTTTATGCGTTTTAAAGGGAAACTCTCAAAAATGTGCTGGAGCCTAGACAAAATTTATTTTAGGCCACAGGAGTACAGGCCCCAAAAATTTGGCAGTCACCTGACAGAAAAGAACATTAGGCGGTCACTGGGTAAAAATGTAACTGTAGGCCAGTACAGGCTACAAAAATTAGGCATTAACCTAACAGAAAAGAACTTGTGTGTCACGATGCGGTTCGCCGTGACGTGGTTTGTGCCCCCTCTTAGGCGGTATTGTCTCCCTGTGGGTATTTAGGTCTGTTGCGCTCTTGCGTTCTGGCTGCGGCGTTCCGTGCTTGCTGGTTGCTAGGGGCAACGTCCTGCATCGCAGCTTCTTTGCTTAGGTTTCTTGTTTAACCCTGACCTGATTAGGTGCCTCCCTGCTTGGTTCTGATGGCGTTAATCTCCTTCTTCGGTTCCTGGGTGTGTCCTTTCAGGTGCACTCGTTAAGCTGCTACTACTGTATTTGGGCGTGGAGGTTCAAGGCTCAGTCTGCATAGCTTGTGGTCAGTTCTGTTAATTCAGGTTGTTCCTGTTCTAGTGAGCATTCTGGGGGTCAGTACTGTTAATTCAGGCTGTCCAATACCCTGCTATGTTTCTGCTCTTCCTATCCATGCCACACCATGCCATGCCTGTACCCTGCTATGTCTTTGTTCATATCTGTCCTTGTCCATCCCCGGTGGGTGTCATGCCCTTTTGTCTATGTCATGTCTGTCTATGTTTTGCCTTCGTCCTGCCATCTATGTCTCGGTATGGGCCGCCTGGTTCTGCATTGTTTTCTTCTGTTCCATTCCATGTCTTGTACCTCGCTTTGCCTGCTATGTTCTGGTCATGATGGCTGCGCTCCTAGTCGGCTCCTGTTGGCTCCAGGTTTATCTTCAGAAGAGGGTTCCATGTGTTCCCTGGAGGGGGGGATGCCCTTTCTTTGCAATGCCTTGTCCACGCTTTGCTTGCAATGCATCCTGGAGGAACCCCCGGGACCTCTGGCACATGACATTGTGATTATTTGCCTGGAGATACACTAGGCGGTCACTGGATAAAAATTTTACTGTAGGCCACTGGAGTACAGCCCCCACAAATTAGGCATTCACCTGAAAAAAAACTTGCAATTATGTGGCAGGAGGTACATTAGGCGGCCACTGGATAAAAATTTGACTGTAGGCCACTGGAGTAAAGGCCCCAAAAATTAGGCATTCAACAGAAAACTTGTGATGATGATGTGGCTGGAGGTACATTAGGCGGTCACTGGATACAAATTTTACTGTAGGCCACTGGAGTACAGGCCCCAAAAATTAGGCATTCATCTGACAGAAAAGAACTTGTGATTAAGTGGCTGAAGGTACATTAGGCAGTAACTGGATTTTCTTTTTACTGTAGGCCAGTACAGGCCCCAAAAATTAGGCATTCACCTGACACAAAAGAACTTGTGATGATGTGGCTGGAGGTACATTAGGCGGTCACTGGATAAAAATTTAACTGTAGGCTGGAGTACAGGCCCCAAAAATTAGGCATTCACCTGACAGAAAAGGCTTTTAATGGCGCTGTATATACAAAGTACATAAGACAAGGACCATTATTTGTGCAGGGTGGTGGCGTATATGTGTGGGCTGGCATGAGGACATTCAGTTACACGTTGTCATCACAGGTGTTGAATTCCTCTGAGATCCATGCCTCATTCATTTTTAGAAATGTGAGGTAGTCCACACTGTCGTGAGCTAGGCGAGTGTGCTTATTAGTCACGATCCCCCCTGCTGCGCTGAAATTCCTTTTAGAGAGGACACTCGAAAAGGGGCAAGCCAAGAGTTCCATGGCAAATTGTGCCAGCTCTGGCCACAGGTCAAGCCTGCACACCCAGTAGTCCAGGGGTTCCTCGCTTCTCAGAGAGTCCACATCGGCCGTTAACCCAGTGTAGTCGGACACCTGTCGGTCTAGGCGTTCCCTGAGGCTGGATCCGGAGGGCGGCTGTCTATGGGTTGGCTGGAAGAATTCTCATATCGGAAGTGACCAACACATCTTCAAACCTCCCTCTTTTTGCAGGCACGGTAGGATTGGTACCCGCACCTGTTTTACGGTGGGTGGAAATTCCTCTGCCAGCGCCCGCAATAGCAGAATGCAGCATCTCTCACAGCAAGGCCTGGAAATGCTGCATTCTGCTAGCCCTCTGTGATGCTGGTAATATGTCAGCCATTTTGTGCTTGTACCGGGGGGTACGTTGCCACCCAGTACTGGTCCTTGCCCTTTATGCTTTTTATACAGGGGTCTCTCTTCAAACACTGGAGCATAAAGGCACCCAGTACTGGTCCTTGCCCTTTATGCTTTTTTATATAGGGGTCTCTCTTCAAACACTGGAGCATAAAGGCACCCATTTGCACTAAATTAGAAGTGGTGGAGCGCCCTGGCTCCTGCTCATCGCCCCAGGAGAATGACATCCTCGGTCTCCTTCCCCCCAGCCATGGACAACACCAGGGATCCCCGAAAAGTTTGAAGTCCCCCTTAAAGGCTGCTCTTCTTGCTCCTCCTCCCCACAGCCACCATCCTCCTCTGACTCCTCTTCAGACTCCTGATGACCTTTCTCAGATGGAGTAGCCCCCCCTTTGGAATTCATTCATCATTGCGACTTCCTCATCTTCCAGCTCCTGCTCCTCGACGGCTTGATCAATGACACGACGCAATGCACGCTCCAGAAAGAAGACGTAAAGTACAATGTCACTGACCAGTTTGGTGATCTCATCAAGCATATACAAGGTAGAGTTCCAGCGCGTCGGGCAGTCACAAATCAGACGTATGATGGGCAAGTGGTGTCGCCGCTGAACGTCAGCAAGGCGAGCCATGGCGATTTAAAATCTTCTAAAATGGCCAGAAATTTTACCTGGGGTATTTAGCAACGAATCGCTACATGACTAAGTTACGTGTGCCATGCACGGCACATTTGCCATTGTGCCCTGTTTCAGCGCGCTCAGCAGATTGGCACAGTTGTCACACACCACTTTACCAACTGTCAAATTCAGCTGGGTTAGCCACTGATCGGCCTGTGACCGCAGAGCTGAAGGCAGTGCAGGACCGGTGTGGCTCTTGGCTTCTAGGCACAACAGCCGCAGCACAGCATGGCAACGTCTCAACTTGGACGTCGAATAGGTTCTGGGAAGCTTGGGGGGCGCAGCGGAAGAGGCGGTAGCAGTGGAAAAGGAGGAGTCAGCCGAGGAGGAGATGGAGGATGGAAGATGGAGGAGAAGAGGCAGGCCTGCATGCAATCCTTGGCGGTAACACCAAATCCACACGTGAGTCACGGGTTACATGCTTGACGGCCGTCAGAAGGTTCACCCAGTGGGCAGTAAAAGCTATGTACCTTCCCTACCCGTGTTTGCTAGACTATGTGTCTGTGGTCAGATGTATCTTGGCACTGGCACTGTGTGCCAGAGATATATTCACTTGCTGCTGAACGTGGCCATATAGCTCTGGAATGCCCTTCTGGGAGAAATATTTCCTTCCGGGAACCTTCCATTGCGGTGTGCCAATGGCCACAAATTTTCTAAAGTCCTCCGAGGCGAACAGTTTATATGGCAATAGTTGGCGGGCTAGCAGTTCCGACAAGCCAGCGGTCAGTCATTGGGCAAGAGGGTTATCCGGCGTCATCAACTTTTTACGCTTGAACATTTGGGTCACGGAAAACTGCCTTCTGCCAGATGAACGCGACGACGGCACAGTGGAAGGTGAAGTGGAGGACAAATTGGAGGAGAGAAGAGAAGGAGAAGAGGCAGGACGTGGAGCGCCTGGGAGTGTGGCTTTGTGGGTTCTGACGGCTTTCTCCCACTGGGCTCGGTGATGGGAGGCCAGGTGCCTTCTTAAGAAGGTCGTCCCTAGGTGAGTGTTGGGCTTACTACGACTTATGAGTTGACAGCACAGGCTGATAGCAACACTATTGTCAGCAGCTGACACGTTAAAAAAAGCACACACTGCGGAGCCATGTGTTGGCGTCCTGGGAGCGCCAGAAGTGACCGTGCATGGTGATGGCTCGCCCCAGATACATTTGCAGTCTGCTTTTTGCCTCCTGTGCCCTGCGAGCTCTGCCTGCTTCTCTTCCTTCTCCTCCCTCTCTGCTGCTCCGTCTCTCCCTTTGAACGCCCCTCCTCTTCCTCTCTTGTGGGCACCCACATGATGTCCATCGACACGTCATCATCGTCACCTTCATCACCACTGACATTTGAGTTCTCGAAGTAGGCAGCAACAGCGGGGACCTCCTTCCTTGGGCTGATCTGGGTACTGTCGTCAAACCGCTGGGTGGTGGCCGTTGCTACCTCCTCATCCTCATCCGATGTCAAGAATGGCTGCACATCGGTAAGGTCTGGGAATGGATGGGAAAATAATTCCTCTGATTTGAGTGGAAGGGCTATGGTGGTGGCGGTGTCTTTGGTGGTGCACACAGCAGAGAGTGAGTAGGGTGCAGATACAGAGAATGAAGAGGGTGCAGAATAGGAAGGGTGAGTGAGCCACTCAACCAACTCTGGTGCACCCTTTGAATTAATCGCATGCGCCTTCTCCAACTTCCCACTTAGGCCCCAGCCTGGTGCAACTGCCCTGTGGAATGGCCTGCCTCTTCCTCTGCCTGTCATTTTCAAAATGACCCTGTGCCTAAGTCCCTAAAGAAGAGCAGTATGTCGCAACGCTCAATCAGTATTTTGTAGAAGCAGGTATATCAAACCCCTTAATCAGTATTTTGTGGAAGCAGGTACATCGCAGCCCTCAATCAGTATTTTGTAAAACCAGGTATATCAAAGCCCTTAATCAGTATTTTGTGAAAGCAGATATATTACAGCCCTCAATCAGTATTTTGTGGAAGCAGGTATATCGCAGCTCTCAATCAGTATTTTGTAAAACCAGGTATATCAAAGCCCTTAATCAGCATTTTGTGAAAGCAGATATATTACAGCCCTCAATCAGTATTTTGTGGAAGCAGGTATATCGCAGCCCTCAATCAGTATTTTGTGGAAACGGGTATATCACACCGTTGCAATTAGTTATTCCAATAGCGTTTGTCCCCCTTTATAGCTGTGGTATCGCAGCAGAACCGCACACAACTGCTGCACAATACAAATGCACTATAATATACTTTCTATGTTAGAAAGTAAATTATAAGTATATCACACCCCTCAGTATATCACACCTATCGATAGCACACCTATACCAGTCCTTAAAAGGACTTTTATTGCCCTATTAGCTAGCATTTGGTCTCCCTAAGAGCCTGTCCCTGCTCCAGAAAGCAACCTCTCCCTACACTGGCAAAAGACAGAATGTAAAATGGCTGCCAGATGGGGTTCTTTTATAGGGTGGGGGTGTCTCCATGTGCTGAAACGTCTCAATTGTCTGTCCTGTCCCACCTGATGGATGTGTCATGGGTCAAAGTTTGGGGCAATGCAAAAGAATATGGCACCAGCAGACATTGCCATATGTTTGCATGTTCGGCGAATCGCAAACGCGCAAAGTTCGTCGCAGAACAACGGCCGGGCGAACCGCAAGGCCATCTCTACTGATAAGCAAGTAAGTATGTTTCCTTTTGCAGGTTTGAGACTGGGGGGGGGGGGGGATGTCCAAACTACCCCATTCTCCCTCTCAAAAGTGCACAACCCATTTAATCCCATCCAGAATGGGAGAAGCTTACACAGGGGTCATATTACACATGCCATTGCAAGTCTATGGAGAGGGGAGGGGGAGAATTGAGCAGAAGCTCAATGAGACACACGCAAACAAGCAGACTGCTGCAGATACATAGGAAGCTTGTATGGTATCTCAGCAGAAGTGCTTTATTCGCAACCATACAGGTTATTACCTTTCTGGAATGTCCTCCAGGATCCTGGGGCTGCTTCTGAGTGAGTGAAGGTTAGGAAGGAGATTCTCCTCTACTTTCTGTGTGCATTGGATGGTAGCTAGTCTCTACCTACATGTCTGGGAGAACTGCAGCAACTTGCAGCCTGAAGTGTAATACATCAGGTAGTGCCAGGTGACATTTCGGGGACCAACTTCCTCATGTGTAATAGTTGGGACCATTCCACTACTAATATATTTCACTTTCCTATCTCACCTGTGTCTAAATTGACTACATTACAAACAAAACAAAAATACCTATTTGTATAAAAATCAGCATAAATATGCAAGTACTACATGACATTCGTCATATTATGCTCAAGATACAAAATACAGACTACATGATCATAGATACACATTGGACAGTGTAAAAATAATGTATTGGTAAGAGGTGATTTGAGGGGGGAAAAAAACAGGGAATCTTTCATGGCAACAAAAAGAAGGTGGACTTATTCCTTCTAGAATTGAATGAATTTTAATTCATTGGAAAAAAGTGGATATGTACGTCATCCTACTATGGGTACCAAGATCTCGGTGAGAGGCTTTTATACATCTGATATATCTAAATAGACAGGCACTCCTCACCTGGTTGTAGACAGAAAAAATATTTTATTACTAAAATGTATAAAAGCAATTATGAAGAAAACAATATTATTAAAAATATAAAAAAAATGTACATATAAACAAATTGCGTGTTTGTACAAAACGGTATGCACAAGGTAGAAAAATTCTTCTAACTGTCCAGTTGGTAGTCACGATTTCCCATAAAATCAGGAACACATAAAGATAATTTTATCTTCCCCCAGTTCAGCATAAAAGTGCAAAAAAAAGTCTGTTTTTATGGACAGTTTTTTTTTTTGTGGACATAAAGCGTCCTCCTATCATATTCCTGCAGTCATTGTTTCATTAATTGGCATATAAATAAAAGTATTATATAGTGTCCTTTTATAATTGTCAAAATACTATTTATGTTGCCAGCAGTATGTCACTGGGTTTCTTTCTATATGCAGAATGATGCTACAATAATTCCTAGTGATTTATAAAGGTTATTAAAATGTAGAAACGTTCCAGTAATATGAAGTTCATTTATGGCAATGTGACTTGATAATAATGAACTCCCACAGCGATTGTAAAATTGTATCTTATTCAGGCAGCTGAATATTGAGCCATCTGTGATGTGAGGGAAAAAAACAGGGAATCTTTCATGGCAACAAAAAGAAGGTGGACTTATCCCTTCTGGAATTGAAAGAATTGTAATGCATTGGAAAAAAGTGGATATGTACGTCATCCTTCTATGGGTACCAAGATCTCGGTGAGAGGCTTTTATACATGTGACAGTACTACATCAATTAGATGCTACACTGGCTCCAAAATAACTTTGCTTAAATGGGTTGGCTACCTTTTGGGGGAGTTTTGGGGTTCTTGGCTCCTTTATTCCCCAGCCTCACCCAGGTTCTCTGCTCTCAGCATCCGTTTTTACGAAGCTGCCCCCCTTGCATCAAGTCAATTAGTCAGTAATGCAAGGTGGTCAGGTCACCACTGCCACCAGTCATTGGCTGCAGCAACATCAAAGTGGATGTTGACAACAGGGGACCCGAGTGTGTCAGCCGATGCCATGGAGGGAAAGAGACATTTCTATAGAAGTCTACCTGTGCAGCACCCTTTCTAATTAAGTCTCTTACACGAGCAATTGTTTCAGGATCTGTTCAGAATAAAACTGATGGCATTGCACATAAGTTCAATCAGTTTTTTCTGGGATTGCATTCAGTGTGTGCATTTTTTCCATCCGAATTGTACCCAGATCGCATGCATTTTTCATGCTTGTGAAGAAAAACTGAAGAATAACAAACTACATGTCCTTGCAACCATCAGTGAAAAACACATTGCATCTGGATGCATTTAGTTTTTCACACAAGCCGCATTCACTTCCATGGCGCCAGAGCTGTGTGAAAAACACACTATAAAAAAAAAATATATAAAATATAATCGCATCCGGATGGAAATGTCACTAGTATGAAAGAGGCCTGAGGATTCAATATTGGTGCAATAAATGAGGATACAGTTTATAATGGAATCCTGATCTTAAAGGCACCCAACCAATTACATTACTTTCAATAGGGTCTCAGAGTCCTCCGTAGGTATGTGCCTTTTTGTAAGTGTAGTGTGTACATGCCGAGTTATTCTTGATGCAAAAATTGGCTTGATGGCGTGACCTTGAGTCTTAGGCACAGAGTCTGTACCGCATTGCTGTACATTTCATGTACCATGAAAAATATTTTACAGTTTGCAAACCAGCACCTGGATCTGAATACTTTTGTAATTGTATGTAATTCAAAATTTTGCATAACCACTGAGTTATTCAATAAAATGTATTTTATAGCGCCATCTGCTGTTTGTTCTTTTTCTTATTACTTTGTCCAGCTCCAGATTGCCATGTACTATATGATGTCTGATTTTCATTTTTTACATTAATCATGGGATTACCCTTTTAATTGGGAGCCTTATGGTCTCTGTGCACCATACAGACACCCTTAGGCCTCTTTCACACGGGCGTCACGTTTTGGCGTCCCAGGTGCATTGCGGCAAACACGCGCGAGTAGGTACGCAATTGCAGTCAGTTTTGGTGATGGATCATGTGATGAGCGCACTGATGTCACCACAGGTCCTTTTCCTCACAGATGAAGACAGAAGAGAAGCCGGGCTGCACGAAGAAAGTGGATTAAGGTGAGTTAAATTCTTTTTTATCAACCCCTCCAGCCCTATTTTACTAAGCATTTTCCCTTATAACCATGTTATAAGGGAAAATAATAATGATCGGGTCCCCATCCCGATAGTCTCCTAGCAACCGTGCGTGAAAATCGCACCGCATCCTCACTTGCTTGCGGATGCTTGCGATTTTCACGCAGCCCCATTCACTTCTATGGGGCCTGCGTTACGTGAAAAGCGCAAAGTAGAGCATGCTGCGATTTTCACGCAACGCACAAGTGATGAGTGAAAATCACCGCTCATGTGCACAGCCCCATAGAAATGAATGGGTCCGGATTCAGTGCGGTTGCAATGCGTTCACCTCATGCATTGCACCCGTGCGGAAATCTCGCCCATGTGAAAGAGGCCTTAGGGCTCAAGCAAACAATCCGCATCTTTTGCAGGTTGGAGACGGACACATTCACTTCAATGGGGCCGCAAAAAATGCGGACAGCACACTCGTATGTCCATTTTGTGGCATCCGCAAAAATATACCACATGCCCTTTTTTCTAGACAAGGATAGGACTGCTCTATTATGGGCCGGACGTTCCATTCCATAAAATGCAGAAGATACACAGCCAGTGCATGAGCCCTTAAAAGGGGTTCTCTGGGAATTAAGAGAATAAAAATACTTAAAATATTGCATTATTATAAATAAATTCCTAAATACCTTTCATTAGTTATAATGGCTTATTTTGTCTAGGGAGCAATCATTAGGATAAATAAAATGGCCACCGTCCTTTTAGTACACAAAAAACCTGTCCTAATCACACAGGAGGACAAGTTACTTCAGAACACTGAGGTAAAGAGCTGCCTCATCCTCCTTTCCTACTTGTCACAGATTATGATCCTGAATACAGATGATAAGATCTTCAGCTGAATCTCTGTAGGAACTGAGTTCATGAGGAGACATGAAGTACAGAGAGGACGGACAGGACAGACTTTGACAATGTGGGGCTGCGGTAATAGAGACTACATACAAGTGCTGCACCCCCACCTCCTCTCTGTACTTTATGTCTCCTCATGAACCCCATTCCTACAGAGATTCAGCAGAAGATTTTATCAGCTGTATTCAGGATCATACCCTTACCCTCCCCTCATGTCTCCTCATCATCTCCATTCCCACAGAGATTCACGTGCATTCAGGATCATGATTCGTGACAAGCAGAGAGGAGGAGGAGGCAGCTCTTTACCCCATTGTTGTGAAGTAACCTGTCCTGCTGTGTGATTAGGACAGGTTTTGTCTGTACTAATAGGATGGCGGACATTTTATTTCCCCTGATGATTGCTCCATAGACAAAATGAGCCATTATAACTAATAAAAAGTATTTGGGAATATTTTTATAATAAAGTAATATTTAAGTATTTTATGTTCTTAATTCCCAGAGAACCCCTTTAACCACCTCCTGTCCGCCCATTGACTATAAACGTCCAGGAGGTGGATCTCTCTCTCTCTGAATGGACGTTTCTGAACGTCCATTCAGAGATCGCAGCTTCACGCTAATTGTAACAACAGGGCAACCCAGAAAGAAGGCAGGGACAGTTCCCAGGTGTCCCTGCCTTTGAGATAGCTGTATACACAGTGCTCACCGTGCGCTGTGTATACAGATCAGGAAGAGCTATGTGCTTCCTGTTTCGACCCGGCAGTCATGTGATCGCCGGGGCCGGGAGAGTGCAGGAGCTGTCGGGTCTTCTACAGACCTCGATCAGCCCTGCACTGAGGCTGTACAGCCTCTCTGGGGGGTGTATTTACCATGTGACTGGGGCTACTATGTCAGCCCCAGTTACAGGAAAAATCAATAATGGGGGGGGGAGTGAAGTTAAATGTCCCCCAGAGGTCTTGCATGACCTTATGGGGGACGCAAAGTGTAAAATAGAAAAAAAAAAAAAAAAGTTTCACATGTAAGAGAAAAAAAATCCCCAAGTAAGGAATTTAAAAAAAAAGAAAGTTAAAATTAGAAAAAAATTAAATAAATATAGACATATTTGGCATTACCACGTCATGTGATCTGATCTTCATCTAAGTCACAACAATAGACAATCACAGTCTGCTTAAACTAATAACAAAGAATTAAATGTTACCATGTTTTTCTTGAACCCACCATGTAAACATTCACAGTGTAGGTGGAAAAAGTATGTGAACCCTTGGATTTAATAACTGGTTGAACCTCCTTTGGCAGCAATAACTTCAACTAAACGTTTCCTGTAGTTGCAGATAAGATGTGCACAACGGTCAGGAGTAATTCTTAACCATTCTTCTTTACAGAACTGTTTCCGTTCAGCAATATTCTTGGGATGTCTGGTGTGAATCACTTTCTTGAGGTCATGCCACAGTATCTCAATCGGGTTGAGGTCAGGACTCTGACTGGGCCACTCCAGAAGGCGTATTTTCTTCTGTTTAAGCCATTCTGTTGTTGATTTACTTCTATGCTTTGGGTCGTTGTCCTGTTGCAACACCCATCTTCTGTTGAGCTTGAGCTGGTGGATAGATGGCCTTAAGTTCTCCTGCAAAATGTCTTGATAAACTTGGGAAATTCATTTTTCCTTTAATGATAGCAATCTGTCCAGGCCCTGACGCAGCAAAGCAGCCCCAAACCATGATGCCCCCACTACCATACTTCACAGTTGGGATGAGGTTTTGATGTTGGTGTGCTGTGCCTCTTTTTCTCCACACATGGGGCCAGATTTATCATTAGCTCAGGTCAGAATAATGGAGTGAAAAAGTCCCAAAAAAGTCCCAAACACTAAAACTGCGCACAAATTTGCGACTTTTTTCGGCTCTGCACTATGCTCGCCAGTTTTCAGAAAGTGGGCGTGTTTTCTTATGTAAATGAATCTCTAGACAGATTTACTATTGGGACTATTTAAAAAAGTCGTAAAAAAGTCCCAATTTCACTCCAGTGAGGACCATGCTTATCTTATGAGACTTTTTAATAGAACATGCGACTTTTTCATAAAAACGTGCGACTTTTTCGTAAAGATGTGCGACTTTTTGTAAAGCTGCTTACTGAAGGATAAACTGCTACCATCAAACCACATTTATTACAGTCTTAAAGGGCCGATCATAAATCTGACTTGGCTAAAACTGACTTTAGCCATATGTTAAAGTGGAGTGAGCTGTCAGAGGAATGATAAATCTGGCCCATGGTGTTGTGTGTTTCTTCCAAACAACTCAACTTTGGTTTCATCTATCCACAGAATATTTTGCCAGTTCTACTGTGGAACATCCAGGTGCTCTTGTGCAAACTGTAAACGTGCAGCAATGTTTTTTTTGGACAGCAGTGGCTTCCTCTGTGGTATCCTCCCATGAAATCCATTCTTGTTTAGTGTTTTACATATCGTAGATTCGCTAACAGGGATGTTAGCATATGCCAGAGACTTTTGTAAGTCTTTAGCTGACACTCTAGGATTCTTCTTCACCTCATTGATCAGTCTGCGCTGTGCTCTTGTAGTCATCTTTACAGGACGGCCACTCCTAGGGAGAGTAGCAGCAGTGCTGAACTTTCTCCAATTATACACAATTTGTCTTACCGTGGACTGATGAATAGCAAGGGTTTTGGAGATACTTGTATAACCCTTTCCAGCTTTATGCAAGTCAACAATTCTTAATCGTAGGTCTTCTGAGAGCTCTTTTGTGTGAGGCATCATTCACATCAGGCAACGCTTATTGTGAAAAGCAAACCCAGAACTGGTGTGTGTTTTTTATAGGGCAGGGCAGCTGTAACCAACACCTCCAATCTCATCTCATTGATTGGACTCCAGTTGGCTGACACCTCACTCCAATTAGCTCTTGGAGATGTCATTAGTCTAGGGGTTCACATACTTTTTCCACCTGCACTGTGAATGTTTACATGGTGTGTTCAATAAAAACATGGTAACATTTAATTCTTTGTGTGTTATTAGTTTAAGCAAACTGTGATTGTCTATTGTTGTGACTTTGATGAAGATCAGATCACATTTTATGACCAATTTGTGCAAAAATCCATATCATTCCAAAGGGTTCACATACTTTTTCTTGCAACTGTATGTCCCACATGGTACCAATAAAACCGTCACCTCATCCTGCAAAAATGAGCCCCTACATAAGAAAATAGCTAAAAAAAAAATATATATATATAGCTCTCAGAACATAGACACATTGTGTTAATATTGTGAAATAAAAAAAAAATATACATATTGGGTCTCTCCGCGTCCGTAACAACCAGCTCTATAAAATAATATCACATGACCTAACCCCTCAGGTGAACACCGTAAAAAAAAAATATATATATATATATATATATATATATATATATATATATATATATATATAAACTGTGCCAAAAAAGCCATTTTTTGTCACCTAACATCCCATAAAGTGCAACGCCTAGTGATCAAACAGGCGTATGCCCCCCAAAATAGTACCAAACTGTCACCTCATCCCTCAAAAAATAAAACCCTAACTAAGACGATCAGTAAAAAATTTAAAAAAAGCTGTGGATCTCAGACGATGGAGACACTAAAACATCATTTTTTGGGTTTCAAAAAATGCTATTATTGTGTAAAACTTAAATAAATAAGAAAAGTATATATATTAGATATCGCCACGTCCGTAACGATCTGCTCTATAAAAATGTCACATGACCTAACCCCTCTGGTGAACGCTGGAAAAATAAA
The DNA here is from genome assembly GCF_905171765.1 of Bufo bufo. NCBI lineage: Eukaryota > Metazoa > Chordata > Amphibia > Anura > Bufonidae > Bufo > Bufo bufo. The sequence continues at coordinate 251,645,728 of NC_053390.1, read as the reverse complement.
TAAATACTGCCAAAATTGCAAATTTTTTGGTCACCTTGCTTCATAAAGCGTAAAAATGTACCTAAAAATGGTACCGCAAAAAACGAGCCCCTGCACAAGATGAAAGGCAGAATAAAAAATATATGGCGTTCAGAAAATGGAGACACAGTGGAGATTTTTCAAAAATGCTTTATTATGTAAAACTGAAACAAACAAAGTAGACATATTTGATATCATTGCGTCCGTAACAACCTGCTCTATAAAAATAGTGCAGTGTCCCACTACGTGACCGTGGGCTCCGCAAACGTGCTTTTGTTATGTATTAATGTAATGTAATATGCCTGCATTTTGTACTTCATCTCCTGTCATTCTCCCATGTCACAATGTGATTCTACATGTAAGCTCTTTTACACAGGCCTAGTCAGGGTGCACTACACTTGTCAGTGTGTATAAATAGCTTAGATCAGACCAAAATTAGGCAGTTCAGTTGAGCTCAGGTCAATCCAGTTGAGAGTTCAGTGCAGTCTAGTTCTCTCATGAGCCTAGACAGAAAGCAGCAGCAATGTAGCTGTATACCTGGAGGGAGGCCTATTCACAGCCTTTCTGCTCTGTCCCTGTCTGCTCTACAGTCCAGGCTTAAAGCCTGCAACTATTCTACCTAGAGGAGAGCAATCCACTCCTATAGATCGCTCTTCCAGGGTGACCAATGTCCAAACTGCATGCAGCCAAGTACTTAAGGAATTATCACGTTTATTTCAAGACAAAGGATTAGCAAGATAGTCATTACCTGAAGGCTTACTAGGCACCTTTGTAGTAGGTGTAGGAGACAGCATAAGTCATTCACACCTTCAGTTCAAACTCTGAGGACAGTTAGGCCAACTGTCAGAACAACATTGGAATAGAAGTTCCAGGATTTAGAAAGGCACCTTTAATCAGGATTAGAATAAGGCCGGAGTTTTGACCAGTGTAAGACTTTCATATATTACAAGCCTAGTCTGAAGCAGTAGCTTTCTTATTCATGAAAAATAGGAAGGCTGAGCACTCCCTACCTGGACCAAACAGAGATACATACACAAATGGGTAATGGTGACAATATTTATTATACCTGATGCAGATTCAACAATTAAAATATACAATACTAAAACAATACCATCTAGCTAAAGATAAAACAGTAAAAAAAATATGATTAAGAATAATAAGATAAAAATGTGCAATACAATAATATAAGGTGCTATGGATGTCTTCAATGGCATATAAAACCCTTAAGATTGGATATTATCAATTAAAATTCAATGTTCTGAAAATCGATAAATAATCGCAGATAAAATGCCCAATTTTTTCGAATAAATGTCTAATCAAGATGCATATTCGATAAGTTCTATTCAATTATTCTGATATATTCGACATATATTGAATGAATGGATTGCAGTGATTGCACCTCTCGATATAGTTCAATTGCCGTCTGACTTGAGCACACAGTGGCGTCCCACGTGGCTAACAATGTCGGATCCGGCGGTACCCGATTATGGTTAGTCAGCTGGAGCAATTCAAGCAGTTCTGCGGTCCCCAATGTAGACAGTCTCCAGTGGTCTTCCCAGCCTTTTCAGATATGGGGGATGTGCAGGTAAAGTTCCATAGTTATCAGGACCCAGTTTATTTTAAATCGAGGTGTTCACTGTATACCAGAAAGTCGAAAGTTCAGAGAATAAGAATCCGATTCCAAGATGTGGGGGTCAATACCTATTCATCAGCTGATGTGCAGGTCTTGAAGTAACCAGACGCGTTTTTTTTTTTTTTCCTAGCCCCTTCCTCAGTGGTGACCCGCAAAAGGGATCTGTCCCTTTTTATACCCAACATCATTTAAGGTTTAATGGAACAAAAGTACGGAATGGATCAAGTCGAATATAAAATCAGGTATGGAATAATCGGAATAGCGACATATATAAAGAAGAAAGCACAGTCAGAATATATATTTGTATAGCAGTTTTCAGCTATAGTCTCTTTTTAACGTTTGCCATTGTATTCGGTCATTATTCTGCATAAATTTTCATATGCGGTATTGATGCGATTTTTAAAACGCAGATGCGTTTTTTCCAAAAAGATGCGTTTTGTTGTCCCTCACTGCTGTATGCATAAATTATATAAATTACATGTTGTATAACTCTTAAAATATAATATAAAACATTCAAAACACAAATAAGATATATATTAAAATGTATGTATTTAAAATCTGGTGTAAAATAAGTGGTAAACATTCTTGTCCAGTTCTAACTTCATTGGGGAGGAGGGAATGAGTGGAATCCCCCCACCCAAGGGGACCAGAGTGGGTAAAACAAACCACCTCTGGGCCAACGTCGGGTGGAGGGCTCCCACCCTCACATCCGACTCAAAGGAAACCAAAGAGTTCGGATTCAGCATTCAAGCCCATGGGTATTATTGAATCAAAATTAAAAATTAATCTTGATTCAACACGGAAATTTTTTTGATAAAGTCCCCACCTCTCCAATGTGATTTAACCCTTTCGATGGCAGCAAAGGAGAGACAGTTTGGATCCTGATTATGATGCAATTTGAAATGTCTCGAGACAGTATGTTTGTCTGATCCACTTCTAATTTTGGTAAAATGTTCAGAAACTTTCTTTTAAAGTTCTTTTAGTGCGTCCTATATATTGTTTGTCGCATGGACATTGAAGAATATAAATAACATTTTTACTATTACATGTTAAAAAATCTTGTATCTCATGTATAAAACCATTAGAAGTGGATGAAACGTTCATTGTTTTCTTAGGAAAATGTGTCTTTACAATTCGGGTAAGTGTTGCACCTAAAAAAAAACCTTTCAAATGAAGCCATTTATGCATAGACGGGTCCGAAATAGATTTTTTCGGATTTGACAGTCGGGGCAATTTTCAAACCTAAATTGGGAGCTTTGGTATAAACTATAGTTGGTTTCCTTGGCAATAATGCTCCTATAGTTTTATCTTTTTGGATAAAGTGGCAGTGTTTATTAATAATTCTTTCAATCTTTTTATAATGTATATTAAAAGGCAGAATAATATTTGTTCGTTCCAATTCTGGCATACTTTCATATTTTATAGAATTTCCTGTCTCTTTAGGAGTTTTGTTGAAAAAAGGTCTGTCTGTCTAGTTGTTTTATCTTATTCAACGAGTCTTCAACACATTTTATAGGGTAATTCCTCTCCCTAAACTGTAATTTTAGTGCCTCAGCTTCTTGTTCGAAAGTGTCATTGTCAGTACAGTTCCTCTTTAGATGTCTGAATTGGCTGCCCAGAATATTGAGCAGCCACCTAGGTAAATGACAACTAGAATGGAGAATAAAACTATTTCTGGCTGTAGGCTTTTGGTATGTAGAGCATATTAATTTATCTTGTTCAGCTCTAATGTTTAAGTCTTGGAATTCCAGATGTGTTTTACTGGTTTTGGGGGAGAAATGGAGGTTCAATTGATTTAGATTAATCCTGTCTAAAAGGGAAGCCAATGCTAGTTCGTTCCCCCTCCAAATAAAGATCACGTCGTCAATATAACGGTACCACAGCACCAGGTCCGACCCCAGCATATGATTAATGGTCAATTCTTCCCACTCTGACATGAAGAGGTTAGCATAGCTGGGGGCGAACCTGGTGCCCATGGCTGTCCCGGTGGTCTGGAGATAATAATCTGTATCAAAATAGAAATAATTATGTTTTAAAATCAGTTCTACACCTGCTGCTATAAAATTAATTTGTTCATCATAAAATTTACTGTTTTTAAGTTGGCTGTTCATCGCTGCTATTCCCTGTGTATGATCAATTGATGTATATAATGTTTGGACATCTAAAGTACCTAAAATCCATTGTGGATCATACTTTAACCTCTCAATAATTTCTACTATTTGAGTAGTATCTTTAATGTAAAATCTAGTTTTTTTAACTATAGGTTGGAGTAAATTATCTATATATTGCGAGAGGTTTGCCGTTAGTGAGCCAATTCCCGAGATAATAGGTCTGGTGGTTTAACTGGATTTTTGTGGACTTTAGGTAAACAATAGAAAACAGGGAGTTTGCATTGTGTATCTAGGATGAATATTGCTTCACAATCTGATAAAATTTTATTTTGTATACCTTAAGTACAGTAATCTTTAAAAATTAGTTAAAAAATTTCTGTCGGATCTGCGCTCAATTTGGTGTAGGTATTTATGTCAGCTAATTGTCTCTTACATTCCTCATTATAATCTTGAGTGTTCATAACTACAATCGCCCCACCTTTATCAGCGGGGTGTATTGTGATGCTTTCCATAGATTGTAAATTTTTGATTGCTTGGATTTCTGAGTTAGAGAGATAATTTTTTGTAAATTTTGTATTTAATGATCTTATGTCTTGTTCAACGCTTTTGCGGAATGTATTCATTTCAGAACGGATTTCTTGTTTGGGGAATTTTAGCGATTTTGGTCTCAATTCAGTATGTCTATACTTTGAATCTTCCTCCAAGTTCGCAGTGATTGGGTTCTTTAGGAAATATTTTTTAAGACAGTTTACGGATATATTTTTAAATTCCTATATACGTATCGAATTTGTTTACTTTTGCAGTAGGGGCAAATTTTAGCCCTTTATTTAAAAGTTTGATTTGAGGTTCAGTTAAATTAACATCACTTAGATTGATTATGGCATTGACCAATTGTGTTCCTGATATTGATTGTATCTCTGGGGCGATAGGTCGCAGGGGACTCTGTAGCCCCAATCTGCGTTTTCTTGCCTGTTTCTCAGATTGTATGGATGTGAAGTGGGTGGGGGTGAGTAACGTGGTCTGTTCGGTGAGTGCCTGGTGTTGTTGTGGTATTGTCTCGTTCGTGCTCTGTGATGTGGTGGTGTCCGGTCTAAAAAATGGTCACTCAATAAAACTTCATACCTATTGGAAGTTGGAATGTTAGATTTTATTTGTACTGTGTCTTGTGCTAAGTGATTTAGATTAGTGTTAGTTGATTTTTTTAAGTCTTTTGTATTACTATGTGTGTCTTGTGCTTGCGTGTTTTCTACAAGTTGAATTTGTGAGGGATTTGTTTTTTTTCTTTCATAATTATTGAACTTTTTAAACTTTTTTTCTTTGATGTCATGCTCTAATCTATCAATACTTTTACAGAGTCTTTCCTGCCAAGTATTAAATTCCTTGTTTTTTGGGAATTTGTCTATAACTTCCTTTACTTTGGAGATTTTAACTGTGGTTTCCTCCAAAATTTGGGTTCTTCTTTTAATGATCAGTTGGATTAATGCCACTGACTGATCAAAGAAGAATTTATTCCATTCCTTGCCAAAGTCACTATTAACAAAGTATTGTGCTGGGATTTTAGATAATAGGAGGCCTTTAGGGATATGTCCGTTCTCTATATATTGTGTAAGTGATCTAATCTCCCATCTCTGTTTAAGTTGTTTATGTAGGAGGGTTTCAAGTTCCCTAAATACCTCAGTAGTAGTTTGATCAATGCTTGGTATTTCCTCTCTAGAGTCAAATTTAAACATCTCAACTTTTTGGCGTTTGGTCTCCATGTGGTTCCAGATGTCCATAGCTAGGGGCGGAGGAGCTCACCAAGTTGGGCGATTGAATCAAAAATAGAATGTGAATAAAAGATATGGTGGCTCACTCAGTTTGTAGCTATGGATTGGGTGCTACCAAGCCTAATGACTCACCTAGTCCAGGTGGTGAGTGCTCAGCCTTCCTATTTTTCATATTTCTACTTTTCCTATGACTGGGTGAGTCATTAGGCTTGGTAGCACCCAATCCATAGCTACAAACGGAGTGAGCCACCATATCTTTTATTCGCTTTCTTATTCATTACTAGAGCCTGTTTTTCACTGAGGACTTGCATTTCCCTTTCCCCATATGCATGGGAGATTGTGCTTTACCTCTAAGGGACACATGACGTACCGGTACGTTATGATGTCCCGGTACTTAAGGACACATGACATAACGGTACGTCATGTGTAGTTCCGATCACCGCCGTGCGGCGGCCGGTGATCGGAACAAGGTGCCTGCACCCTGGGACAATGCGCTCGGGGGGGGGGGGGGGGGATTGCAGCAAACCGCAGATCAATTCAGACCTGCGGTTTGCTGCGTTTCCGGGTTATTTGGGTCTCTGGGGACCCGATAACCCAGATCAGGATGGTGATCGGTGGTGTCATAATACACCACCAATCACCATCCTGCGATCCTGAGAGGTGATGGTGACATCACCTCTCAGGATCGGCTCTGATTTGCTGCAGGGGCGGGCAGGCGGTTCAAATTATCTGTGTGCGGGAGCAAGGAAAGAGCCTGCATTCGGATCTCCAGAGCCAGCACCCCCTTCTGACCCTCCACAGTGCCATCTGGCACTAAAAGGTATTTAGGGAAAGGTTAGGTTTGGCAGGGATATTCAGGGAAAGTTAAGTGAACAAAAAAAAAAAAAAAGTTTTTAACTGTTGCATCACCCTAATTGGGTGTCTGGGGTCCACAGCACAGCTGTGTGATCCTAGACCCCCAAGGGGTGCTGCAGCTTGCCACTCTGCCCCCCCAACACACACATTTGTTGAGGCGGAAGCAGTTTTTTGGGTTTCTTTTTCTGCGTATGCCGACTGTGGCCGGCACTCTTAGCGTCCGGCCACTGTTAGCGCATCGCACACCCCACGGCTGATCAGAGAGTTAGAATTTTATTTTTTATTTTTTTCTGTTAGTTTTAGGGCAAACACCCGTGCACTAAATAAAGATTTCTATGCATGCACACACACATTCCCCTATGGCCTGCCGGATGTTCTCGGCCGAGGAGGCATACACCCAGCTTGCCTCCAACTCAGAGAGCCCCAGTGAGGACGAGGATGACCCCACTTTCCTTTTGTCATCCGCGTCCTCCTCATCTAGCGATGAGCCCCCAAGGCGGCGGAGACGCCGCCAGGCGGAACAAGGGGACCGCCATGCTAGGGGCCTTGTGGACTACAGTAGTACGAGAAGCCCTGGGGCTCGTACTAGTTTTCCGACCCACCGGGAGCCCCCTACCGGTGAACTTGTCTGGTGTACCCCAGAGCATTTTGAGCCTGCGATTCCTGATTTTGTTGGCCAAAAAGGAATCCAGATTCCCACAGTGGGCTTGAATATGACTATTTTAGTCTTTTTTTCAGTGACCACTTTGTGAACCTGATGGTGGAGCAAACTAACGTGTTCGCCCAACAGTTCATTGCTCAACACCCGGGCTCCTTTTTGGCTAGGGCCGGTGGCTGGACTCCGGTCAGTGCAGCTGAGATGAGGACATTTTGGGGACCTGTGCTGCACATGGGCCTAGTCAAAAAACCCAGTGTCAGGCATTACTGGAGTGGGGACGTCCTCTACCAGACCCCACTTTACAGTACGGCCATGACACATACCTGGTTTGAGGCCATCCGGAAATGCCTGCATTACAGATAATGTAGAGGTTGTTTGGACGGCACTCCTTTACCAGTGGTCCGGTGCTCAGCGGTAGACAGTCAGTATATAATGAATATTAAACCGCGGCACTCGAATTGAGTAGTAAATTATTTTTTAATCCATCCACAAAAATGAGACTTAAGGCCAACGTTTCGGTCTCATCCCGAGACCTTGTTCACGGCCTGGAAGCAGGAAACGTCTGGTGTGGAGCTAAAAGCCATCCTCCACACCAGACGTTTCCTGCTTCCAGGCCGTGAACAAGGTCTCGGGATGAGACCGAAACGTTGGCCTTAAGTCTCATTTTTGTGGATGGATTAAAAAATAATTTACTACTCAATTCGAGTGCCGCGGTTTAATATTCATTATATGCATTACAGATAATGCAGCATGCCCCCCCCCCCCCCAAGGTGATCCTGCCTTTGACCGCCTGTACAAAATCAGGCCGGTCATCGATCACTTTGGGGCCAAATTTTTGGAGGCCTATGTACCTGCAAGGGAGGTCACAGAAGGGACGGACCCAAAAAAAGGTGCAGAGTGTGTCACAAGATGGGGATACGGAAGGACACCACCACCCATACTTTTATGGAGTACTAAATTTATAATCCCCTTCCCCAATTTTAAATCCATTTAGCCACTGACAATCGGAAAAAAAATATATATGGTTCTCAGACTTGAGACACTAAAACAAACATAAAAATTTTCTCAAAAATATTATTTTGTAAAACTAAAATAAATAGGTATCGCCGGGTCCGTAAGAATCTGCTCTATAAAAATATCCCATGACCTAACCCCTCAGATGAACAGTGTAAAAAAATTAAATCGGTGCAAAAAAAAAGGTATTTTTTTGTCACCTTACATCACAAATAGTGCAATAGCAAGCGATCAAAAAGTCATAGCAAGGATTAACAGTCAAACAAAACTTAATATTTATTACCCTGAATCTGCAGTTTACATAAACACCTCATATGTGGTCGTAAACTGCTGTATGACCAAACGACAGGGCGCAGAAGGAAAGGAACGCCGTATGGTTTCTGGAAGGCAGATTTTGATGGCCTTTTTTTTGGCACCATGTCCCATTTGAAGAACCCCTGATGCACCCCTAGAGTAGAAACTCCATAAAAGTGACCCCATCTAAGAAACTACACCTCTCAAGGTATTCAAAATTGATTTTGCAAACTTTATTAACCCTTTAGGTGTTCCTCAACAGTCTATGGCAAATGGAGATGAAATTTCAGAATTTCTATTTTTGGTAACCTTGCCTCACAAAAAAGTAATATGTAATAACCAAAAATCATATGTACCCTAAAAATAGTCCCAACAAAACTGCCACCTTATCCCGTAGTTTCCAAAATGGGGTCACTTTTATGGAGTTTCTACTCTAGGGGTGCATCAGGGGGGCTTCAAATAGGACATGGTGTAAATAAACCAGTCCAGCAAAATCTGCCTTCCAAAAACCACACGACGCTCCTTTTCCTCTACGCCCTACCGTGTGCCTGTACAGTAGTTTACGACCACATATGGGGTGTTTCTGCAAACTACAGAATCAGGGCAATAAATATTGAGTTTTGTTTGGCTGTTACTGGAAAAAATGGAAAATTGAAATTATTAAATTTAATCTCCATTTGCCAATAACTCTTGTGGAACACCTAAAGGGTTAACAAAGTTTGTAAAATCAGTTTTTAATACCTTGAGGGGTGTAGTTTCTAGAATGGGGTCATTTTTGGGTGGTTTCTATTATGTAAGCCTCACAAAGTGACTTCAGACCTGAACTGGTCCTTAAAAAGTGGGTTTTTGAAAATTTGTAACGTCCCCAAAAAATAAAAGGTCATTCCCAAAATGATCCAAACATAAAGTAGACATATGGGGAATGTAAAGTAATAACTATTTTTGGAGGTATTACTATTAGGGATGAGCGAACCCGAACTGTATAGTTCGGGTTCGTACCGAATTTTGGGGTGTCCGTGACACGGACCCGAACATTTTCGTAAAAGTCCGGGTTCGGGTTCGGTGTTCGGCACTTTCTTGGCGCTTTTTGAAAGGCTGCAAAGCAGCCAATCAACAAGCGTCATACTACTTGGCCCAAGAGGCCATCACAGCCATGCCTACTATTGGCATGGCTGTGATTGGCCAGTGCACCATGTGACCCAGCCTCTATTTAAGCTGGAGTCACGTAGCGCCGCACGTCACTCTGCTATGATCAGTATAGGGAGAGGTTGCAGCTGCGACGTTAGGGCGAGATTAGGCAGATTAACTCCTCCAAAAGACTTCATTCTGTGATCGATCTGCAGCTGTGGATCATTGAAGTGCTATTATTGACTTGCTCACTTTTTTGAGGCTGCCCAGAGCGTTTTTAGATCACTTTTTTTCTGGGGTGATCGGCGGCCATTTTGTGACTTGTGGTGCGCCAGCACGAGCTATCACCAAGTGTATTTAACCATCGATAGTGTGGTTATTTTGTGCTATATCCTACATCAGCTGCAGGCTGAGCCTGTGTCACCGAAGTGCATTTAACCATCAACAGTCTGGTTATTTTTTGGCCATATACTACATTAGCTGCAGGCTGAGCCTGTGTCACCCAAGTGCATTTAACCATCAACAGTGTGGTTATTTTTTGGCCATATATTACATCAGGGGCAAGTTGAGCCTGTCACCCAGCGCCTAAAAAATAGACCTGACATTTCTATTCAACCAAATCTGCACAGTTTTAGCTGGTCAAGTTATTTGTAGTGACCGTAAAAGCAGACTTTTTGTTCTGGGTTGAAAAAGCATTCCCAAATTTGCCATTCTCAAAATTGTTGTGAACGGGAACAATGAGGAAAACATCTAATAAGGGACGCGGACGTGGACATGGTCGTGGTGGTGTTAGTGTACCCTCTGGTGCTGGGAGAGGACGTGGCCGTTCTGCCACAGCCACACGTCCTAGTGAACCAACTACCTCAGGTCCCAGTAGCCAGCAGAATTTACAGCGATATTTGGTGGGGCCCAATGCCGTTCTAAGGATGGTAAGGCCTGAGCAGGTACAGGCATTAGTCAATTGGGTGGCCGACAGTGGATCCAGCACGTTCACATTATCTCCCACCCAGTCTTCTGCAGAAAGCGCACAGATGGCGCATGAAAACCAAGCCCATCGGTCTGTCACTCACCCCCATGCATATCAGGGAAACTGTCTGAGCCTCAAGTTATGCAGCAGTCTCTTATGCTGTTTGAAGACTCTGCTGCCAGGGTTTCCCAAGGGCATCCACCTAGCCCTTCCCCAGGGGTGGAAGAGATAGAATGCACTAACGCACAACCACTTATTTTTCCTGATGATGAGGACATGGGAATACCACCTCAGCACGTCTCTGATGATGACAAAACACAGGTGCCAACTGCTGCGTCTTTCTGCAGTGTGCAGACTGAACAGGAGGTCAGGGGTCAAGACTGGGTGGAAGACGATGCAGGGGACGATGAGGTCCTAGACCCCACATGGAATGAAGGTCGTGCCACTGACTTTCACAGTTCGGAGGAAGAGGCAGTGGTGAGACCGAGCCAACAGCGTAGCAAAAGAGGGAGCAGTGGGCAAAATCAGAACACCCGCCGCCAAGAGACTTCGCCTGCTACTGACCGCCGCCATCTGGGACCGAGCACCCCAAAGGCAGCTTCAAGGAGTTCCCTGGCATGGCACTTCTTCAAACAATGTGCTGACGACAAGACCCGAGTGGTTTGCACGCTGTGCCATCAGAGCCTGAAGCGAGGCATTAACGTTCTGAACCTTAGCACAACCTGCATGACCAGGCACCTGCATGCAAAGCATGAACTGCAGTGGAGTAAACACCTTAAAAACAAGGAAGTCACTCAGGCTCCCCCTTCTGCTGCTGCCGCCTCGGCCTCTTCTGCTGCTGCCTCGGCCTCTTCTGCTGCTGCTGCCGCCGCCTCGGCCTCTTCCTCTGCCTCTGGAGGAACGTTGGCTCCTGCCGCCCAGCAAACATGGGATGTACCACCAACACCACCACCTGCATCACCAAGCATCTCAACCATGTCACACGGCAGCGTTCAGCTCTCCATCTCACAAACATTTGAGAGAAAGCGTAAATTCCCACCTAGCCACCCTCGATCCCTGGCCCTGAATGCCAGCATTTCTAAACTACTGGCCTATGAAATGCTGTCATTTAGGCTGGTGGACACACACAGCTTCAAACAGCTCATGTCACTTGCTGTCCCACAGTATGTTGTTCCCAGCCGCCACTACTTCTCCAAGAGAGCCGTGCCTTCCCTGCACAACCAAGTGTCCGATAAAATCAAGTGTGCACTGCGCAACGCCATCTGTGGCAAGGTCCACCTAACCACAGATACGTGGACCAGTAAGCACGGCCAGGGACGCTATATCTCCCTAACTGCACACTGGGTAAATGTAGTGGCAGCTGGGCCCCAGGCGGAGAGCTGTTTGGCGCACGTCCTTCCACCGCCAAGGATCGCAGGGCAACATTCTTTGCCTCCTGTCTCCTCCTCCTCCTACTCAGCTTCCTCCTCCTCTTCTTCCACCTGCTCATCCAGTCAGCCACACACCTCTTACCACCAACTTCAGCACAGCCCGGGGTAAACGTCAGCAGGCCATTCTGAAACTCATATGTTTGGGGGACAGGCCCCACACCACACAGGAGTTGTGGCGGGGTATAGAACAACAGACCGATGAGTGGTTGCTGCCGGTGAGCCTCAAGCCCGGCCTGGTGGTGTGCGATAATGGGCGAAATCTCGTTGCAGCTCTGGGACTAGCCGGTTTGACGCACATCCCTTGCCTGGCGCATGTGCTGAATTTGGTGGTGCAGAAGTTCATTCGCAACTACCCCGACATGTCAGAGCTGCTGCATAAAGTGCGGGCCGTCTGTTCGCGCTTCCGCGTTCACACCCTGCCGCTGCTCGCCTGTCTTCGCTACAGCGTAACTTCGGCCTTCCCGCTCACCGCCTCATATGCGACGTACCCACCAGGTGGAACTCCACCTTGCATATGCTGGACAGACTGTGCGAGCAGCAGCAGGCCATAGTGGAGTTTCAGCTGCAGCACGCACAGGTCAGTCGCACTGCGGATCAGACACACTTCACCACCAATGACTGGGCCTCCATGCGAGACCTGTGTGCCCTGTTGCGCTGTTTCGAGTACTCCACCAACATGGCCAGTGGCGATGACGCCGTTATCAGCGTTACAATACCACTTCTATGTCTCCTTGAGAAAACACTTAGGGCGATGATGGAAGAGGAGGTGGCCCAGGAGGAAGAGGAGGAAGAGGGGTCATTTTTAGCACTTTCAGGCCAGTCTCTTCAAAGTGACTCAGAGGGAGGTTTTTTGCAACACCAGAGGCCAGGTACAAATGTGGCCAGACAGGGCCCACTACTGAAGGACGAGGAGGACGAGGATGAGGAGGAGGTGGAGGAGGATGAGGATGAAGCATGTTCACAGCGGGGTGGCACCCAAAGCAGCTCGGGCCCATCACTGGTGCGTGGCTGGGGGGAAACACAGGACGATGACGATATGCCTCCCACAGAGGACAGCTTTTCCTTACCTCTGGGCAGCCTGGCACACATGAGCGACTACATGCTGCAGTGCCTGCGCAACGACAGCAGAGTTGCCCACATTTTAACGTGTGCGGACTACTGGGTTGCCACCTTGCTGGATCCCCGGTACAAAGACAATGTGCCCACCTTACTTCCTACACTGGAGCGTGATAGGAAGATGCGCGAGTACAAACGCACGTTGGTAGACGCGCTACTGAGAGCATTCCCAAATGTCACAGGGGAACAAGTGGAAGCCCAAGGCGAAGGCAGAGGAGGAGCAAGAGGTCGCCAACGCAGCTGTGTCACGGCCAGCTCCTCTGAGGGCAGGGTTAGCATGGCAGAGATGTGGAAAAGTTTTGTCACCACGCCACAGCTAAGTGCACCACCACCTGATACGGAACGTGTTAGCAGGAGGCAACATTTCACTAACATGGTGGAACAGTACCTGTGCACACCCCTCCACGTACTGACTGATGGTTCGGCCCCATTCAACTTCTGGGTCTCCAAATTGTCCACGTGGCCAGAGCTAGCCTTTTATGCCTTGGAGGTGCTGGCCTGCCCGGCGGCCAGCGTTTTGTCTGAACGTGTATTCAGCACGGCAGGGGGCGTCATTACAGACAAACGCAGCCGCCTGTCTACAGCCAATGTGGACAAGCTGACGTTCATAAAAATGAACCAGGCATGGATCCCACAGGACCTGTCCATCCCTTGTGCAGATTAGATATTAACTACCTCCCCTTAACAATATATTATTCTACTCCAGGGCACTTCCTCATTCAATACTATTTTTAATTTCATTTTACCATTATATTGCGGGGCAACCCAAAGTTGAATGAACCTCTCCTCTGTCTGGGTGCCAGGGCCTAAATGTGTGACAGTGGCCTGTTCCAGTGGTGGGTGACGTGAAGCCTGATTCTCTGCTATGACATGAAGTCTTATTCTGTGCTGACATGAAGCCAGATTCTCTGTTACGCGACCTCTCTCCTCTGCCTGGGTGCCTGGGCCTAAATGTGTGACAGTGGCCTGTTCCAGTGGTGGGTGACGTGAAGCCTGATTCTCTGCTATGACATGAAGACAGATTCTGCGCTGACATCAGGCCAGATTATCTGTTACGGGACCTCTCTCCTCTGCCTGGGTACCTGGGCCTAAATGTGTGACAGTGGCCTGTTCCAGTGGTGGGTGACGTGAAGCCTGATTCTCTGCTATGACATGAAGACAGATTCTGCGCTGACATCAAGCCAGATTCTCTGTTATGGGACCTCTCTCCTCTGCCTGGGTACCTGGGCCTAAATGTGTGACAGTGGCCTGTTCCAGTGGTGGGTGACGTGAAGCCTGATTCTCTGCTATGACATGAAGACAGATTCTGTGCTGACATGAAGCCAGATTCTCTGCTATGGCATGAAGAGACTGATTCTCTGCTGAAGTGAAACCAGATTCTCTGCTATGGGACCTCTGTCCAATTGATATTGGGTCATTTTTCTTTTTTTAATTTTAATTTTAATTCATTTCCCTATCCACATTTGTTTGCAGGGGATTTACCTACATGTTGCTGCCTTTTGCAGCCCTCTAGCTCTTTCCTGGGCTGTATTACAGCCTTTTTAGTGCCGAAAAGTTCGGGTCCCCATTGACTTCAATGGGATTCGGGTTCGGGACGAAGTTCGGATCGGGTTCGGATCCCGAACATTTCCGGGAAGTTCGGCCGAACTTCTCGAACCCGAACATCCAGGTGTTCGCTCAACTCTAATTACTATGTATTATAGAATTAGAGAAATTGAAACTTGGAAATTTTTCAAAATTATTTGTAAATGTGGTATTTTTTATAAATAAGAATGAATTTTTTTTACTTCAATTTACCAGTGTCATGAAGTACAATATGTGACGAAAAAACAATCTCACAATGGCTTGGATAAATCAAAGAGTTTTAAAGTTATCACCACATAAAGTGACACTGGTCAGATTAGCAAAAAATGGCCTGGTCCTTAAGGTGAAAATGAGCCCGGTCCATAACGGGTTAAAGCAGAGAAATAGAAACTTAGAATATTGCGAATTTTTTATTTTTTTTTATAAAATTTGGGATTTTTTCATAAATAAAGGTGAAATATAATTATTGACTCAAATTTATGACTATCATGAAGTCCAATGGTGTCACGAGAAAACAATCTCAGAATCGTTTGGATAAGTTCAAACGTTCCAAAGCTATTACCACAAAAAGTGACATATGTCAGATTTGCTTTAGGCCTGGTCAGGAAGGGGTCAAATGGCCTGGATGTGAAGTGGTTAAGGTGCACTCAGACTGCTGATTTTGTTACAGAAATTTCCACAACAGTTTTGGAAGCAAAAATCAGGAGTGGATCATAAAGGGAGAGAAAGTATACAGGACAGATATGACTTCGTTTTTTTTATTCTTTCCTAGTTTTGTCTTCCAAAACTGCATCAGGAAACCTGAACATGTGACCAGAAATGTGTTCAATTTACCTGAATGGGGTTTGCAGACATCCATGTGCTTGCCGCCCTATTCAAATGAGTGGAACAGATTTTAAGTTGCAGAAAAATCTGCAACAAAATCCACAGCCTGCGAAGGCACCCTTAGAAGTCTACATGTCATGAGTAAGGACCGAGATGGTGGAGTCCGAAACGCGTAGACATCATGGATCTTGTATGTGATTCGTGTTTGGATAACAGTTTTTTATTGTTATTAATAAAGCTGCAAGTTTTTATGGAAAGCTGGACCACACGTTTTTTTCTTTGGATTACGTCTGTACACAGTCAAGTCCGGACTGGGCCAGTGCTTCCGTGAAAGCAACAAAAGGTGAGAGCTGTCGTATATATATATATATATATATTTGGTACATGTATCCAAGTTTAGTTTAAGGTCAATCTCACTGAAGTCATTTTCAGTTTAGGTGGATTAAGGTAAAGCATTTAACCATTCTGATGCCATGGAGACATACAGGTTGAAGCAAACCTGCTGAAGGATGTATTGAGGTACTGGCAGTGAAGGGGTTATTCCAGGCGGCATTCCTCCGTGCTCCAGAGCTGGTAAAGTGAGCCTCCTGTGAGTCAGGTGCTGAGCTGTAATCACCATTAGCCTCTCATCGGCCTCTTGCTGAAAACTAATTAGCCGTTGTCTCCTAATTGCTGGTTTAATTTGTTTGCTGCCCAGAAGTTCTGACCCGAGGCTGATTTTATATAATGTCTAGTGCACGGTACAGGGAGTGTTACACCAATCACCTCTAGAATAATTAGTACAACATGCTTATGTACTGTGTTTCAATAGAACAAGAAAATATTCATATTGGCACAAAAATCTGCTATTTTTTGTTATGTTTTGTGGGGGGGTTTGTGCATTTTTAAGGCAAAAAAACAGCAGATCCAAATGGAAGTCTATGGGAACTACTAGGGTGCCTACACGCAGTGCTGATTTGTATGCAGAAACTCGGCTCCGTGTGCAGCCACGCTTAAAGGGGTTATCCGAGACTAACAAATGCTCCCCTATATGCTGGGCCCCTCGCACTGAATCTATTTACCTATCTCCCCGCGCCGCTCCTGGTCTCCGCACTGCCGCATCTGCTTCTTCGCGTGTGCGGATGAAAACATCCAGTGTAGTGGGGAGGGGAGAAGCCAATGGTCCGGCGAGGGTACAGCCTGCCGGATGCGTGCTCCCACTAGAGCACGCATGACACCGGAAGTCCACTCCAGCCCCATTCACTATAATGGGGGCGGGCTATAGGTCCGGCCTCAGCACAGCAAACATGCCAAGAAGCGGCCGAAATAAAACTACGACATGTCGTATTCATTATAGTGAATGGGGCACGGAGCGGACATCCGGCTGCACGGTTGCTCTAGCGGCAGCACGGATCCGGCAGGCTGTTCCGGCTAATGTGAAAGTAGCCTAAGACAAAGATTCCCTAACAGCTGCAAATCACATCTCGACTGCAGGACTGATCACCCAATCTAAGGGTACGGCCACGCAGTCAGGTTTTGTCATGCAGTTTTGGAAGCTAATATTAGGAGTGGATCATAAAAGGAGAGAAAGTATAAAGTACAGAATATGACATTGTTTTTTATTATTTATCTTCTAAAACTGCATCAGGAAACCTGAACATGTGACAGTACGCTTACGGCACCATAGGGCCTTATCCCACACGCAATGTTTTGCACAAAAATATAATGCCCCCCATATGCCCGGGCCCCTCACAGAGATTGTACTTACATCGCTCACCCGCATCGGTTCTCATACCAGCACAGCCACTGCTGCATCTCCCTACCGCGCAGATGAAAACATCCGGCAACGGAGGGACAGTCAATAGTAGGCCGCGACGGGGGATGAGCCTCCCTAGCGTCAACCGCAGCGGCGGCTATGCCGTATGAGAAGCGAAGCGGGGGGGGAGTGAGTTAAGTCCAACCTCTCTTGGATAACCCCTTTAAGTCTTATTTGTCTACTGAAACATTCACAGCTCCACACAAGGCAGCCCCCTGGTATACTTTCACTGACACTGGCTATGCCACACTCTTGTGCCAAATTCATTATTACTTTGCTCCATTTCATAAATTAGGCACACATGCACAAACAAAGGACAGACTTAAAAATAACACCAAAAATACACTGCAAATGATAAATGACCCTCAATGAGTTTTCCAGGCTGAAATATCATAAATCTACCATAGGTTTTGGAACAGTAGATGCCTACTCAACCTATACCATATTATTATATTATATTATTATATATTATTATCTACACAAATACAATGCCATCATCAGCTGCAACAGAACTACAAGCCACGTTGCCAAAGCGTACATGCACATGCCCATTTGTTGTGTCATATGATGTGCTAATTTTGTTTTGTTTTTTTCCCAACAGAACATGAAGATCTCTGTGTCTTCACTGGTCACACAGCTAAGTGTAAAATGTAAACTGGACAGGGCAGTAAGAGATGTCTGCATTAAATCTCTAGCTATAAATCAACTGTTACCAAGAGAAGGAATTAAAGGGAACCTGTCACCTCCAAAAGTGATATAAAACTGCCAGCATTACCTTATAGCAGCCCCCAGTCTGTAACTGATCAGGTGTGTGAGCCAGAAATTCTTTAATCCATACTTCAGAAAAACGCTTTTTTAATCTCTCTGAGAGCTCTGTTTGCAGTCAGGCTTGAAGTCAAGGGGGCAGCGGCCTCCTTGCTTCAAGTCAAGCAATGCCCGCCTCTTACCCGCCCCCTCCTGACTATGATTTACATATTCACCATTCCTTGGGATCGTGCCAGTCTGGCGCCTGTGCAGTGCGCCACTTGTGACTGCACGATCCTGTCTCGGGCTCCCGCAGTCAGCCGGGCATAATTTTGTAACTGCGAATGCGCCGGCCATCACGATTCGCCGATTATTGCCGGCGCGCGCACGCAGAATCGAGCCGGCCGGCGCATGCGCAGTTACAAAGTTATGCCCGGCTGACTGCGGGAGCCCGAGACGGGATCGTGCCGTCACAAGTGGCGCACCGCGCAGTCGCCAGACTGGCACGATCCCAAGGAATGGTAAATATGTAAATCATAGTCAGGAGGGGACGGGTAAGAGGCGGGCATTGCTTGACTTGAAGCAAGGAGGCCGCTGCCCCCTTGACTTTAAGCCTGACTGCAAACAGAGCGCTCAGGGAGATTTAAAAAACCTTTTTCTCAAGTATGGATTAACGAATTTCTCGCTCAAACACATGATCAATAACAGACTGGGTGCTGCTATAAGGTAATGCTGGCAGATTTATATCACTTTTGGAGGCGACAGGTTCCCTTTAAACATTTTTCCATCACATTATACGACCAGCTTGCAGTCCAGCAGCAGTGGCCGTGCACTATAGGAAAAAGAGCCGGCCTACAGTATGCACACTGCCATGTACCCAGCCTCTAGAGAGGCCTTCACCTTTTCCTATACTGTGCTGGTCGTAACCCCTGGAAACGAACAACAATGTATAATGTGATGGAAAAGTAAATCAAGCCAGCAAAGGAGGCAATATGGACAATCACAATACATTAGTAAGTGCTTTGTATTAACTGCATCAACATGATAAATGCCATTTGCTGGAGGTGAGACAACCCCTTTAAGAATCTAGAAAAGGACTTCAGAATTTGGACTTTTAGTTGACAATCAACTTAAAGGGGTTGTCCAGTTTCAGGATGAAACCTGACATGCATTCTGGATTATCCTTCAATAAAGAATAGGTAATTACTTACCCACCAGATTTGCACCACCAGTCTGGTTCTCCTAGCTTGTAGTTACCCAGCTGCATCGGTGACATGTCAACATATGACCCCTGCAGACAATCACTGGCTTCAGCAGTGAACCCAACAAAGACAGAGATTGTTTGCAGTAGACATGTGTTGTTGACATGACGTCACCATTGCAGCCAAACAAACATAGCCCATCTGGGAGAACCGGGGGAACAGTAAGGGATCTGTCAAGTAAGAACTTACCCGTTCTTTATTGCAGGATGATCCAGAGGGTTGTTTTCTTTCAGCCTGAAACCAGACAAACCCCTTAAGGGTCCATTCACACGTCCGCAAAATGGGTTCGCATCCGTTCTGCAATTTTGTGGAACAGGTGCCGACCCATTAATTTTCAATGGGGCCGGAATGTTCTGTCCGCATCTGCAAAAAACTAGATCATGTCCTATAAGAAAAGGCATTGTCTATGAGAGTGCAGGCTATGTGCGGTCCACAAAATGCGGAACGCACATTGCTGGTGTCCGTGTTTCGTGGATCCGCAAAACACACGCGGAAGTGTGAATGGACCCTTAACTGGAGCAACCAATGTCAGGCAGATGCTGCCAAAGCTAATAAGATCATGGGGTGCAACATACAGGGTAGAGATCCACATGACGAAAATATAGTTCTACAACTTTGCCAAATCATTAGTCAGACCACACAGAGAGTGTGAAGTTCAGTTTAAGGCTCCTGTGCACAAGACAGACATAGCAGAGCTGGAGAGGGTTCAGAGGAGGGCAACTAAAGTAATAAAAGTAATGGGTGGACTACAGTACCCAGAAAGATCATCAAAATTAGGGTTATTTATTTTAGAAAAAAGATCACTGGGGGATATTAAATAACACCTCAAATTAAGAAAATTGGATTCTACTTCATGGGGTTTCTGCCTTCCTCTGGATAAACCTTGCAGGATAATAGGCTGAACTGGATGGACATATGCCTTTTTTCAACTTTACAAACTATCAAACAATGTTACTATATTGAATATTGTGGGGATTCGCTCTGGTAGGCAGGGCAAGCGGACACAGAACAGAGGCAAACAAACAGTTTTTAAAGCAAAACTTCAGTGTTTATTCACACACAAGGCAAAAACAAAGCGACATTTTCCAGTCTAAGGCTGCATTCACACGGGCGAGTATTCCGCGCGGGTGCAATGCGGTAGGTGAACGTATTGCACCCGCACTGAATCCTGACCCATTAATTTCAATGGGGCTGTTCAGATGAGCGGTGATTTTCACGCATCACTTGTGCGTTGCGTGAAAATCGCAGCATGCTCTATATTCTGCGTTTTTCACGCAAAGCAGGCCCCATAGAAGTGAATGGGGTTGTGTGAAAATCGCAAGCATCCGCAAGCAAGTGCGGATGCGGTGCGATTTTGATGCGCGGTTGCTAGGTGACAGTCTATTCACTATATTATTTTCCCTTATAACATGGTTATAAGGGAAAATAATAGCATTCCGAATACAGAATGCTTAGTAGGTGATCAATTGAGGGTTAAAAAAGAAATAAAAAATTAACTCACCTTCTCCTCTTGTTCGCGTAGTTCCTGGTCTCTTCTTTACTTCTTTAAAGATGAGCTATGGGCTAAAGGACCTGTGGTGACGTCAGATCACATGCTCCAATCACATGGTCCATCACCCTCAATTGATCACCTACTAAGCATTCTGTATTCAGAATGCTATTATTTTCCCTTATAACCATGTTATAAGGGAAAATAATAACATCTACACAACACCGAACCCAAACCTGAACTTCTGTGAAGAAGTTCGGGTCTGGGTACCACAGTCGGTTTTTTATCACGCGCGTGCAAAACACATTGCACCTGCGCGATAAAAACTGAACATCGGAACGCAATCACAGTCAAAACTGACTGCAATTGCATTCCTACTCACGCGGGTTTGCCGCAATACACCGGGACGCATCCGGACCTAATCCGGACACGCTTGTGTGAACCCAGCCTTAGTGTTAGTTCACACAAAGGAAAGTCCACAGAACAAAAAATCACCTTGTTGGCGGTACAATCTCCAGCGATGCACAACAGGCTTTAGGAGGCCTGTTTCCCCAGCGTGCGGCTCTCAGCCCTCTAGCACAGCGCCATGCCTCAGATCCCAAACCAGAGACACTTTGCTGCTAAGCCCAGCTATCTTTTAAGGACAGCTAGGTGTTGTCAAAACCCGAACTGGCACTTAAAATCTAGTCCGGTGTTTGACCCCACCTGGCTGCAAATCAGCCCAGCAGCACACACTGGGAGGAAAATACCTGTCCTCCCAGACCATACCCTTCACCGTGTCACAATATAAACAGACCACAACAGAGTACAACACAAAATCTTATGTTATAATTATTAAAGGGGTTATCTGAGACGAAAAAATGTCCCCCACATGCCCGGGCCCCTCACACTGAATCTACTTACTTGGGTCCCCGCTCCCTGCGCTGCTCCTGGTCCCCGCACCGTCGCAGATGCTTCTCCCCGTGCGCGGATGAAAACATCCGGTGTCGGGGACGAGGAGCGGCGCAGGGAGCGGGGAGCCAGGTAAGTAGATTCAGTGTGAGGGCCCCGGGCAATGGGGACATTTTTTAGTCTCGGATAACCCCTTTAATCGATTAGAAATAATCCCACAAACCTGTTTATTTTGTATCAGACGCAGGCAAATTTTGACATCTAAGTGTCATTTCAAACATAAAACTATTCCCTAGATGTAACTATTCCCTAGATGTTAACATATCAAATAAACTGCAGGTCAAGGTTGATTAGCTTCACATAATCTCTTTCCCTGCCCCAATGAGATCATTTCAACGTGATCCCTTATCAGCAAATATCCATCCGATGATAGATATTTTCAGGTGGGCTTCTGAAACAGAAATGTCTTTGAGACATTGTTTGACAATAACACTGAACATTGCGAGATTCATAGTATTTTTTAGAAATGAAACAACTTAAAGGCAGTTACAACAAAATCTGTAACAGAACGTATGGATGAGCATCTCAGTCCCAGTACATGATGCTAAATCTAGACTTCAAACAAGGAATGAAAAGCACAGGATATTAGAAAAATGTATCCCATTTGTTAGTTGGCAAATCTAGTTATAAATTATGTCTTAGATAAAAAGTCATGAAGAGGTATTAGTCGCCACTGAACCTCTGCTCCTGGAAAGCCCCTAAGCCATAGATGCTACATAAGGCTCCATTCACACGTCCGCAATGTGTTTTGCGGATACACGGAGACACGGATCCGCAAAACACGGAAAGCGGCAATGTGCATTCCGCATTTTGCGGACCGCACATTGCCGACATAATAGAATATGCCTGTTCTTGTCCGCAATTGCGGACAAGAATAGGACATGTTCTATTTTTTTGCGGAAACGGAAGCACGGATGCGGAAGTGCGGATCCGCAAATGTGGATGCGGACAGCACATTCCCATAGAGAATGAATGGGTCCGCAAAATTGCGGAAAGGATGCGGACACATTTTGCGGACGTGTGAATGGAGCCTAAGGCCTCTTGCACACGAACGTTGTGTGTCCGTGGCCGTATTGCGGATGCGGACCCATTCACTTGAATGGATCCGCAATCACGTAGATGCGGAACAAAAGTACGGATCGGAACCCCACGGAAGCACTGCGGAGTGCTTCCATGGTGTTTCTATCTGTGCCTCCACACCGCTAAAAAATATAACTTGTTTTATTTTTTTTGCAGTGCGGACGGATCACAAACCCATTCAAGTTGAATCGGTCTCGATCCGTCCCGGCTGCCATACGGATTTCAATTTTTGCCCACCTCACCTCCCCAAAAAAGCAATCAGAAAGCCAAATGTATCCCAAAATGACACCAATAAAAACTACAGCTTGTCCAGCAAAAAATAAGCCCTCACACAGCAAAGTCAACAGAAAATAAAAAAGTTATGGCTCTTAAAAACCATTTCAGCAAATTCCATGTTAGAAAAACCAGATGCCACTCCTTTCCTTCTGACCCCTGGCGTATCCCCAAACAGCAGTTTACAACCACAAATGGAGTGTTAGGCTACTTTCACACTGGCGTTTTGGTTTCCGTTTGTGAGATCCGTTCAGGGATCTCACAAGTGGTCCAAAACAGATCAGTTTTGCCCTTAATGCATTCTGAATAGATAAGGATCCGCTCAGAATGCAATAGTTTGGCTCAGTTCCGCCTCCATTCCGCTTTGGAGGCGGACACCAAAACGCTGCTTGCAGCGTTTTGGTGTCCGTCTGACGAAACGGAGCCAAACAGATCCGTCCTGACACACAGTGTAAGTCAATGGGGACAGATAAATTTTCACTGACACAATCTGGCACAATAGAAAACGGATCCGTCCCCCATTGACTTTCAATGATGTTCAAGACGGATCCGTTTTGGCTATGTTACAGATAATACAAACGGATCCGTTCTGAACGGATGCATGCGGTTGTATTATCTGAACGGATACGTTTGTGCAGATCCATGACAGATCCGCACCAAACGCGAGTGTGAAAGTAGCCTTACTGTATTCAGGAGAAAATGGGTAGCAAATTGTGTTATTCCGGTTATCCTGTGATAAATAAATCCCAGTTCTGATCAATAAAGACATCAGAGGTCCAAGTCAATCACTAGTGTCGTTTTATTCTATACAAAGTCACAGAGCACCTTCACCAGTGTAAAACATAGACTTTAGTGGTATTGATTAAAAATACCCCAAAAAGTGCCAATAAAATATCTTATTCAATTAGGCTGGGTATACTGAGGAATAGAAAGATAACTGACCCTCAAGCTTTTATCAATATGGATAGTTTGTTATGAATGTGCTTTACATCTAGTTGATATATGTGTCTGATGACAGGCAGTGGCTCGATTGTTGTTTGGCTATGATAAACTATGATTGATTCATGGGCAATTGCTGATTGAAGTAAAATCACACATACATCCTCTCCTTTTATTTTATTTTAAAGGGGTTCTCCAGGAATTAAAAAAAAAAAAAATGCTTAAATATTATTTTATAATAAATATATTCACAAATACCTTTCATTACTTAGAATGGCTTGTTTTGTCTAGGGAGCAATTATTAGGAGAAATAAAATGGCCGCCATCCTATTACTACACACAAAACAAGTTACTTCACCATAATGAGCCATAGTGCTGCCTCATCCTCCTCTCTGCTCGTCAGGAATCATGATCCTGAATACAGGTGAATCTCTGTGGGAATGGAGAAGATGAGGAGACATAAGAGGAGGGTGAGGTGTGGCTAATAAGCAGCAGTCCTTGTATGTAGTCTCTATTACCACAGCCCCACATTACCACAGTCTGTCCTGTCCGTTCTCTCTGTACTTCATGTCTCCTCATGAACTAAATTCCCCAGGGATTCAGCTATAGTTCTTATCATCTGTATTCAGGACCAGAATCCCTGACAAGTAGATCAGAGAGGAGGATCAGGCAGCACTTTACCTCAGTGTTGTGAAGTAACTTTTGTGTGAACTAATGGGACAGCGGCCATTTTGTTTCCCCGGATGATTGTTCCCCAGACAAAATGAGCCATTATAAATAAAGAAAGGTATTTGATAATATATTTATGATAAAGTAATATTTAAGTATTTTCATTTTCTTAATTCCCGGAGAACCCCTTTAAGTTGAGGTGATTAATGTTAATGTAGTCCCCTGATGAACTGATCCCTTTAAACGTATCAGGGAAACGCGTTGGGACAAAGGTTATTATCTGGGACATATAATATATGCTGTATTTTTTTATGGTAGTCGGAAGACTCTGACACCATTAGATGTATAGGTATAAACAAAATATGTGTGAGATTACCATTTACTTTTTGTGATATATATCTGGACCACTGACATTTGACACTGGACAATAGTTGCAGTAGGTGACTTAAGGTGGTGGTATCTATCCCTTGTCAGGGCCATACAGGGTGATTAGGAGGTTCCTGATACAGGATCGCCCCTATCGGGGCGGCCATTCCGTTTTTGTAGGCAGGGACATCAGTCTATAGGGCAAGCTTGAGGGTCAATTATCTTTCTATTCCTCAGTATGCCCAGCCTAATAGAATAAGATATTTTATTGTTTTATTTAATCCTGTGATAAAGAAATTTTTCATTTTCACAGCCAACTGTTCTATGAAACGCCCATTGGGTCAAAGTGCTCACTAAACCCCTTAAAAATTCCTTGGGTGGTGTATTTTCCAAATTGTGGTAATTTTTTGGGGTTTCCACTGTAGGGGCACCTCATGGTCTCTTCAAATGCAACATAGCGCCCAAAGACAGAAAAGAAAAAAAATCTCCCCTCCAAAAACCATATGGTGCCCCCGGCATTCTGAGCACTGTTGTGTATCCATACAGCAGTTTACGATCACATATGGGGTGTGTATGTAAACTGTAGAATCAGGGCAATAAATATTGAGGTTTGTTTTTTGTTAACCCTTGATGAGTTATAGGAAAAATGCATAAAAATGGAAAATCTGCGGAACTAGTGACATTTTGCTTTAATTCCTGTAGAAATTTTGGTTTCTATTATGTAAGCTCCTCAAAGATACTACAGAACTGAATTGGTCCTTACCCACTTCCCATCTGGGCCATTTGCCCCCTTCCTGACCAGGCCTAATTTAGCAAATCTGACATATCTCACTTTATGTGGTAATAACTTTGGAACGCCTTTACTTATCCAAGTCATTCAGAGATTGTTTTCTCGTGACACATTGTACTTAATGATAGTCATAAATTTGAGTCAATATATTTCACCTTTATTTATGAAAAAATCCCAAATTTACCAAAAATTTTGAAAAATTCTCAATTTTCAAAATTTCTATTTCTCTGCTTTTAAAACAGAAAGTGATACCTCATAAAATATTTATTACTTAACATTCCCCATATGTCTACTTTATGTTGGCATCATTTTGGAAATGTCATTTTTAGAGTTGAGCGAACACCTGGATGTTCGGGTTCGAGAAGTTCGGCCGAACTTCCCGGAAATGTTCGGGTTCGGGATCCGAACCCGACCCGAACTTCGTCCCGAACCCGAACCCCATTGAAGTCAATGGGGACCCGAACTTTTCGGCACTAAAAAGGCTGTAAAACAGCCCAGGAAAGAGCTAGAGGGCTGCAAAAGGCAGCAACATGTAGGTAAATCCCCTGCAAACAAATGTGGATAGGGAAATGAATTAAAATAAAAATAAAAAAAATAAAAATTAACCAATATCAATTAGACAGAGGTCCCATAGCAGAGAATCGGGCTTCACGTCAGCAGATAATCAGTCTCTTCATGCCATAGCAGAGAATCTGGCTTCATGTCAGCAGAGAATCAGTCTTCATGTCATAGCAGAGAATCAGGCTTCACGTCACCCACCACTGGAACAGGCCACTGTCACACATTTAGGCCCTGGCACCCAGACAGAGGAGAGAGGTCCCGTAACAGAGAATCTGGCTTCATGTCAGCACAGAATCAGTCTTCATGTCATAGCAGAGAATCAGGATTCACGTCACCCACCACTGGAACAGGCCACTGTCACATATTTAGGCCCCGGCACCCAGACAGAGGAGAGAGGTCCCGTAACAGAGAATCTGGCTTCATGTCAGCACAGAATCAGTCTTCATGTCATAGCAGAGAATCAGGCTTCACGTCACTCACCACTGGAACAGGCCACTGTCACATATTTAGGCCCAGGCACCCAGACAGAGGAGAGAGGTCCCGTAACAGAGAATCTGGCTTCATGTCAGCACAGAATCAGTCTTCATGTTATAGCAGAGAATCAGGCTTCACGTCACCCACCACTGGAACAGGCCACTGTCACATATTTAGGCCCCGGCACCCAGACAGAGGAGAGAGGTCCCGTAACAGAGAATCTGGCTTCATGTCAGCACAGAATCAGTCTTCATGTCATAGCAGAGAATCAGGCTTCACGTCACCCACCACTGGAACAGGCCACTGTCACATATTTAGGCCCCGGCACCCAGACAGAGGAGAGAGGTCTCGTAACAGAGAATCTGGCTTCATGTCAGCACAGAATCAGTCTTCATGTCATAGCAGAGAATCAGGCTTCACATCACCCACCACTGGAACAGGCCACTGTCACATATTTAGGCCCCGGCACCCAGACAGAGGAGAGGTTCATTCAACTTTGGGTTGCCCCGCAATATAATGGTAAAATGAAAATAAAAATAGGATTGAATGAGGAAGTGCCCTGGAGTACAATAATATATTGTTAAGGGGAGGTAGTTAATGTCTAATCTGCACAAGGGATGGGCAGGTCCTGTGGAATCCATGCCTGGTCATTTTTATGAACGTCAGCTTGTCCACATTGGCTGTAGACAGGCGGCTGCGTTTGTCTGTAATGACGCCCCCTGCCGTGCTGAATACACGTTCAGACAAAACGCTGGCCGCCAGCACCTCCAAGGCATAAAAGGCTAGCTCTGGCCACGTGGACAATTTGGAGACCCAGAAGTTGAATGGGGTCGAACCATCAGTCAGTACGTGGAGGGGTGTGCACAGGTACTGTTCCACCATGTTAGTGAAATGTTGCCTCCTGCTAACACCTTCCGTATCAGGTGGTGGTACAGTTAGCTGTGGCGTGGTGACAAAACTTTTCCACATCTCTGCCATGCTAACCCTGCCCTCAGAGGAGCTGGCCGTGACACAGCTGCGTTGGTGACCTCTTGCTCCTCCTCTGCCTTCGCCTTGGGCTTCCACTGGTTCCCCTGTGACATTTGGGAATGCTCTCAGTAGCGCGTCTACCAACGTGCGCTTGTACTCGCGCATCTTCCTATCACGCTCCAGTGTAGGAAGTAAGGTGGGCACATTGTCTTTGTACCGGGGATCCAGCAGGGTGGCAACCCAGTAGTCCGCACACGTTAAAATGTGGGCAACTCTGCTGTCGTTGCGCAGGCACTGCAGCATGTAGTCGCTCATGTGTGCCAGGCTGCCCAGAGGTAAGGACAAGCTGTCCTCTGTGGGAGGCGTATCGTCATCGTCCTGTGTTTCCCCCCAGCCACGCACCAGTGATGGGCCCGAGCTGCTTTGGGTGCCACCCCGCTGTGAACATGCTTCATCCTCATCCTCATCCTCCTCCACCTCCTCCTCATCCTCGTCGTCCAGTAGTGGGCCCTGTCTGGCCACATTTGTACCTGGCTTCTGCTGTTGCAAAAAACCTCCCTCTGAGTCACTTCGAAGAGACTGGCCTGAAAGTGCTAAAAATGACCCCTCTTCCTCCTCTTCCTCCTGGGCCACCTCCTCTTCCATCATCGCCCTAAGTGTTTTCTCAAGGAGACATAGAAGTGGTATTGTAACGCTGATAACGGCGTCATCGCCACTGGCCATGTTGGTGGAGTACTCGAAACAGCGCAACAGGGCACACAGGTCTCGCATGGAGGCCCAGTCATTGGTGGTGAAGTGGTGCTGTTCCGCAGTGCGACTGACCCGTGCGTGCTGCAGCTGAAACTCCACTATGGCCTGCTGCTGCTCGCACAGTCTGTCCAGCATGTGCAAGGTGGAGTTCCACCTGGTGGGCACGTCGCATATGAGGCGGGGAGCGGGAAGGCCGAAGTTACGCTGTAGCGCAGACAGGCGAGCAGCGGCAGGGTGTGAACGCCGGAAGCGTGAACAGACGGCCCGCACTTTATGCAGCAGCTCTGACATGTCGGGGTAGTTGCGAATGAACTTCTGCACCACCAAATTCAGCACATGCGCCAGGCAAGGGATGTGCGTCAAACCGGCTAGTCCCAGAGCTGCAACGAGATTTCGCCCTTTATCGCACACCACCAGGCCGGGCTTGAGGCTCACCGGCAGCAACCACTCGTCGGTCTGTTGTTCTATACCCCGCCACAACTCTTGTGCGGTGTGGGGCCTGTCCCCCAAACATATGAGTTTCAGAACGGCCTGCTGACGTTTACCCCGGGCTGTGCTGAAGTTGGTGGTGAAGGTGTGTGGCTGACTGGATGAGCAGGTGGAAGAAGAGGAGGAGGAAGCTGAGTAGGAGGAGGAGACAGGAGGCAAATAATGTTGCCCTGCGATCCTTGGCGGCGGAAGGACGTGCGCCAAACAGCTCTCCGCCTGGGGCCCAGCCGCCACTACATTTACCCAGTGTGCAGTTAGGGAGATATAGCGTCCCTGGCCGTGCTTACTGGTCCACGTATCTGTGGTTAGGTGGACCTTGCCACAGATGGCGTTGCGCAGTGCACACTTGATTTTATCGGACACTTGGTTGTGCAGTGAAGGCACGGCTCTCTTGGAGAAGTAGTGGCGGCTGGGAACAACATACTGTGGGACAGCAAGCGACATGAGCTGTTTGAAGCTGTCTGTGTCCACTAGCCTAAATGACAGCATTTCATAGGCCAGTAGTTTAGAAATGCTGGCATTCAGGGCCAGGGATCGAGGGTGGCTAGGTGGGAATTTACGCTTTCTCTCAAATGTTTGTGAGATGGAGAGCTGAACGCTGCCATGTGACATGGTTGAGATGCTTGGTGACGCAGGTGGTGGTATTGGTGGTACATCCCATGTTTGCTGGGCGGCAGGTGCCAACGTTCCTCCAGAGGCGGAGGAAGAAGCCGAGGCGGCAGCAGCAGAAGAGGCCGAGGCGGCAGCAGCAGAAGAGGTAGCAGGGGGAGCCTGAGTGACTTCCTTGTTTTTAAGGTGTTTACTCCACTGCAGTTCATGCTTTGCATGCAGGTGCCTGGTCATGCAGGTTGTGCTAAGGTTCAGAACGTTAATGCCTCGCTTCAGGCTCTGATGGCACAGCGTGCAAACCACTCGGGTCTTGTCGTCAGCACATTGTTTGAAGAAGTGCCATGCCAGGGAACTCCTTGAAGCTGCCTTTGGGGTGCTCGGTCCCAGATGGCGGCGGTCAGTAGCAGGCGGAGTCTCTTGGCGGCGGGTGTTTTGATTTTGCCCACTGCTCCCTCTTTTGCTACGCTGTTGGCTCAGTCTCACCACTGCCTCTTCCTCCGAACTGTGAAAGTCAGTGGCACGACCTTCATTCCATGTGGGGTCTAGGACCTCATCGTCCCCTGCATCGTCTTCCACCCAGTCTTGATCCCTGACCTCCTGTTCAGTCTGCACACTGCAGAAAGACGCAGCAGTTGGCACCTGTGTTTCATCATCATCAGAGACGTGCTGAGGTGGTATTCCCATGTCCTCATCATCAGGAAGCATAAGTGGTTGTGCGTTAGTGCATTCTATCTCTTCCACCCCTGGGGAAGGGCTAGTTGGATGCCCTTGGGAAACCTTGGCAGCAGAGTCTTAAAACAGCATAAGAGACTGCTGCATAACTTGAGGCTCAGACAGTTTCCCTGATATGCATGGGGGTGATATGACAGACTTATGGGCTTGGTTTTCATGCGCCATCTGTGCGCTTTCTGCAGAAGACTGGGTGGGAGATAATGTGAACGTGCTGGATGCACTGTCGGCCACCCAATTGACTAATGCCTGTACCTGCTCAGGCCTTACCATCCTTAGAACGGCATTGGGCCCCACCAAATATCCCTGTAAATTCTGGCGGCTACTGGGACCTGAGGTAGTTGGTACACTAGGACGTGTGGCTGTGGCAGAACGGCCACATCCTCTCCCAGCACCAGAGGGTCCACTAACACCACCACGACCATGTCCACGTCCGCGTCCACGTCCCTTACTAGATGTTTTCCTCATTGTTCCCGTTCACCACAATAAGAAAAATATTATTCGGGCCAATGTATTGAATTAAAATTCAGGACTTTTTTTTACAGACACCTAACACTGTCTGGCTATCTATTTAGGTACCGTATTACACTAATACAGGCACACCAGTAATGACAGATTTAGCTGAATATAAATGTGAGGCCTATTTTTTAGGCGCTGTGTGACAGGTATACGTTTAATCACAGAATTAGACTTGTATCTGCACTGTAGCGTGTGTGTTAAGTTTTTCAGAATGACACTATCAGCACCTTGAATCTAATATACCCTTTTTGGGATAGATTTAAAGTAGGCCTGATATAGCAGAAACTACTAATTTTGAGAATGGCAAATCTGGGAATTGTTTTTCAACCCAGAACAAAAACTGTGCTTTTACGGTCACTAAAAATAATCTGACCAGCTAAAACAGTACTGATTTGGAGGAATATAAATGTGAGGCCTATTTTTTAGGCGCTGTGTGACAGGTATACGTTTAATCACAGAATTAGACTTGTATCTGCACTGTAGCGTGTGTGTTAAGTTTTTCAGAATGACCCTATCAGCACCTTGAATCTAATATACCCTTTTTGGGATAGATTTAAAGTAGGCCTGATATAGCAGAAACTACTAATTTTGAGAATGGCAAATTTGGGAATTGTTTTTCAACCCAGAACAAAAACTGTGCTTTTACGGTCACTAAAAATAACTTGACCAGCTAAAACAGTACTGATTTGGAGGAATATAAATGTCAGGCCTATTTTTTAGGCGCTGTGTGACAGGTATACGTTTAATCACAGAATTAGACTTGTATCTGCACTGTAGCGTGTGTGTTAAGTTTTTCAGAATGACCCTATCAGCACCTTGAATCTAATATACCCTTTTTGGGATAGATTTAAAGTAGGCCTGATATAGCAGAAACTACTAATTTTGAGAATGGCAAATCTGGGAATTGTTTTTCAACCCAGAACAAAAACTGTGCTTTTACAGTCACTAAAAATAATTTGACCAGCTAAAACAGTACTGATTTGGAGGAATATAAATGTCAGGCCTTTTTTTTAGGCGCTGGGTGACAGGTATACGTTTAATCACAGAATTAGACTTGTATCTGCACTGTAGCGTGTGTGTTAAGTTTTTCAGAATGACACTATCAGCACCTTGAATCTAATATACCCTTTTTGGGATAGATTTAAAGTAGGCCTGATATAGCAGAAACTACTAATTTTGAGAATGGCAAATTTGGGAATTGTTTTTCAACCCAGAACAAAAACTGTGCTTTTACGGTCACTAAAAATAACTTGACCAGCTAAAACAGTACTGATTTGGAGGAATATAAATGTCAGGCCTATTTTTTAGGCGCTGGGTGACAGGCTCAACTTGCCCCTGATGTAGTATATGGCCAAAAAATAACCACACTATTGATGGTTAAATGCACTTGGGTGACACAGGCTCAGCCTGCACCTGATGTAGTATATGGCCAAAAAATAACCACACTATTGATGGTTAAATGCACTTGGGTGATACAGGCTCAGCCTGCACCTGATGTAGGATATAGCAAAAAGTAACCACACTAATGATGGTTAAATGCACTTGGTGGTAGCTTGTGCTGGCGCACCACAAGCCACCAAATGGCCGCCGATCACCTCAGAAAAAAGTGATATAAAAACGCTCTGGGCAGCCTAAAAAAAGTGAGCACTTCAATGATCCACAGCTGGAGATCGATCACTGAATGAAGTCTTTTGGAGGAGTTAATCTGCCTAATCTCGCCCTAACGTCGCAGCAGCAACTTCTCCCTACGCTTGTATCAGCAGAGTGACGTGCAGCGCTACGTGACCCAAGCTTATATAGAGGCTGGGTCACATGCTGCACTGGCCAATCACAGCCATGCCAATAGTAGGCAAGGCTGTGATGGCCTCTTGGGGCAAGTAGTATGACGCTTGTTGATTGGCTTCTTTGCAGCCTTTCAAAAAGCGCCAAGAAAGCACCGAACACCGAACCCGGACTTTTACGAAAATGTTCGGGTCCGTGTCACGGACACCCCAAAATTCGGTACGAACCCGAACTATACAGTTCGGGTTCGCTCATCCCTAGTCATTTTATTTTTTTAGGACGTTAGAAGGCTTAGAAGTTTAGAAGCAATTATTCAAATTTTTAAGAAAATTGCCAAAACCCACTTTTTAAGGACCAGTTCAGGTCTAAAGTCACTTTGTGGGGCCTACATAGTGGATACCCCCATAAATGACCCCATTGTAGAAACTACACCCCTCAAGTTACTTAAAACCGATTTTACAAACTTTGTTAACCCTTTAGGCGTTCCACAAGAATTAAACGAAAATGGAGATCAAATTTTTAAATTTCACTTTTTTGGCAGAATTTCCATTTTTAACCAATTTTTTCTTTAACACATCGATAGTTAACAGCCAAACAAAACTCAATATTTATTACCCAGATTCTGCGGTTTACATAAACACCCCACATGTGGTCCTAAACTGACTGTATAAGCACATGGCAGGGCGCAGAAGAAAAGGAACTCCACATGGTTTTTAGATGCCATGTCCCATTTGAAGCCCCCTTGATGCACCCTTACAGTAGAAACTCCCAAGAAGTGACCCCATTTTGTAAACTAGGGGATAAGGTGCCAGTTTTATTGGTACTATTTTTGGGTACATATGATTTTTGATCATTCATTATAACACTTTATGGGGCAAGGTGACCAAAAAATTGGTTGTTTTAGCACAGTTTTTATTTATTTATTTTTACAGCGTTCACCTGAGGGGTTCGGTCAAGTGACATTTTTATAGAGAAGATTGTTACGGACGTGGCGATACCTAATATGTATACTTTTTCTTATTTATTTAAGTTTTACACAATAATAGCATTTTTGAAACCAAAAAAATATGTTTTAATGTGTCCATGTTCTGAGAGCTATAGTTTTTTTATTTTTTGAGATATTTTCTTATGTAGGGGCTCATTTTTTGCGGGATGAGGTGACGGTTTTACTGGTACCATTTTGTGGGACATACGCCTTTTTGATCACTTGATGTTGCACTTTTTGTGATGTAAGGTGACAAAAATGGCTTTTTTTGACACCGTTTCTTTTTTTTTTTTTAACGGTGTTCACCCGAGGGGTTAGGTCATGTGATATTTTTATAGAGCTGGTCGTTACAGACGCGGAAATACCTAATATGTATACTTTTTTTATTTATTTCACTTTAACACAATAATAGCATTTTTGAAACCAAAAAAATGATGTTTTAGTGTCTCCATGTTCTGAGAGCTAAAGTATTTCTATTTTTTGAGATATTTTCTTATGTAGGGGCTAATTTTTTGCGGGATGAGGCGATGGTTTTATTGGTACCATTTTGTGGGATATACGCCTTTTTGATCACTTGGTGTTGCATTTTTTGTGATGTAAGGTGACAAAAATGGCTTTTTTTGACAATTTTTTTATGGTGTTTATCGGACTGGGTCGATCATGTGATATATTTATAGAGCCGACCGTCACGAACGCGGCAATACCAAATATGTCTATTTTATTTAATTTTTTCTATTTTTAACTCTTTTTTTTATTCCTTACATGGGGAATTTTTTTTTTACATGTAAAACCGTTAAAAAAAAAAATTTATTATTTTTTTATTTTTTATTTTACACTTTTCATCCCCCATAAGGTCATACAAGACATCTGGGGGACATTTATTTCACTTTTTTTTTTTTTTTTTTTTACTATTGATTTCTCCTGTAACTGGGGCTGACATAGTAGCCTCAGTTACAGGAGAAATGCACCTCCCAGAGAGGCTGTACAGCGCAAAACAGCACTGTACAGCCTCAGAGCAGGGCTGATCGAGGTCTCTGAAAGACCTCACACAGCTCCTGCACTCTCCGGTCCCGGGGATCACATGACCGCTGGGCCGGAACAGGAAGCACTCGGTGAGCGCTGTGTATACAGCGATCTAGAAGGCAGGAACACCTGGGCACTGTCCCTGCCTTCTCTCTGGGTTGCCCTGCTGTCACTGACAGCGGGCAACCCGATCAGCAGCTGCACGATTAGCATGCAGCTGCAGTTTCTGAATGGACGTTCAGGAACGTCCATTCAGAAATATAGAACCACCTCCCGGACGTTTTTAGTCTATGGCAGACAGGAGGTGGTTAATAAGTATTTTATGAGGTATCACTTTATGTCTTAAAATCAAAGCTATTCAAATTTAGAAAATGGTGACAAGTTTCTGTAAATTTTTGATTTTTTAATAAATAAAGATAAACATATTGACTCAAATTTACCATTAACATGACGTACAACGTGTCACGAAAAAACTATCTCAGAATGGCTTAGAGAAGTTAAAGCATTCCAAAGTTATTACCACATGAAGTAACACATGTCAGATTGGCAAAATTAGGCCTGGTCAGGAAGTGGTTAACTAACATTAACCATATGGCTACTCTATGTTGGCATCATTTTGGTAATGTTATACATATACACTCACCTAAAGAATTATTAGGAACACCTGTTCTATTTCTCATTTGCCTTCAGAACTGCCTTAATTCTACGTGGCATTGATTCAACAAGGTGCTGATAGCATTCTTTAGAAATGTTGGCTCATATTGATAGGATAGCATCTTGCAGTTGATGGAGATTTGAGGGATGCACATCCAGGGCACGAAGCTCCTGTTCCATCACATCCCAAAGATGGGTTGGGTTGAGATCTGGTGACTGTGGGGGCCATTTTAGTACAGTGAACTCATTGTCATGTTCAAGAAACCAATTTGAAATGATTCGAGCTTTGTGACATGGTGCATTATCCTGCTGGAAGTAGCCATCAGAGGATGGGTACATGGTGGTCATGAAGGGATGGACATGGTCAGAAACAATGCTCAGGTAGCCCGTGGCATTTAAACGATGCCCAATTGGCACTAAGGGGCCTAAAGTGTGCCCAGAAAACATCCCCCACACCATTACACCACCACCACCAGCCTGAACAGTGGTAACAAGGCATGATGGATACATGTTCTCATTCTGTTTACGCCAAATTCAGACTCTACCACTTGAATGTCTCAACAGAAATCGAGACTCATCAGACCAGGCAACATTTTTCCAGTCTTCAACAGTCCAATTTTGGTGAGCTCGTGCAAATTGTAGCCTCTTTTTCCTATTTGTAGTGGAGATGAGTGGTACCCGGTGGGGTCTTCTGCTGTTGTAGCCCATCCGCCTCAAGGTTGTGCGTGTTGTGGCTTCACAAATGCTTTGCTGCATACCTCGGTTGCTTTGCTTAAATCACCTTTCTTTCCCATTCTGACATTCAGTTTGGAGTTCAGGAGATTGTCTTGACCAGGACCACACCCCTAAATGCATTAAAGCAACTGCCATGTGATTGGTTGACTAGATAATTGCATTAATGAGAAATAGAACAGGTGTTCCTAATAATTCTTTCGGTGAGTGTATATTTTTTTAAGATGTTAGAAGGTTTAGAATTTTTGAAAATTTAGAAAATTAAGAAAATCAACTTTTTTAATGAAGGGGTCTTTTTTGTGTCACATGCTTTTTAGGTTAAATTAGTTGGCCTTGTGTGTTACTTTGAGGGTGTCCCAGTGCTGAGTTGTGCAGGGGTTGCCAATAGTACAGAATAACTACAAAGCCATATGGCCCATTTTTTCTTTCAGATTCCATATGACTTTAGGTGAAAACATCTTTAATAGAGTTGAGCGAACACCTGGATGTTCGGGTTCGAGAAGTTCGGCCGAACTTCCCGTAAATGTTCGGGTTCGGGATCCGAACCCGAACCGAACTTCGTCCCGAACCCGAACCCCATTGAAGTCAATGGGGACCCGAACTTTT
The DNA here is from genome assembly GCF_905171765.1 of Bufo bufo. Lineage (NCBI taxonomy): Eukaryota > Metazoa > Chordata > Amphibia > Anura > Bufonidae > Bufo > Bufo bufo. The sequence goes on along the minus strand of NC_053390.1, from coordinate 251,609,089 downwards.
GGGCACTAAAAAGGCTGGAAAACAGCCCAGGAAAGAGCTAGAGGGCTGCAAAAGGCAGCAACATGTAGGTAAATCCCCTGCAAACAAATGTGGATAGGGAAATGAATTAAAATTAAAATTAAAAAAATAAAAATGAACCAATATCAATTGGACAGAGGTCCCATAGCAGAGAATCTGGCTTCACGTCAGCAGAGAATCAGTCTCTTCATGCCATAGCAAAGAATCTGGCTTCATGTCAGCAGAGAATCAGTCTCTTCATGCCATAGCAGAGAATCTGGCTTCATGTCAGCGCAGAATCAGTCTTCATGTCATAGCAGAGAATCAGGCTTCACGTCACCCACCACTGGAACAGGCCACTGTCACACATTTAGGCCCCGGCACCCAGACAGAGGAGAGCGGTCCCGTAACAGAGAATCTGGCCTTATGTCAGCGCAGAATCTGTCTTCATGTCATAGCAGAGAATCAGGCTTCACGTCACCCACCACTGGAACAGGCCACTGTCACACATTTAGGCCCAGGCACCCAGGCAGAGGAGAGAGGTCCCGTAACAGAGAATCTGGCCTTATGTCAGCGCAGAATCTGTCTTCATGTCATAGCAGAGAATCAGGCTTCACGTCACCCACCACTGGAACAGGCCACTGTCACACATTTAGGCCCAGGCACCCAGGCAGAGGAGAGCGGTCCCGTAACAGAGAATCTGGCCTTATGTCAGCGCAGAATCTGTCTTCATGTCATAGCAGAGAATCAGGCTTCACGTCACCCACCACTGGAACAGGCCACTGTCACACATTTAGGCCCCGGCACCCAGACAGAGGAGAGCGGTCCCGTAACAGAGAATCTGGCCTTATGTCAGCGCAGAATCTGTATTCATGTCATAGCAGAGAATCAGGCTTCACGTCACCCACCACTGGAACAGGCCACTGTCACACATTTAGGCCCCGGCACCCAGACAGAGGAGAGCGGTCCCGTAACAGAGAATCTGGCCTTATGTCAGCGCAGAATCTGTCTTCATGTCATAGCAGAGAATCAGGCTTGGAAGAGCTTGGAAGAAAGAAGAGACAGAGGGGATATGATAGAAACTTTTAAATACATAAAGGGAATCAATTTGGTAAAGGAAGAGAGCATATTTAAAAGAAGAAAAACTACCACAAGAGGACACAGTTTTAAATTAGAGGGGCAAAGGTTTAAAAGTAATATAAGGAAGTATTACTTTACTGAGAGAGTAGTGGATGCATGGAATAGCCTTCCTGCAGAAGTGGTAGCTGCAAATACAGTGAAGGGGTTTAAGCATGCATGGGATAGGCATAAGGCCATCCTTCATATAAGATAGGGCCGGAGGCTATCCATAGTATTCAGTATATTGGGCAGACTAGATGGGCCAAATGGTTCTTATCTGCCGACACATTCTATGTTTCTATGTTTCTATGTTAATCTGGCCTGATGTCAGCGCAGAATCTGTCTTCATGTCATAGCAGAGAATCAGGCTTCACGTCACCCACCACTGGAACAGGCCACTGTCACACATTTAGGCCCAGGCACCCAGGCAGAGGAGAGAGGTCCCGTAACAGAGAATCTGGCCTTATGTCAGCGCAGAATCTGTCTTCATGTCATAGCAGAGAATCAGGCTTCACGTCACCCACCACTGGAACAGGCCACTGTCACACATTTAGGCCCAGGCACCCAGGCAGAGGAGAGAGGTCGCGTAACAGAGAATCTGGCCTTATGTCAGCGCAGAATCTGTCTTCATGTCATAGCAGAGAATCAGGCTTCACGTCACCCACCACTGGAACAGGCCACTGTCACACATTTAGGCCCCGGCACCCAGACAGAGGAGAGCAGTCCCGTAACAGAGAATCTGGCCTTATGTCAGCGCAGAATCTGTATTTATGTCATAGCAGAGAATCAGGCTTCACGTCACCCACCACTGGAACAGGCCACTGTCACACATTTAGGCCCCGGCACCCAGGCAGAGGAGAGAGGTCCCGTAACAGAGAATCTGGCCTTATGTCAGCGCAGAATCTGTCTTCATGTCATAGCAGAGAATCAGGCTTCACGTCACCCACCACTGGAACAGGCCACTGTCACACATTTAGGCCCCGGCACCCAGACAGAGGAGAGCAGTCCCGTAACAGAGAATCTGGCCTTATGTCAGCGCAGAATCTGTATTCATGTCATAGCAGAGAATCAGGCTTCACGTCACCCACCACTGGAACAGGCCACTGTCACACATTTAGGCCCAGGCACCCAGGCAGAGGAGAGAGGTCCCGTAACAGAGAATCTGGCCTTATGTCAGCGCAGAATCTGTATTCATGTCATAGCAGAGAATCAGGCTTCACGTCACCCACCACTGGAACAGGCCACTGTCACACATTTAGGCCCCGGCACCCAGACAGAGGAGAGCGGTCCCGTAACAGAGAATCTGGCCTTATGTCAGCGCAGAATCTGTATTCATGTCATAGCAGAGAATCAGGCTTCACGTCACCCACCACTGGAACAGGCCACTGTCACACATTTAGGCCCAGGCACCCAGGCAGAGGAGAGAGGTCCCGTAACAGAGAATCTGGCCTTATGTCAGCGCAGAATCTGTCTTCATGTCATAGCAGAGAATCAGGCTTCACGTCACCCACCACTGGAACAGGCCACTGTCACACATTTAGACCCAGGCAGCGGAGAGAGGTCCCGTAACAGAGAATCTGGCCTTATGTCAGCGCAGAATCTGTCTTCATGTCATAGCAGAGAATCAGGCTTCACGTCACCCACCACTGGAACAGGCCACTGTCACACATTTAGGCCCCGGCACCCAGACAGAGGAGAGGTTCATTCAACTTTGGGTTGCCCCGCAATATAATGGTAAAATGAAATTAAAAATAGTATTGAATGAGGAAATGCCCTGGAGTAGAATAATATATTGTTAAGGGGAGGTAGTTAATATCTAATCTGCACAAGGGATGGACAGGTCCTGTGGGATCCATGCCTGGTTCATTTTTATGAACGTCAGCTTGTCCACATTGGCTGTAGACAGGCGGCTGCGTTTGTCTGTGATGACGCCCCCTGCCGTGCTGAATACACGTTCAGACAAAACGCTGGCCGCCGGGCAGGCCAGCACCTCCAAGGCATAAAAGGCTAGCTCTGGCCACGTGGACAATTTGGAGACCCAGAAGTTGAATGGGGCCGAACCATCAGTCAGTACGTGGAGGGGTGTGCACAGGTACTGTTCCACCATGTTAGTGAAATGTTGCCTCCTGCTAACACGTTCCGTATCAGGTGGTGGTGCACTTAGCTGTGGCGTGTTGACAAAACTTTTCCACATCTCTGCCATGCTAACCCTGCCCTCAGAGGAGCTGGGCGTGACACAGCTGCGTTGGCGACCTCTTGCTCCTCCTCTGCCTTCGCCTTGGGCTTCCACTGGTTCCCCTGTGACATTTGGGAATGCTCTCAGTAGCGCGTCTACCAACGTGCGCTTGTACTCGCGCATCTTCCTATCACGCTCCAGTGTAGGAAGTAAGGTGGGCACATTGTCTTTGTACCGGGGATCCAGCAGGGTGGCAACCCAGTAGTCCGCACACGTTAAAATGTGGGCAACTCTGCTGTCGTTGCGCAGGCACTGCAGCATGTAGTCGCTCATGTGTGCCAGGCTGCCCAGAGGTAAGGACAAGCTGTCCTCTGTGGGAGGCGTATCGTCATCGTCCTGTGTTTCCCCCCAGCCACGCACCAGTGATGGGCCCGAGCTGCTTTAGGTGCCACCCCGCTGTGAACATGCTTCATCCTCATCCTCCTCCACATCCTCCTCCACCTCCTCCTCATCCTCGTCCTCCTCGTCCTCCAGTAGTGGGCCCTGTCTGGCCACATTTGTACCTGGCCTCTGGTGTTGCAAAAAACCTCCCTCTGAGTCACTTCGAAGAGACTGGCCTGAAAGTGCTAAAAATGACCCCTCTTCCTCCTCTTCCTCCTGGGCCACCTCCTCTTCCATCATCGCCCTAAGTGTTTTCTCAAGGAGACATAGAAGTGGTATTGTAACGCTGATAACGGCGTCATCGCCACTGGCCATGTTGGTGGAGTACTCGAAACAGCGCAACAGGGCACACAGGTCTCGCATGGAGGCCCAGTCATTGGTGGTGAAGTGGGTCTAAACCGCAGTGCGACTGACCCGTGCGTGCTGCAGCTGAAACTCCACTATGGCCTGCTGCTGCTCGCACAGTCTGTCCAGCATATGCAAGGTGGAGTTCCACCTGGTGGGCACGTCGCATATGAGGCGGTGAGCGGGAAGGCCGAAGTTACGCTGTAGCGCAGACAGGCGAGCAGCGGCAGGGTGTGAACGCCGGAAGCGCGAACAGACGGCCCGCACTTTATGCAGCAGCTCTGACATGTCGGGGTAGTTGCGAATGAACTTCTGCACCACCAAATTCAGCACATGCGCCAGGCAAGGGATGTGCGTCAAACCGGCTAGTCCCAGAGCTGCAACGAGATTTCGCCCATTATCGCACACCACCAGGCCGGGCTTGAGGCTCACCGGCAGCAACCACTCGTCGGTCTGTTGTTCTATACCCCGCCACAACTCCTTTGCGGTGTGGGGCCTGTCCCCCAAACATATGAGTTTCAGAATGGCCTGCTGACGTTTACCCCGTGCTGTGCTGAAGTTGGTGGTGAAGGTGTGTGGCTGACTGGATGAGCAGGTGGAAGAAGAGGAGGAGGAAGCTGAGTAGGAGGAGGAGGAGACAGGAGGCAAAGAATGTTGCCCTGCGATCCTTGGCGGCGGAAGGACGTGCGCCAAATAGCTCTCCGCCTGGGGCCCAGCCGCCACTACATTTACCCAGTGTGCAGTTAGGGAGATATAGCGTCCCTGGCCGTGCTTACTGGTCCACGTATCTGTGGTTAGGTGGACCTTGCCACAGATGGCGTTGCGCAGTGCACACTTGATTTTATCGGACACTTGTTTGTGCAGGGAAGGCACAGCTCTCTTGGAGAAGTAGTGGCGGCTGGGAACAACATACTGTGGGACAGCAAGTGACATGAGCTGTTTGAAGCTGTGTGTGTCCACCAGCCTAAATGACAGCATTTCATAGGCCAGTAGTTTAGAAATGCTGGCATTCAGGGCCAGGGATCGAGGGTGGCTAGGTGAGAATTTACGCTTTCTCTCAAATGTTTGTGAGATGGAGAGCTGAACGCTGCCGTGTGACATGGTTGAGATGCTTGGTGACGCAGGTGGTGGTGTTGGTGGTACATCCCATGTTTGCTGGGCGGCAGGTGCCAACGTTCCTCCAGAGGCGGAGGAAGAGGCCGAGGCGGCGGCAGCAGCAGCAGAAGAGGCCGAGGCGGCAGCAGCAGAAGAGGTAGCAGGGGGAGCCTGAGTGACTTCCTTGTTTTTAAGGTGTTTACTCCACTGCAGTTCATGCTTTGCATGCAGGTGCCTGGTCATGCAGGTTGTGCGAAGGTTCAGAACGTTAATGCCTCGCTTCAGGCTCTGATGGCACAGCGTGCAAACCACTCGGGTCTTGTCGTCAGCACATTGTTTGAAGAAGTGCCATGCCAGGGAACTCCTTGAAGCTGCCTTTGGGGTGCTCGGTCCCAGATGGCGGCGGTCAGTAGCAGGCGGAGTCTCTTGGCGGCGGGTGTTCTGATTTTGCCCACTGCTCCCTCTTTTGCTACGCTGTTGGCTCGGTCTCACCACTGCCTCTTCCTCCGAACTGTGAAAGTCAGTGGCACGACCTTCATTCCATGTGGGGTCTAGGACCTCATCGTCCCCTGCATCGTCTTCCACCCAGTCTTGATCCCTGACCTCCTGTTCAGTCTGCACACTGCAGAAAGACGCAGCAGTTGGCACCTGTGTTTCGTCATCATCAGAGACGTGCTGAGGTGGTATTCCCATGTCCTCATCATCAGGAAAAATAAGTGGTTGTGCGTTAGTGTATTCTATCTCTTCCACCCCTGGGGAAGGGCTAGGTCGATGCCCTTGGGAAACCCTGGCAGCAGAGTCTTCAAACAGCATAAGAGACTGCTGCATAACTTGAGGCTCAGACAGTTTCCCTGATATGCATGGGGGTGATGTGACAGACCGATGGGCTTGGTTTTCATGCGCCATCTGTGCGCTTTCTGCAGAAGACTGGGTGGGAGATAATGTGAACGTGCTGGATCCACTGTCGGCCACCCAATTGACTAATGCCTGTACCTGCTCAGGCCTTACAATCCTTCGAACGGCATTGGGCCCCACCAAATATCGCTGTAAATTCTGCTGGCTACTGGGACCTGAGGTAGTTGGTTCACTAGGACGCGTGGCTGTGGCAGAACGGCCACGTCCTCTCCCAGCACCAGAGGGTCCCTTATTAGATGTTTTCCTCATTGTTCCCGTTCACCACAATTTTGAGAATGGCAAATTTGGGAATGCTTTTTCAACCCAGAACAAAAAGTCTGCTTTTACGGTCACTACAAATAACTTGACCAGCTAAAACTGTGCAGATTTGGTTGAATAGAGATGTGAGACCTGTTTTTTTTTTGCGCTGTGTGACAGTTATAGGTTTAATCACAGAATGACACTTCTATCAGCACGCTAGCGTGTGTCTTAGGTTTTTCTGAATGACACTATCAATAACTTCAATGTAAGATTTTCTTTTTTGGATAGATTTCAAGTAGGCCTCAAATACCACAAACTAGTTATTTTCAGAATGGCAAATTTGGGAATGCTTTTTCAACCCAGAACAAAAAGTCTGCTTTTACGGTCACTACAAATAACTTGACCAGCTAAAACTGTGCAGATTTGGTTGAATAGAGATGTGAGACCTGTTTTTTTTTTGCGCTGTGTGACAGTTATAGGTTTAATCACAGAATGACACTTCTATCAGCACGCTAGCGTGTGTCTTAGGTTTTTCTGAATGACACTATCAATAACTTCAATGTAAGATTTTCTTTTTGGGATAGATTTCAAGTAGGCCTCAAATACCACAAACTAGTTATTTTCAGAATGGCAAATTTGGGAATGCTTTTTCAACCCAGAACAAAAAGTCTGCTTTTACGGTCACTACAAATAACTTGACCAGCTAAAACTGTGCAGATTTGGTTGAATAGAGATGTGAGACCTGTTTTTTTTTGCGCTGTGTGACAGTTATAGGTTTAATCACAGAATGACACTTCTATCAGCACGCTAGCGTGTGTCTTAGGTTTTTCTGAATGACACTATCAATAACTTCAATGTAAGATTTTCTTTTTGGGATAGATTTCAAGTAGGCCTCAAATACCACAAACTAGTTATTTTCAGAATGGCAAATTTTGGAATGCTTTTTCAACCCAGAACAAAAAGTCTGCTTTTACGGTCACTACAAATAACTTGACCAGCTAAAACTGTGCAAAAAATAACCAGACTGCTGATGGTTAAATGCACTTCGGTGACACAGGCTCAGCCTGCAGCTGATGTAGGATATAGCACAAAATAACCACACTATCGATGGTTAAATACACTTGGTGATAGCTCGTGCTGGCGCACCACAAGTCACAAAATGGCCGCCGATCACCCCAGAAAAAAAGTGATCTAAAAACGCTCTGGGCAGCCTCAAAAAAGTGAGCAAGTCAATAATAGCACTTCAATGATCCACAGCTGCAGATCGATCACAGAATGAAGTCTTTTGGAGGAGTTAATCTGCCTAATCTCGCCCTAACGTCGCAGCTGCAACCTCTCCCTATACTGATCATAGCAGAGTGACGTGCGGCGCTACGTGACTCCAGCTTAAATAGAGGCTGGGTCACATGGTGCACTGGCCAATTACAGCCATGCCAATAGTAGGCATGGCTGTGATGGCCTCTTGGGCCAAGTAGTATGACGCTTGTTGATTGGCTGCTTTGCAGCCTTTCAAAAAGCGCCAAGAAAGTGCCAAACACCGAACCCGAACCCGGACTTTTACGAAAATGTTCGGGTTCGGGTCCGTGTCACGGACACCCCAAAATTCGGTACGAACCCGAACTATACAGTTCGGGTTCGCTCATCCCTAATCTTTAACTGTACCTGGAAACATAAGTAGTTACAGTATGGGCCCACAGACTTCTCTGGATGTCACATTGCAACTCTGTACAACTTGGTATAACGTGTATCTGTCCATATGGTAGTTTGAGGGAGAGGAACTAAAAAATATATTTTGAAGCTTAGTTCATTACCCAGATAAAAGAGATTATATCCTATACAGGTGCATATTTCTGATAGCATATGCCTGTAAGTCTAGAAAGAACCCACTTTAAGCAACTTCCAAAGGGGATACACTGGCACTGCCCATAGAACGATGTAGACCTTACATATAGGTTAACAGTGCAGACTTCGTAAATTTGGATTTATGACATAATTATGAAGATGTGGTGTTCATAAAAATATTCACTTAGTGACATGAGGTCCATGTCAACAATGTAAAAACTTGCCTAGTGTGTAAGCTCAGGACTAGTTTTAGGTGGTGGAAAACCAGACATTGTGCTTTTTTTCATAGGGGGCCAATGATGGAACACATCTGAGAATGGAGGGGTATGATGTAAAGTGTATATGACAGTATTATTGTAATTTCTATATTGCTATTATTTGAATACTCCATGAATACTCTATGAAGATATTACTTAGACACTGAATTTCAGGATAATCTGTCCACGGAATAGCTATATTTTGTGGACATTTAGTTATTTTGGCTATATTTTGTGGACATATATACACTGCTCAAAAAAATAAAGGGAACACTTAAACAACACAATGTAACTACAAGTCAATCACACTTCTGTGAAATCAAACTGTCCACTTAGGAAGCAACACTGAGTGACAATCAATTTCACATGCTGTTGTGCAAATGGGATAGACAACAGGTGGAAATTATAGGCAATTAGCAAGACACCCCCAATAAAGGAATGGTTCTGCAGGTGGTGACCACAGACCACTTCTCAGTTCCTATGCTTACTGGCTAATGTTTTGGTCACTTTTGAATGCTTGCGGTGCTTTCACTCTAGTGGTAGCATGAGATGGAGTCTACAACCCACACAAGTGGCTCAGGTAGTGCAGCTTATCCAGGATGGCACATCAATGCGAGCAGTGGCAAGAATGTTTGCTGTGTCTGTCAGCGTAGTGTCCAGAGCATGGAGGCGCTACCAGGAGACAGGCCAGTACATCAGGAGACGTGGAGGAGGCCGTAGGAGGGCAACAACCCAGCAGCAGGACCGCTACCTCAGCCTTTGTGCAAGAAGGAACAGGAGGAGCACTGCCAGAGCCCTGCAAAATGACCTCCAGCATGCCACAAATGTGCATGTGTCTGCTCAAATGGTCAGAAACAGACTCCATGAGGGTGATATGAGGGCCCGACGTCCACAGATGGGGGTTGTGCTTACAGCCCAACACCGTGCAGGACGTTTGGCATTTGCCAGAGAACACCAAGATTGGCAAATTCGCCACTGGCGCCCTGTGCTCTTCACAGATGAAAGCAGGTTCACACTGAGCACATGTGACAAACGTGACAGAGTCTGGAGACGCCGTAGAGAACGTTCTGCTGCCTGCAACATCCTCCAGCATGACTGGTTTGGCATTGGGTCAGTAATGGTGTGGGGTGGCATTTCTTTGGAGGGCCGCACAGCCCTCCATGTGCTCGCCAGAAGTAGCCTGACTGCCATTAGGTACCGAGATGAGATCCTCAGACCCCTTGTGAGACCATATGCTGGTGCGGTTGGCCCTAGGTTCCTCCTAATGCAAGACAATGCTAGACCTCATGTGGCTGGAGTGTGTCAGCAGTTCCTGCAAGACGAAGGCATTGATGCTATGGACTGGCCCGCCCGTTCCCCAGACCTGAATCCAATTGAGCACATCCTGGGACATCATGTCTCGCTCTATCCACCAACACCACGTTGCACCACAAACTGTCCAGGAGTTGGCAGATGCTTTAGTCCAGGTCTGGGAGGAGATCCCTCAGGAGACCGTCTGCCACCTCATCAGGAGCATGCACAGGCGTTGTAGGGAGGTCATACAGGCACGTGGAGGCCACACACACTACTGAGCCTCATTTTGACTTGTTTTAAGAATATTACATCAAAGTTGGATCAGCCTGTAGTGTGTTTTTCCACTTTAATTTTGAGTGTGACTCCAAATCCAGACCTCCATGGGTTGAAAAATTTGATTTCCATTTTTTTATTTTTGTGTGATTTTGTTGTCAGCACACATCTATGTAAAGACCAAAGTATTTCAGAAGAATATTTAATTAACTCAGATCTAGGATGTGTTATTTTTGCGTTCCCTTTATTTTTTTGAGCAGTGTATATATATGATCCTTACCTGCTTGTGTTACTGATGATAACTAATGTACAGAATTGTACAGCACTTCTGCCTAGAAAAAGGCTAAAGAGCACAATGTATGACCTTGTAGGGGACACCTTTAATGAGCAGACTTTTCTACATTAAGCACATTCTGTAGGGGAATTCTTCATTAATATTGACTAATATTTAACTAAATCGTTGAAATATTGGCTCAGGTTTATTGCTTATAGTAATGACCTCATTATGAAAAAGTCAAACAGAACAAGGTTTGAAACAGCTATTTCATGGTCAGTTGACTCATGATTATCCCCTTAACACTCACATAAAACACATTTTAACTTCTTTTTTCATATTTTTAACTTTAGGGATAAAACCATTTTAACATAATTTATAATAAATTGCATTCAAAGTCATATTTTACATTCTTTTGGTGCTCTGAGTAAACAATCCATTAGATAAGATCTCTTGACCTGGTATAATATTGTATTGATAACCATGTTTCAATTCCGTATACAAGGTAATTATCAGCACTATTTTTTCACATGTAGTTCCTAGAAAGGTAGAGGCTCCTAGGGCTTGACTTACCTTATTTTGAATGTGCTCAGTGATTAAAAGAAGCGCAAGTTCACCAAAGAAGAAAATCCCATTTATAATATACATTATTTTACAAACAGCACAAAGGAACAGTCAGAACAAGATCCACCGTACACGGCCAACTGCATTTTTTGCATCATCCACTGCTTTCTCAAGGCCTGACAAAACTTAGTGTCAATGCACGTAAATATCCCTCCTGAAGCACTGATGAAGTCCCTCATTACAACACAAAGATAAATTTTCACACTTCAGTCAAATGCAATTAGATAAGGTGATACCAGGCCAGCTAAGAGAATGGATACACCCTAAATGCCTTGAACACTGAAGCTAAATACATCATTAAGACGGAGGGTTTGGGGCCCTGAGGACGGAATGACAGGAATGACCTGTCCTCCTTTTTATAAAAAACTTGATATTTTGTACACATGTTTATTCTGAGTTATGTATTTTTTAAGTTATATTTATAAATGCAACAGATTGTGTTCTAGTGAGGCACTTTAGTGCTGCAGGGTAGGGATTTAAGTACATTCACGCTGAGTCCCCCTCAGATCTTGAGAAAGGGTTGGATGACTCAAAACAGGTGTTGGCTATGTGCTGTGGTGGGATCTATGTGCTGTCATGGAGACTTCCAGGAAACCGGATTACCGGTGAGTCAGTGTAATACTCATTTTCCCCAGTCGTCTCCAGGACAGCACATCCTGAGAATTAAAGGGGTTCTCTAGGAATTAAGAAAATGAAAATACTTAAATATTACTTTGGAGAACACCTTTAACAACGAAAACAATTCTTTTTTAGGGAGGGACTACAGCACATAGGACAAACATCAGCCATCTTAAGGAGCGGAAGGGTACCTAATATTTGATCTCTCGGGGTCTTATTTACTAGATAGAGCTCCAACTGCCCCAAGGTGCGAGCTACTGATGTCGCAGCTACCCCAGGTTTTAATAATGCTGCCGTGGTCTCCTAGGTTCGTTTTAGGAGGCTTTCCGCTTTTCTGTCCATGGGGTCTTTTAGCTGGGCCACATCTTCAAATGGCAGTACTGTGCGCTTTGCTACTTTAGCAATACTCCTCCTCAAATGGGTAGCGTCTTTTAATACCCCGGGGGATAAAGGAACTCTTTTCTGGTTTCTTCCATTCTGCTAATTTTTGCACGTTGTCAGGCACTGGGAATACTGATCGGTCCTCCTACCCCCGCCCCTCAAAAATTTCTTCCTGTACGAATTTAGGTTTCCTAGGAACTTCCATTGAATAGTTGCCCGGATTGCTTTGATTAGCTCTTCAAAATCATCTGGATTATATATAAATCTCTTATACTCATCTTCATGTGAGTCTAGCGGTTTTGAGATCTCAGGATTCGACTGATCCAGATACACGGAATCAGAGTCACTATCCATGGTTAAGGTTTCTCTATAAACCGGCGGAGAAGGGGGTATTGGGGAGGCTGAAGATAGAGCGGACTGCACTTCTTCTTTTACCAAAAGCCTTATATCTTCCAAAAAACTAGAAGATTCCCCTTTAACTACTTTAGCCGTACATTCCTTACAGAGGGGCTTGGACCCAGATGAAGGAAAACGTTTATAGTATATTTATATTATTCTAGACTTAAGTTTTGCAGAGGAGGATGACTCCTTTTCTCCCTAAAAAGGTACAAGGCAGAGAAGGGTCAGCCACAGCAGGATATCACAGCACAAGAGGGGGCCTGAAGTCAGGCTACTCACTGTATCCTGTATACTGGCAGGCTCCTGTCCTGAGCCCGGCGTGATAAGGGTGCTCATGGTGGTAGTCCCATCCATGCTGCCTTAACTGCTGCTGCTGTCGCTCCACTCTGGGAGCAGGGTGCTTTGAGCCGAACGCCATCTTTCCCCAGGCCCTGCGCTTTATCCACATGCGGCCTGTGCCAGGGACCGGGACGCCCGACGTGACGTCAGTACGTTCAGCCACGCCCCCAGCGTCTGACGTCACCACACCGTGGCCGGAGGGAATCGCGTCATAGCGTCACTCTGGCCGTCATACCTCTGTGCAGATAACTCGACTGGGCCGCCGCAACAGGGAGCTTCACTGGGGACCCCCCAAATGTGTCCCGGATACAGGCTTTTTGACGGAGGATGGGAGAGCCAGACCCTGGATCCGACCCCCAGCTTGGATATTGGCAAAAAAAGCCAGAAAACCCAGAGGGTCTCACGGCACCTCTCTGAACTTCCTTCCTCTGGCAGGACAGGAAAAACACTGGTGGTGGAGGGAAGGGGAGGGAATTTAAACCTCTCTGTTTTTCCTGTCCTTTCAGAGGAAAGTCAGTCTCAGGATGTGCTGTCATGGAGATGACTGGGGAAATATATATATATATATATTGTAGGAAGGCACAAGGGTCCATCATTGACGGAAGGTATGTGTCACCGAGATTCCTGGCCTCGGTGAGGTAAGAGCCGGTAATTTTAAGTGTCAGCGGCAGTTAGTTCTGACTAACACTATTTGTTATTGAGTATGGCCATAAAGCCAATCCGGGCCGGCTCTTACTGGGAGCAGCCAAAGTGCAGGGTGGGTGGCTGCTTCCCATGCTCCAGACCGGGTTTTGGCTGGGATATAAACACTCAGCCAGCAGTCTCAGCTGGGTGGATTACCTCCCTCTGACAGTGGAGCTCTCTGCGCTGAGGGCTGAAGACCATGTGTCAGGCGAGCAGGCCGCCTTACAGCCTGCAAGTGGACTTTCTGAGGCTGAGCATTTAGTCGGGTGTGAACTGACACCCAGGATACCAGGTGAATGTTATTTTGTTTTGTCTTGCTGTTAACAAGCATAAAGACTATTATGTTATTATGTTTTGCTGTGTGTGAACAAGCACCAAGCCTGAAAAGGGACTGTTGTGTTATGTTATGTGTGTGAATAAACACTGAAAATTGATTTAAAACCAAGTCCATTGCCTCTGTACTGCGTCCACTAACCTGCCTACCAGAGCGAATCCCCCACAATATATATATATGTTTATACACACACACGCAGTGTGTTGAAAAAGTATTCATACCCCTTGAACTTTTCCACATTTTTTCATGTTACACCCACAAAATGAAATGCATTTTTGGGGGATTTTCTGTGATAGAACAACACAAAGTAGCAAGTATGTGTGAAGTGAAAAGGAAATGATACATGATTTTCAAAAAAATTTATAAATAAAAATCTGAAAAGTGTGGGGTGCATTTGAATTCAGCTCCCTGACCTCTGATACCCCTAAATAAATTCCAGTGTGACAAATTGTCTTCAGAAGTCACCGAATTAGTAAACAGAGTTCACCTGTGTGAATTTATATTCTCAGTATAACTACAGCTGTGAGGGCCTCAGAGGTTTGTTAGTGAAAGTGATCAAACAGCATCATGAAAACCAAGGAACACACCAGACAGGTCAGATACAAACTTGTGGAGAAGTGTAAAGCAGGGTTAGGTTATAAAAAAAATATCCCAAGCACTAAAGCTCTCACAGAGCACTGTTCAATCCATCATCTGAAAATAGAAGGAGTATGTGTAACACCCCAGAGGTGCATTACCACCTTTTACACCCCTCACTATCACATATGGTTAATATAATGCCATCAATGCACTTATTTCCAGATTCTGCAAAATGTGTATATTTATTTCTTTGCAACTGTTATGTTGATGTAATATACCTGGTTCACCAGCAGATGGCGGTGGTAATGGCAGAGCAAGTTTACCTAGAATGGAACCCCAGGAGTTCGGTTAGTGAAGTTCAGTTGGGAGTTTTCCCTGCCAAGGGAGGTTGTGCAGCAGGGAGCTCGTCTCTTCTGGGTGAGCCCTGCCTAAGCCTGCAGAGCACCATCAGATCTGTGGGATCTGGAGGCCCAAGCTACAAGCCTCAGGAGCCAGGGAGAGAAAGCTCCCCTGGATAAAGCAAGACAGAGACAGACCAGATGACAAAGTTAAGTTACAGCATACAGCAAAGGAAAAGTTCCTATTTAATCCTGATACCACAGCAGAGCTAGAGAGCAACTGATGTAGCAGAGCCGAGTGTGTATGCCTGCCAGAATTTATGCCAAAGCTTGCTGGTGACCAAGATAAGGTTGGAAGATTGTTGCCTGATGAAAGTTTATTCAAGTAAAGCTGTTATCAAGTTCATCACAAGGTCTGGACTCAATTTATTTCATCATCCCTCCATTAAACTACCCTTTTTCTGCAGCGGACTGCCACGCCTGGGGTCCCATTGTATCCAGGTAGGAGCACCGTGACAAGTGCTACACCACTAAGGGACATTAGGCCACCCTTACCCCACTCGCATTCCTATCCTGGGTACCCATCACCTACCACCATCTACTAAAAGGGGGCCTTGTGCCCTCGTTGCTGAAATGGAACTGGCGTCATGACAAAAACTGTATTATAACACCAATAAGTGCCCCTTGCCAACGGCCAGACTGCCGGATATGGTACAACTGCAAACCTACCAAGACATGGCTGTCCACCTAAACTGACAGCCAAGGAAAGGAGAGCACTAATTACAGAAGCAGCCAAGAGTTCCATGGTCACTCTGGAGGAGCTGCAGAAATCCACAGCTCAGATAGGAGAATCTGTCTATAGGCAAAAAAAAGGGGGTTAGTCAGCACCTCCCAGTGCGCAGGTGCACGCTGCCATGGCAAAGACCTAGAGGAAAAAAAGAGACAATGCAGCAGCACTCTGCAAATCAGACAAAGTACAACAATGCTTACAAAAATTATGGTGCTAATACTACGCTTATTTATAAAAGCGAGATGCTTGGACAATGCATTTTGTACAAAACCATCTAAGCCCGTCTGCCGAACGTCAAGGCGATCTCTGTTAGACGGGTCCTAACACTAAATACCACCTGTTATGCGCCATAATGACAGACATAAAATTCAGGGAGTGTTGGACCCACATGCATGCTGGATCCACTCTGCCTTTTTCCATTTTTTGTGCCAAAATGGCCTCCATTACAAGGGATGCAGGTACCACCAACATGCATGCTGAGCCCACTCTATACCCTTCCTGGTGCTAGACAGCTTCCAATGAATGTAGTGAGAGCAGGCTACAGCTTTATACTGAAAATAATTAAAATCAGCCTATGGGGCAGACAGGCTAATCAGGAGTGCACGACTTGCTGGAGTGCCACATCTCCAGCATTGTAAATCTGCAAAAAAAGGGGGTTAGTCAGCACCTCCCAGTGCGCAGGTGCACGCTGCCATGGCAAAGACCTAGAGGGAAAAAAAGAGACAATGCAGCAGCACTCTGCAAATCAGACAAAGTACAACAATGCTTACAAAAATTATGGTGCTAATACTACGCTTATTTATAAAAGCGAGATGCTTGGACAATGCATTTTGTACAAAACCATCTAAGCCCGTCTGCCGAACGTCAAGGCGATCTATGTTAGACAGGTCCTAACACTAAATACCACCTGTTATGCGCCATAATGACCGCCATATAATTCAGGGAGTGTTGGACCCACATGCATACTGGATCCACTCTGCCTTTTTCCATTTTTTGTGCCAAAATGGCCTCCATTACAAGGGATGCAGGCACCAACATGCATGCTGAGCCCACTCTATACCCTTCCTGGTGCTAGACAGCTTCCAATGAATGTAGTGAGAGCAGGCTACAGCTTTATACTGAAAATAATTAAAATCAGCCTATGGGGCAGACAGGCTAATCAGGAGTGCACGACTCGCTGGAGTGCCACATCTCCAGCATTGTAAATCTGCAAAAAAAAGGGGGTTAGTCAGCACCTCCCAGTGCGCAGGTGCACCCTGCCATGGCAAAGACCTAGAGGAAAAAAAGAGACAATGCAGCAGCACTCTGCAAATCAGACAAGTACAACAATGCTTACAAAAATTATGGTGCTAATACTACACTTATTTATAAAAGCGAGATGCTTGGACAATGCATTTTGTACAAAACCATCTAAGCCCGTCTGCCGAACGTCAAGGCGATCTCTGTTAGATGGGTCCTAATACTAAATACCACCTGTTATGCGCTATAATGACCGCCATAAAATTCCCAGAATTTGGTGGTATTTAGTGTTAGGACCCGTCTAACATAGATCGCCTTGACGTTCGGCAGACGGGCTTAGATGGTTTTGTACAAAATGCATTGTCCAAGCATCTCGCTTTTATAAATAAGCGTAGTATTAGCACCATAATTTTTGTAAGCATTGTTGTACTTTGTCTGATTTGCAGAGTGCTGCTGCATTGTCTCTTTTTTTCCAATCTGTCTATAGATAACTACAAGTCATGTACTCCACAAATCTGGCCTTTATGGAAGTGTGGCAAGAAGAAATCACATTTTGAAAGCAAGCCATAAGAAATCCCATTTGCAGTTTGCCACAGCAAACATGTGGAAGGAGGTTCTCTGGTTAGATGATACCAATATTGTACTTTTTGGCCTAAATACAAAACGCTATGTTTGGCAGAAAACTACAGCAACAATGCACATCACCCTGAACACATCATCTCCACCTTGAAACACAGTGGTTGCAGCATCATGCTGTGGGGATGATTTTCTTTAGCAGGAACAGGGAAGCTGGTCAGAGTTGATGGGAAGATAGATGGAGCTAAATGCAGGGCAATCTGGAGGAAAACCTGTTAGAGGCTGCAAAAGACTTGAGACTGGGGCGGAGGTTTACCTTCTAGCGGGGCAATGACCCTAAACATACAGCCAGAGCTACAATGGAATGGTTTAAATCAAAGCATATTCATGTGTTAGAATGGCTCAGTCAAAGTCCAGACGTTAATCCCATTAAGAATTTGTGACAAGAATTGAAAATTACTTTTCACAGATGCTCTCCATTCCATCTGACTGAGCTTAAGCTATTTTGTAAAGAAGAATGGGCAAACATTTCAGGCTCTAGATGTGCAAAACTGGTAGAGAAATACCCCAAAATACTTGCAGCTGTAATTGCCGCAGGTGGTCCTACAAAGTATTGACTCAGGGGGGCTGAATACAAATGCCCGCTACAGTTTCCATATTTTTATTTATTAAATATTTTGAAAACCATGTATCATTTTATTTTCACTTTACACATACTTTCTACTTTTGTGTTGGTCTATCACAAAATCCCAATAAAAGCCATTTAATGTGGGGGATTCAGTCAGCACAACCCTGTATGCAGGTGCACATCGCTATGGCGAAATACATATACAAACGCAAAATACAAATGCAATAGCACTCTGCAACCAGCATTCTGCCCTGCCTCTATGCTGGATGAGGCATTGGTGTACATTTTGGCCAAAGCGTTTTTAAGCCACTCACCACGTCAAGGTCGCCTCTATGGAGTGGTCCCTAACACTAGTTCCTACCTGTTTATGGGCCATGACAGCCACACAAAGTCCAGGGAATGCAGGTGCAGCATGCACGCCAAGCACACTCTGCTTTTAACCCCGTCCGGTGCCATTACAGCTTTCATCGGATCCAGGGATGCAAGTACCAACATGCATGCTGAGCCCACTATATACTTCTCCTGGAGCCAAATGGCTACTGGTAGGTGCTATATAAGCAGACTCAGTTTTATGCTGACTTTAAAACCAGCCTCCAGGACAGATTGACTGGTCAGGTGTGCATGACTGAATGGAGATCGCCACGCCTCCAATATATACTACAAAGAAAAAATGTGGGTGATTGAGTCATCACAACCCTGTATGCAGGTGCACATCGCTATGGTGAAATACATATACAAACGCAAAATACAAATGCAATAGCACTCTGCAACCAGCATTCTGCCCTGCCTCTATGCTGGATGAGGCATTGGTGTACATTTTGGCCAAAGCGTAATAAGCCACTCACCACGTCAAGGTCGCCTCTATGGAGTGGTCCCTAACACTAGTTCCTACCTGTTTATGGGCCATGACAGCCACACAAAGTCCAGGGAATGCAGGTGCAGCATGCACGCCAAGCACACTCTGCTTTTAACCTCGTCCGGTGCCATTACAGCTTTCATCGGATCCAGGGATGCAAGTACCAACATGCATGCTGAGCCCACTATATACTTCTCCTGGAGCCAAATGGCTACTGGTAGGTGCTATATAAGCAGACTCAGTTTTATACTGACTTTAAAACCAGCTTCCAGGACAGATTGACTGGTCAGGTGTGCATGACTGCATAGGGTTAATTGTGCGTATCATAGCCCCTTGTAAGAGATCAGGAGCTGCCAGGCAGCGGGGGCCAGACCCCCTCCCTCCCCAGTTTTAAATTCATTGGTGGCCAGTGCGGCCCCCCCTCCCTCCCCAGTTTTAAATTCATTGGTGGCCAGTGCAGCCCCCCCTCCCTCCCCCCCCAGTATTAAATTCATTGGTGGCCAGTCCGGCCCCCCTCCCTCCCTACCCAGTATTAAATTCATTGGTGGCCATTTCTGTCTCCAGCGGTGGTGATAAAGGAGTCAGCAGGCAGGTGTTTTCTCAATATTCCGCCCAATACTGCTCTTGCGGGGTGGCCACCCGGGTTTCAGTGTTGATGGTGACAACTAGCATGAGGGTCCCCACAGCAACTGGAGCCTCCGTAGCAGTAGTAGTAAGGTCCAGCAATCCCATTGCAGAAAGCCCCATCGGTAGACTCCTACAGGCTTCTTTGGGCCAGACTTCTGGCAGCCTGGCTGCCACCAACTGCTTAGCTAGATACGTGACATCAGTGTGCAGTAATTTACATAGAGATCTGTTAGTCTCTGGAGCTTTCAGAGAGGGAGAACATGGCACACCTACCTCTCTCACTAAAATCTTCTCTAAGATTCACTCACTGAGAAAGGGGCAAATACATTTTGATCAAAAATGTTTGTGCTCATCCACTACGCCGAGGTGACTTCGCTTTTGTCTTTGAAGTATACATTTGGCGGTGTGGCTGTCTCTAGTTTAGTTGTGCACTCCTTACTAACCGATCTTTCCCACAGGTTAATTTTAATAAGTGTAGTATACAGCTGGAACCTGCTCTCTCGCCATGACGATGCACACCTGTGTCTTAGAATGTGCTAACTAACTTTTGTTTTTTGTCTTTCCTGAGGATAGGTCATCATTTTATAAAAGGTGGACAACCCCCTTTAAATTCAGTGAGGCCAAGGAAAGCACTAGAGAATTTTTTTATGACAAACTCAATGTGCAATATTTATTAATAATGCTATATTTTGAGCCAATGAAATTGGAGTGTTTTGACAAGAATTGTGCCTAAGTTATTGAAAAGATCATATCTGTTAATAAATCTAATACATATGGAATTTTCTGACTATTGGAATTCAATTTTACACCTGCTATGAAGATGTGTAGATTTGCACCACTCATTAGCTTTTGTTTAACCCTAACCCTTAATAAATCAGGCTCAAAATACACATATAGATTCACCACGGCTACTTTTATATTTATAAACCATGCTTCACACACTTTTTTTTAATTTTTTTTAATGAAAGTAAGAAGACAAATGTCTTCAAAATCAGGTATACACTTGATAATAAGCGTGGTATAATAAGTGCACAATTTATCACCTTTATGGCAGAAGTCATAACTTCAAATGTGACCATGGCATCTGAGCGGTATAAATGCGGAAGCCAAGTGCTCCCACTCTAGTAGTAGCTTCCTCGTCCGAGATCAAGGAATCTGTTAGGCCTCATGCACACAACCGTTGTTTTGGTGCGCATCCGAGCCGCAGTATTTGCGGCTTGGATGCGGACACATTCACTTCAATGGGGCCACAAAAGATGCGGACAGCACTCCGTGTGCTCTCCGCATCCATTGCTCAGTTCCGTGATCCACCAAAAAAATATAACCTGACCTATTCTTGTCCGTTTTGCGGATAAGAATAGGCAGTTATATTAATGGCTGTCCGCGCCGTTCCGCTAATTGCGGAACGCACACGGACGCCATCCGTGTTTTGCAGATCCACAATTTTCAGACCGCAAAACACACAACAGTCATGTGCATGAGGCCTTACATTGTAGTTATAGGCCGGAGCCTGCTTGAAGCTGGCATATTTTAATATAAGCCTGCAAGTGGTAGCACTGCATTGGAATATACTGAAAGCTGTATTCTGTAATGGATAAATATCCATTACAGCATACAAGTGGGAATCTAATGATTGCTTGCTATAGTAACTTAGAGTGACAAAAAAAGTTAAAAAAAAAAGTTTTAAAGTTCAAATCACAAATCTTTCCCCAAAATTAAACTAAAATAAATAATTAAAAAAACATAGGCATTGCCACATTGAAAAACACCTGTACTATTAAAATATAAAAATATTGATCCCATACAGCAAACGGCATAATGGGGAAAAAAAATCAAAATGGCCAATTTGCCCTTTTTGGTCACTTCACTTCCACAAAAAAATGAATAAGGACAGATCACCCTGCAAAAAATAAAATAAAATCATACACACCAGCAAAAAAAAAAGCCTTCAACCAGCTCCATAGATGCAAATATAAAAAAAGGTATGGGGCCAGGATACGGCAATAAAAAGAAAAAAGAAATGCTTTACAAAAATATTTTTTCAGTATTAAAACGCAAGAAAAAACATATAAATGTGGTATCACTGTAATCATACTTACCCAGAGACTGAAGGTAACAGGCCCGTTTTACCGCATAGGGAACACTGTAAAAAAAAAAAACTGGTGGAATTGCTTTTTTTTCAATTCCACACCATTTGTAATTTTTTTCCAGCTTCCCACTACATTGTGTACAATATAAAATGTTGCCATTAGAAAGTACAACTTGTGCTGCAAATGAACAAGCCCTCATATGGCTCTGTGAACAGAAAATAAAAAAGTTATGGCTCTGGTAAGGCAAAAACAAAAAGCAGAGGGGGTCCAGGGCCAGGCCAGGCCAATCAGTTACAAGAAAAATTGTATAAATGCAGTATCGTTGTAATCGTACTGACCCTTAGAATGAAGGTAATTGGTCCGTTTTACTGGATAGGGAATGCCATAAAAACAAAACCCATAAAACTGTGGTGGAATTGATTTTTTTTTTTCAATTCTACCCCATTTGGAATTTTTTCCAGCTTTCCGCTACATTGTATGCAACAGTAAATGGTCACTCTAGTAAATACAACTTGTCCCACAAAAAACATGCAATCATACAGTTATGTGAACGAAAAAATAAAAAGGTTATGGCTCTGGTAATGCAGGACACAAAACCCCAAAACGGAAAATCGCAAGGTTTCGAAGGGGTTATATAAACCTCTTGCAAATATAAGTGTTAAATTATTCTTCCTGACAATGAGGTCCAAGCTAGCTATTAATGACTTTCTAAGAGTTTTCCTGTTACAAATTCATTTTAGTACAGATTACTTATTGGTATAATCACACACCCATGTAATATTCATCGGTGTACAGTACTGTCCTATCCAACTTCCAACTTGCTCAGCACATAGACTATGTAGTATTTTACTGCTGTATCATTATTGTTGTACAGCTTTGGCATATACCTCCATGCACGTGTTGTATCTCTAAGGATTGAGTCATAGATGAGCAGCAGCATACCTAATAAGACCCCAGAGATCATTACTGCCTAACAGTTTGTCCTGAACAAACAGAACATGCAGACACAAACCTCACAGATTACAGGAACTTTCTGACTTTTCATCAGCTCATCTAAACAACATCTAAAGCTTTATTCACACGTCAGTGATTTCCATCAGTGATTGTGATCCAAAACCAGGACTGGAGCCTCCACAGACATTAGGTATAATGGAAAGATCTGCACTTGGTTTTGGCTCACAATCACTTATGGAAATCACTGACCAAAACACTGACATGTGAATGGGGCACAATATGTATTAACAGCTATAGTAATAGCCTATGGATTAAACGAAGAAATGGTGAATTAGAACCTCATGATACAGATACCAACCAGTACATATTCACTAGGGATATAATACTTTCTAAATGTAAAAAACAATTGACAAAAATTGCAAAGGGAAACTTAAAGGGAACCTGTCACCCGGATTTTGGGTATAGAGCGGAGGACATGGGTTGCTAGATGGCCGCTAGCACATCCGCAATATCCAGTCCCCATTGCTCTTTGTGCTTTTATTGTGTAAAAAAAAAACTATTTGATACATATGCAAATTAACATAAAAGAGTCATATCTTACTTGTGTGACCAGAGAAGAGTCATATTTTCAAGCTCTGACTCATCTCAGCTTAATTTGCATATGTATCAAATCAGTTTTTATACACAATAAAAGCACACAGAGCTATGGGGACTGGATATTACAGATGTGCTAGCGGAGATCTAGCAACCCATGTCCTCAGCTCTATACACAAAATCCAGGTGACAGGTTCCCTTTAATACAGCTTCCATTGAGCAGTATTAGCTATAAAAATCCATATTCAGTTAGCTACCCAAATGATAGCTGTGTACATCTAGAAAAACTAAGTCCCCTACTATAGATGTATTATGAAATCAATTAACTTGTTGCACCTATCAACCAGTTACATCTAAAGCAGGTGCACCCTAGCTGTGATGCTGGAGGAGTTTCAAATAGAGATGTCCCGAATAGTTCGCCGGCGAATAGTTCCCGGTGAACATAGCTTGTTCGCATTCGCCGCGGCGGGCGAACATATGCGATGTTCGGTCCGCCCCCTATACCTCATCATTCAGTAAACTTTGACCCTGTACCTCACAGTCAGCAGACACATTTCAGCCAATCAGCAGCAGACCCTCTCTCCCAGACCCTCCCACCTCCTGGACAGCATCCATTTTAGATTCATTCGGAAGCTGCATTCTTAGTGAGAGGAGGGACAGTGCTGCTGCTGCTGCTGATCTAATAGGGAAAGCATTAGCTAGGGCAGTGTTCTGTGTCCACAGACTCATCTGCTGTAAGGACAGCGTCCTGACAGCACCCCAAAAAGCCCTTTTCAGGGCTGGTACATCAGTCTGCTTTTTTTTTATTTTTTATATTTATATACAGTACAGACCAAAAGTTTGGACACACCTCATTCAAAGAGTTTTCTTTATTTTCATGACTATGAAAATTTTAGATTCACACTGAAGGCATCAAAACTATGAATTAACACATGTGGAATTATATACATAATAAACAAGTGTGAAACAACTGAAAATATGTCATATTCTAGGTTCTTCAAAGTAGCCACCTTTTGCTTTGATTACTGCTTTGCACACTCTTGGCATTCTCTTGATGAGCTTCAAGAGGTAGTCCCCTGAAATGGTCTTCCAACAGTCTTGAAGGAGTTGGTCCAGCATCTTCAGCCACGTCAACCACTGCTGTCCTCCTTGCCCCCTCTCAACCACACGCCACTCCGCCTCTCACCTTCAGCAGTTCCATCTCATCTGCCCACAGTCAGGTGTCTGTCAAGGAAATGTTTGAGCGTAGGAAGCCAATGTCACAGAGTCACCCCCTTGCCCGGCGTCTGACAGCTGGCTTGACAGAACTCTTAGCCCGCCAGCTTTTACCATACCAGCTGGTGGAGTCTGAGGCCTTCAAAAAATGTGTCGCTATTGGGACACCACAGTGGAAGGTACCCGGACAATTTTTTTTTCAAAAAAGGCAATCCCAAACCTTTACTCAGTGATTGAAAAGGAAGTCATGGCATCTCTGGCATACAGTGTTGGGGCAAGGGTCCATCTGACCACTGATACCTGGTCTGCAAAGCACGGTCAGGGCAGGTATATCACGTACACTGCGCATTGGGTCAACCTGCTGACGGCTGCCAAGCATGGAATGCGTGGCTCTGCAGCGGAGTTGGTGACACCGCCACGACTTGCAGGCAGGCCTACTGCCACCTCCTCTACTCCTCCTACTCCATCCTCTTCGATAACCTCCTCGGCTGAGTCCTCTTCTGCTGCGGCGTCCGGCTGCACATCAACTGAATCCCCCCAGCTCCCCAGGGGCTATTCCACATCCCGGATACGACAGTGTCACGCTGTCTTGGAGTTGACTTGCCTGAAAGCACAGAGCTACACCCAACCAGCACTCCTGTCCGCCCTGAACGCACAGGTGGATCAGTGGCTGACCCTGCACGAACTGGAGATCGGTAAAGTGGTGTGTGACAATGGAAGCAATTTGTTGGCGGCATTGAATTTGGGCAAGTTGTCACATGTGCCGTGCATGGCACAT